>NC_049230.1:21955625-22269583 GCF_011100685.1 Canis lupus familiaris
AGTTCAGGCCTGTAAAAAGGAAGGAATCCTTGCTTCTCATCCTGGAGTCCTCTAACTGCTGCTGTGAGAGAACATAGCCTTTGTCATTATCCAAAGTTCTAGCAGCGGGGAGTCTTCCTTCCCCACCCCCTGAGACTTCTAATAGTAAAAAATATTTAAACACTTTCCCCAAATGCCTTTTCTAAGCAGTCTGCTCTACTTTAACATTTGATGTTCTCTATTTCCAATTTTTTAAAAAGTCAAATAAACCAGAGTGATAATAAGTCAGTCACACAGCAGATTCTTTTTTTTTCCTTGCTGTAAGAATTATCACAGGATTCTGTTGAAATACTAAGTTCTCTAGCCATCTGTATATAACTTGTTTTCACTTGAGTCATAAACAAAGTTCTAAGGAAACACCTTTTGCATAAGTGATATACCATTATTGCAAACATTTAGAGAACACAATAGAATGAAGCCATTGCCAATCAGATTTCAGAAGCACACTTTGTTTCACTCCTTCACTGATGAAGATCTATATAAAACAGGAAAGGGGCCTTGAAAACTCCCTACATGCCAGCGAGCAACATTACCAGATGCAGTTGCAAGACCTAGAGGCCGTGATTGAAGGACTAGAGAAAGAACTACAGGAAGTAAGGCGTGGCATCGAAAAGCAGCTTCAAGAGCACGAGATGCTTCTCAACACAAAGATGAGGCTAGAACAAGAAATCGCCACTTATCGCCGCCTCCTAGAAAAGGAAGAAATCAGGTACCTAATTCCATATACAGTCATTGATGGCAAGTGACCAGAAATACGGAGCCACTTAGGTCTCTGGTGAGACAGTCAGAGAAATTACATCTAAAAAGCCATCTGTCATCACCATGGCGTGCTCACTGGGTTCCTACAACAATATAGGATTAGTAGGCATTGCAAAGAATATGTGGGAGAACTATTTCCAGCCCCCCTAAATTATGAAGAGAATGGCCAAAGTCAGGGACTTTAGCCATGACAAAGATTGCTTCCAGCCTAGAATGAAATGTAAATAATTCTCAGTCACTACAAGAATGACCTTTCATAACTTGCTCACTTTCCTTGCCATTCATCCCTTCTAAAATTAATCAGTTCCTTCTATGGGCCACAGAAAGCCTATATTACAAACAAAGAAACAAAGAAAGCTTGGAAAATGCACATCTCCCCCCACCCAGAGACCACTTCTACCACAGATCAAAAGCCAAAATTAATAATAATAATAATAATGATGATGATGATGATAATAATGATAATAATGTGATTATATTACAACCACGAAAAGCAATTTAGTTCTGAGTACATGATTTAAAAGATTTCCAGATGTCCTGATAACAAAAGGTATGGAAATATCAAAAGAAGAATTCTTACTAATTCAGTTTCATAATCTGCAATCACTTGTAATGTCACATGGCTTTGAGCATGGGACAACCTCCAATTTTACATGTTCCTAGAAAGAAAACTTTATTCTTGCTTGCTTCAGAATTCCTCTAAAAAATTAGATGAAACTACCTTAACCTGTAATAAGTCTTGACATTTACTAAAGCTTTGAAAAACAAATTGAATTCAAAATCTACCACTTACTAGCCAGGTGACACCAGGCAAGTTACTGAACCTCTCTGCACCTCAGTTTTTTCATCCATAAAATGGGGATAATATTACCTACCTCATAGGATTGCTGTAAGGATTAAATAGTTTGTGAAGTGCTTAAAACAGTGCTATGTGAATATACATACACACACACCTCTAATTTGTTATTAAATAAAATAAGTGTGGATTTTATTTAATGCGTAATCATTCAAGATGTTGATAAAGCAGTCTTTAATATTTCTTTAATTTGTAAAATTTTCATTATGCTATATTTAAGATATAAAAGAAAGTATCAAGAAAAAAGTCATGAACTTCATGTTCTCACTTCCCCCAGCCTGAGAAGTGAAATACAGTGTTGTTGAAGTCTCCCCACCCCCACCCCAGGCACCTAAACTATATCCTCCTATCCCCAACCTTCTCCTTTAGTCTAACCTGGCTCTTGAATTTGATCCTTATCAGTCTTACACATTCCTTTATACTAATATGTATATATGTTTCCCTAAACAAAATACTAAATTGTTTTGCATATTATTTTAACCTTTATAAAATTAGCTACAAACTACCTTTTCTTCCCCACTCAATGTTATACTTGGGAGATTCATCCATAAAGACACAGTGTACCCATAGTTCATTTATTTTCACTGCTAAATAATATTTCCATTGTATGAATAAACTACATTTTATCCATTCTTTTATTGGTAAGCATTTAATTATATGCTAATACAGCATTGCTTCTCTAATATAATTCTTTCCAATTCCAGATATTATGGTTGTATCCAAGGTGAGAAAAAAGAACAAAAACCTACAACAAGTAGAGTTGGTTTTGTTTTACCTTCAGGTGAGTTTCTGATATTAAGCAAACAAACTTGAAAAGCAAAGTGCCATTTATAGAGATTGTAAATAAATACTGTAAAGTAGCAAAAATAAGCAATATTTGAATATAGTTTGACATAAATTTTCTGGGACTAGGACTACAACATTGTGATTTAATGTTTCACTATAACATTTTCACAGCCATTATAAATGAAATATCTTTTTCAACAAAACTCCCACAAAAGTATGAGAATGAAAAAGTGGAAACAGTGACCAAACAGGCAATACTAAATGGAAATATTGTGAAGGAAAGCACTGAGGCTCGTGGCACTATCCAGTAAGTAAAATAATTTTGACTAAGAAATAATAATAAACACGTGCAAAGAAATTAACTTCAGTTGAGTAATCTCAATAATCTTTGCATGTTTCCAAACATAATTTTAATATGCTGCAATTTTTTTAATCTGACATGAGTAAATATATTTAAACAAAAACTCGGATATTAGAGTACTCAATCCTTAATTCACCATTTTTCCAAAAATATAATCAAAACATGAGAATTCCATAGAATTCCTTGGAAATTATACCTGTGTGATTTTTAAAGCGTGTAAATTATAAATTCCACAATGTAAATTGTGAGTTATAATTTTAAATGTTTCAATTATGAATTACACACATTTCTTGATTTCTTTTTCATATGGAATACATATTATATATTTTTAATAGATCCATATTTTTTCATATGGAAGGTTTATTTTATCATTTCAGGACAGAGAAAGTGGATGAAGTTATTAAAGAATGGGAAGGCTCCTTCTTTAAAGATAACCCTCGATTAAGGAAAAAATCAGTTTCTCTTCGATTTGATCTTCATTTAGCAGCCACTGATGAAGGGTGTTTACAGACTAAGCAGGATAATCTACCAGATATAGAAGTCAGGCTTATCATGAGAAGATCATGCAGTATCCCCTCTATCAAACCTCCATCAACAGCTAATTAATCCAAAGACAGTATTTTACTTGATTTGAAAACGACATTAGGGTAGACCAAGGTGGATAATCCTGACCACCCTCTGTCCCAAAATGTAAGTTATTAAGTATATATGTTATGATCAATGAGTGTCCCTTCAGAAAACAAACAGGGACAAAATTTCTCTGAATCCATTTATGGATGCATTCTTTGAAGAGGGGGAGCTTCAAAATAAAACCAGAAATTCAGTATGGTTTCTACTTTATTTACTCCAAACAGTCTTCTTTTTCTCTTGAAATTTTATCAGAAACTAAGCCTGAAGCTTGGCTTGGTTGAGTCTTTGAAATTTCACTCAGTGTCTGAATATTCTAAGGAAAGAGAACAATTTGTTTAAGTATGATTAGATTATATTAAGAATTACGCTGACTTATTCATCATTATTCCATGACTGGTTATATCTAAAAAGATTTTTCTACTTAAAAAAGAAAACAATTGTAACAAACTTAAAGAGGACTCACAATTCACATAACCAAAAAAAATTTTTTTGGAGACAATCATTTGCATACTTAGAAAAATAACAGAGCCACTTTCCACGAGCAATTCCAAGCAAACTATAGAACACCCCTGGCTAATTTGATGATTAAATAAATTTAAGTTAATCTTAATCCAAAAGCTTTTTGTAATCATGATCTGATTTACAGAAGAGTTACTTTATTCAAAGAACTTTAAGGTTGCATCCTCTACAAAAAATCAAAAGGCCAGTGGCACAAACAAAAGATGAAAGTCTTGTTGCTATGGTTCCTAGAATAGAGTTCTCTAAATCTCTCCGTCGCAACTTTTTCATCAGTAAAGTTAAATGTGACTAATTGGAATAGTTGATGTGAGCATTAGCTAAGATACTATGTAAAGCATTATAAATATTTCTTGCAGTCATTTATGTGAATTAAGATAACAGTACTGTTATCTAAGCGATGAGCATTTGCAGGATTTCCATTTTTAAATTGTTCAAACTGTAATAAATATGGACAGAAAACATATTTGTGAATAAATCAAGTATTGTTGCAAAGTTTTTTAAACAACTTAATTTGTTTAATACAGGCATATTTATTTATTTTAAAACCTTAAACAATAAATACCTGTTTTAAAACATTAGAAATTTATAGGCTATCACTTTTTTTCTAAGCAGAATAAAATGTTGAGTACAACTCACCATACTTTTTCCCAGCTAAAATATCATCTAAGGGCTACAGCTCAGTTAGCAATTTTAGTACAGCCTTTGCAATCTCTTTCTTTCTCTATTTCACATAGAACAAAGTGTATATTTTAACCAGGAGAAAATCATGTTAAATAATCTTTAACATAATACAGGGATATAAAATTTTAAATTTTCTTTTTCAATTATTTTAAATTCCTTTTAGCCTGTCTTATTCTATTTAGCAAAAGGGATTATTTTGTTTTGTCAAGGATACGACAGCATGTTAAATGCTTACTCTTGTGTAAGCATCCAACCTAAAAAATACATCCTGTACATAAGTGTTTTCATTCAATATTAGTTAAATGCTATGCTACTAACTTTATTAATGCTTTGAAAAATGCAATCATATAAGCTATTGTACTAAAGTCACTGTATTAAGCAACAGTAATCATAATAAAACAATATATCTAGTGTAATCTATATGCAGTGTTAAAAACAGTACTGGGCATCATGAATGTAACTGCTTGTTAAAGTAATTCTGCTATGCAGCTCTTGTGTGTATAAGATGTACATTTTAAAATACAGTATTTGAATTTATTTTAAAAAGTTTTATTTGCTTTGGGGCATTTTAAATCGGGATAGGAATTTACCAAAGTAGATGATACCAGTATAATAATAAAAAAAAAAAAAACTGAAACATGAAGTCCAAAGCCGCATTTTATTTGAATTTGATACATTGTATTGAGTTTAATTTTCTAGTATTGTTAGCTCACTTGGGGAATAAAGCAAAAATTGTAACCTGGAGGGATAACCATTTTTATATTCTTTTGGCAAAAGAAAAGTTAAGAATGGTACATTCTAATAAATGTATATTCTAATTAAGAGAATCAAAACAATCCCATAACCCTGGGAAAAGTATAATAAGAGTAGCCATCATTGGCAAAGCATGTACTCTGCTCCTGGCACTGTCCTCGGCAAACTCATACATGATCTCTATTCTTGACAGCAGTGCAACAAGATTCTACCCTCATTTTATGGATGAGTAGAAATTAGTATTCTTCAGTCTCTTTTGTATCTGTCAAAATACAAATATATGAAAGTAAAGAGAAATTTCAGTTACTAACAATGATAGGATCCCACCCCGGGCGCTGTCACTTATTCCCCATGAGACCAGGAAGGAATCACTTGAGTCCCTAATCCTCAACTTCACACTTGAAAACAAAGGGAAAGGTGGTCCTTGGTAATATTCCTACCCTGCCTACATCACAGAGTTGTTTGAAATAATACACATGTGAAAATATTTGACTAAGCACTACTCAAATATACAGTACCAACATTTGGATGGAGATTGTCTTTGGGAATTTGTGAGGATAATCATAGCTGATGGTGATTACATAATAGTTCAAAATACAACAGGTAAAGAAAAACATCAAATTATTCGATTGTTGCCAGACGAATTATTCTTTCCTAATTTGAATGTCCTACCATTGTAGTTTTAAAAGTACAAAAACGTTCTCTAAAAACTTATTATGGGACATGGGCCAAAATCAGATTTTGTTAAATATCATGTACACACACATTACTCAAATGATCAACACATAAAATCAAAGGAAAGTTTGTGCACAGAGGAGAATTTGCTTGTCTACAAATTACGGCCAGCATGGACACACAGATTGCTAATATTGATGGACACCCTACAGATACACATTTTAAAGTAAGGTATATGGGCAATCAGTACAAGCCTTTCCAGTTTCTTTTATACACTTGGACCCTAAGCCAAGATTGGCAAACTCGCTCTGTAAAAGCCAACATAGCAAATATTTTATGTTCTCCGGACCGTATGATCCCTGTAGGAACTGTATGACTCTGCCCTTGTAGCTGAAAGGAACTAAAAATAATATGGAAACAAATGGGCGCAGTTGTGTCCTAATAAACTATAAAAACAGGAGGCAGCTGGGCAGTCCAGGTGGCTCAGCAGTTTAGCACCACCTTCGGCCCAGGGCGTGATCCTGGAGACCCAGGATGGAGTCTCACGTCAGGTTCCCTTCATGGAGCCTGCTTCTCCCTCTGCCTGTGTCTCTGCCTCTCTCTCTCTCTCTCTCTCTCATGAATAAATAAAATCTTAAAAAAAAAAAAAAAAAAAAAAACGGAGGTGGCTTAGACTGGGCCTGCATGACACTTGCCCTAAGACCCTCAGATAAGGTCTGTGGATAAGACCATACCCCCAGATTCTCCAGGACCACCATGTTTTCATCCTTTTCCATATTACATGTCAAAGCTCACATCCCAAATCCTCAATGTATTTTGCAGGCAACACAGAAGTTTGTAAAAGCAAATCATATGTCAAGTTCTACAAAACACTGTGAATTACTCTGTCCTGGAAATCTACTGGGCTTCAATATTGCACAATTATTTTTTTTAAGATTGTATTTATTTATTATTGAGAGGCAGAGACACAGGCAGAGGGAGGAGCAGGTTCCATGCAGAGAGCCCTATGTTGGACTTGATCCCAGGTCTCCAGGATCATGCCCTGGGCCGAAGGCAGGCACTAAACCGCTGAGCCACTCAGGCGTCCCTGCACAATTATTTCTAGCAATAAAAACTGAATACCCATAACTTTTGCTTTCACAGAAACAGCTGAGAAAATTAACCTAGTTCACCATTTTGACTATAATCAGACTTTTACAAGCCATTTGGCAAGGGGACTCTGTCCTCCCTTTCCCTATTTTAAGGGGGAAAATGCATTTAAGAGGTTCTGGGTGGCACAGTTAAGCATTCAACTTTTTTTTTTTTTTAAGATTTTATTTATTCATGAGAGACACAGAGAGAGAGAGAGGTGGAGACACAAGCAGAGGGAGAAGCAGGCTCCATGCAGGGAGCCCAACATGGGACTTGATCCCAGGTCCCCAGGATCACGCCCTGGTCTGAAGGCGGCACTAAACCACTGAGCCACAGGGGCTGCCCAAGCATCCAACTTTTGATTTCAAGTCAGGTCATGATCTCAGGGTCCTAGGATGAAGCCTCGCCTCAGGATCTGGGCTTAGCACGGAGCCTGCTTGAGATTCTCCTCCCTCTGCCCCTCTTGCTCATTCTCTCTTTCTAAAATAAATAAATCGTTTAAAAAGAGAGAGAAGAGAAGAAAAAATCCATTTAACATAGCTTCACTAGAAAATACTACAGACAAACTGCATGGTTCAGTGGTTGGTTCAAAATCTTTGAGTCACAGATCTCTGAAAATCTATTGAACTGCTAACCCTCTAACTGGGAGGTGGGAGAGGAAGCACAAAAAATTGCAGTGAATTTTAAAGGGCTTCTAGACCTCCTTAGGGCCTGTTCATAGACCACCCAAGTATCCAAGGACTACAGGGCTTTCCTCATTCTCTTCCATTTTCTCCTTTTCCTTCTTCCTTCCCAGCCTTGGTTCTCTTTCTACCCCTCATCCTATTTCCCTTCTCAGCTTCTTCCCACAGTAGTGTGGGAAGAAGTCAAAGAGACCTGGGCTTCAATCCAGCTTAATCACTTACTAGTTTTGGTTCCCCTGTTTGCGGGTAGGAGGGAAGATGAACCTCAAAAAAGTTAAGTGTCAGAGAGGAAAGCAGGCCAAGTTCCTGGGTCTTGCTGCCTGAAAGAAAACTAGACTACTTGGGCCTGAGACTATCCCTGGGGTTTATCACTAGGTTGCTGTGAGGGCTCCTAACTGTTTATAGTTACAATAGTTTAGTCATATTAATGATGCATCCCATACTTGCCAGGAATAACCACCATTCCAAAAGTCTGTCCTGTGGTTCCCATAAATACTGCAAAATATACAAGATCATATCTGAGCGTTGGGCGGAAAACACACACACACACTTCAGTGTAAACAGAGTCTATCTTACTGAATATTTTTCTCTTCAGCCTTAATTTCTTTAGGACCAGGGAACAGATTTTTTTTTCTATTTTATTTTGTCTGTATTCTTCCTTTCTTAATTTTACAAATCTCTGGGAGTGGAAAAAGAGCCAAGCAGAGAAAATGAGATAACCATGTATTCATTCTGCAAATATTGAGCACATGGATGTACCATATACTGTTCTGATGTGAAATATCCCCACTTTCAAGAAGCCTTCATTCTGAGGGGAAGAAAAAAGACAACAAAATAAATACATAACAAATAGAGTATATTAGGTGGTGATAAGAGTTATATAAAAAAAAAAAAAAAAGATGAAGCACAGACCATGGAGAGAGTGGAGACTGGGAATTTTAAATAGGTCTGACATTTAAGTAAAGACCAGGAGGTAGGAAAGTGTATTAATGTTACTGCTCCACTCAGATCCCCCTCCTTTCTTTTCCACCATTCCTGTTCCACCCCTTTCTCACTACAGTGTAACATCCAGCACCTGCGGAGGACTGCCTAAGTGATGCAAGGATAGAGCATTTGCCTCAGCAACGTACTTGCCCCACCATAAGCCCAAGTGCAGGGAAGAAACCAGGCTGAAGGAGTGAGACAAGATCAGAGCAAGACAGTACTGGGATCCTTGCTGAAGCTTTCATGTATCTTCGTTAATCTTTTACATGTCTCAGACCCTTTTATATTAAAAAGGCAATTTCAAGTACAGTTGACCCTTGAACAACATGGGTTTGAACTGTGCCGATCCACTTACACGTGGATTTTTTTCAATAAATACACGGGAAAAATTTTTTTGAGATTTGCAACGACTTGAAACAACTTGCAGAGGAACAGCATGGCCTAGAAATGCCCCCCCCCCCAAAAAAAAACGAAAAAAAACCCGTTAAGACAAAGTTAGGTTTACTGTAAGAGTACAATATATAATACATATAAGGCACAAAATACGAGTTAACCATTGCCCATTTATATTATCCGTAAGGCTTCCAATGAAAAGTAGACGGTTAGTAGGTAAGTTATAGCTGGATTATATTTATATTATATTTGTATTATATTATAGTTAATAAAATCAAAAGTTGTAGCTGGATTTTCAACTAGGGAGCATTCCTAACCCACCCCTCTATCCCCCCCACCACTGTCCAGGGTCAACTGTACATTCTCTCAAGTATCACTCAGGCCTATTATCCTTTGACAACCTCTCTTTCAACCTTTCCCTTTAGTTTCACTGACCGCTATTTATGAGTATGAAAATATTGGGAGCAGAAGAATTAGACAAGATGTCTCTCTTGTGGCTGGCTTTGCAGACTTCTGGGGATGCCCTGGTCCCTGCTGGCACACCTAAAAGCCCCCAAGAGCAGCCCAAGAATTCAATCAGTCCCTCTAAATGTCAACAGCGTTTTCAAGCAATTACAGATCCTTGTCCCTCCACAGCGGCCCACGGCATGGGCCAGGTGTTGACATATCCCAGGAAAGGCGCACTAACTGGTAAACCAGCGTAGGTAGGGAAAAGGGCACAGAGTGCAATAAAGTCACCGAAGAACCGTGCGAGTTCAGGGGAAGGACTATTGGGGGGGGGGGGGGTTCCAAGAGGGCACCACAGTGAGAGTCAGAGCAGGACCCGGAAGGTCAGGTGAGTTTGAGCCGAAGGTGGGGATGAGCCCAGGCAGCGCCGGGCAGAGAGCCGCGGCAGCCCCCGCGCCGCAGGGGCGCACAGCCTTGGCCGAGGGGGTTGGCATCTCTGCGCCCCGGCGCAGAAACCTGGCGATCACAGCGCCCGCGCGCTGGGGAAAACCGAAAAGGTCCCCGCGCTGCATTCTTGGTCAAGGTTTATCGCCCGGCCGTTGAGGCGGGAAGCCCCGCGGGGCGCGCGTGGGAACGGAAACTCCAGGAACCCGGTGGTCCTCGCCTCCATCCTCGGCTCGCCCGAGTTCGTGCTCTGGCTCCGAAAGCGCGAGCAAGGAAGAACCCGGAAAACACCACCACCACCACCACCACCACCACCACCACCACCACCACCACCACCACCACCACCACCACCTGCGGGAGCGGCCGCGGCGGCTCCGGCGGCGGCCCCGGAGCAACCCCGTTGGTGGAAGCCGAGGCCCGCGACTCCCGCCAAGCCACCTGCAGCCGCTCCGGCCCCGCGCGGCGGCCGCCCAGGCCGCTCCCGCCGCCGGGCCCCTCCGCCCACTTCGCCGTGACGAATCGGCGCCCAGCCCGAAAATGCCCACATTCCGCCGGTTTGGAGGAACGTATGGGGCCTGAAAAAAATCCCTGACTGACGAAGCTTCACCGCATCCTCAACTGGAGGGTGTTTTTGTTTTTTAAAGAGTCGGGTGAGGCCTGGAAGACAATTAAGAAGAGTGTGGAAAGTGCGAGTGGGGACGCTCCGGACGCGAGGGGCGGGGCGTGCGCGGGACAAAGAGAAACGAGGCCGGAGCTGCGGGCGCTTTTTCTGCCCGCGGGTGAGTGTTTCCGACTGGGCCCGAGCGGGTCGGGAGGGTGGCGAGTTGCGGTGTCCCGGCTTGGCTGGACCTCGAGTTCCCGGGGGTTGCTGGGGTTCAGGCGGGGCCGCGGGCCCAGAGCTGGGGGCCGGTTGCGGCCTCCGTGAGGCCTAGCGGAGCGGGGGCCGGGAGGGAGTCCCATCTGGGGCCCCTCCCCGGAGGCAAGATGTGCCTCTTCCACGCACCCCGCGGAATCGGTCACGCCACCCACGCAGTCCCCTCTTCAGTGGAGTTCCTGGTCAAGCGCGTTCTCCACGGCAACCTAGAGGAAACGACCTCCGGGGAAGCCCTAGGGGCGAGCCAAGCCCGTGGTCCAGCCCCCTCCCCGACCCTCCCCTCCCCTCCCCCCCCAGGAAGGTGGTTCCCCCCGGTTGGGCAGCGACCCACGGGGTGGCTTCGAGTGGAGTGCGAAAGCTCTGAAACCGTTTGGCCTGGGTTTGAAACCCAGCTCTGGCACTTCCTGCCTGTGCGGCTTGAGACAAGTTACTTAAACTCGCCGAGACTCCCTTTTTTTTTTTTTTTTTTCCCACGTGCAAAGTAGGGATGTCCAAACATATCTCACGGTAGGCTGGTTGTGACCATGAACCAAGATAAGCGGTGAGCCTTCCTCGTATATAAGGTGTCCCAACAAGCAGCTAGTATTTATGGCAGGCGCCAGGGACGGGTCCCTGTGGCAGACGAATGTACAAGCCCACTCTTACTTAGAATTTACCGTAGCAGGCGAGGGCAAGGATTGTAAAGTGTTGACAGTAAAGTGTGATGATGTACCAGGGAGCTTTGGCAGTTATTGTCAGGGCTCCCCACAGCAAGGCCTACCGGTTGTTGACAGCACGCTGCCCACCACCCCACCCCACCCCACCCCCAGCCCCCAAACGATAGCAGGAAGGAAATCTGCACCGAAATCCATGGTTTCTGCCCTTTCCTTGAGGAAAGAGGAAGAGACCCAGGTCGGGCCGTTGAAAAAATATTTCTTTCCACACAGTCCTCTTACTCCTCATGCTCCAGGGAGTCCCCTTAAAGTGTAGGAAAGAAGCAAAAGCATCGTGCTTGTTTGACATAACGTTCGAAGAAAGTACTCCAGCAGTCATGGAAGTTACTTGCTCTTTTCCTAAAATGAATGTTTGTCTCTTTGTACACATTGTGTGTGATGTATATTGACGTAAGGAGCAATCTCACAAGCTCACACGTGTATGTTATTGTTCTGAGCTGGTAATACTAGGACAAAATGTAAGAATTGAGCTAGGTGCTGGGACTGCAAGAATGAATGAGAGGCCTCTGTTCTACAATCTAGCCGTACTCGCAGGTATAATGCAATATAATGAACAATGTTATAGATTTATGTAAATTGGATAGGAGTACAGAGAAGGAAGCAGTTTGTTCTCCCCAGGTAATTTATCAGGAAAAGTCCCATTGGAGGAGATATATTTTTGAAATGGGCTTTGAGGGGTTAATAAGTTTTTCAGGTAGTTGCTCAAAAGTTATTCCCAGGAAATACAAAGCTGTTTACCACTATAAGAGAATGTAAAGCTCATTATCAACCAGTTACCTTTTGCACTGCTTCCAGGAATAAAATGCTGCCTTGTTTTAATAGAAGTAGAGCTGGGGGAAAAAAAAAAAAAATAGAAGTAGAGCTGCTGTTGATCAGTGAGCTGTTAGTATAGTATCTGGTAGGCCTTGTTGGGGTGGGCCCTGATAATAAATCACATTCTATTGTCATTATATTTTTATCAGTTTGATTAAATGTTTACATGGCATTAGCAAAATGTTTTCCATGCAAGAGGTGGCCTGATATACAAAAAAACTTGGAAGTACATGTCTAATACCACCTTTAGTATCCCGAGTAATTTGTTTTAGTTGTTTAATTCTGATGAACCACATGACTTATAAGAACTAGTAAAATATGCAAAAGATTTGATTACTAGAAGATAGTGTAATTTTACTAAGAAATACCAATTAAACTACCCTATTCTTTAGGAGAACATCTCTTATGCTTGCTGAGTTTTGATTCTCTTTTTTTTTCTTTTTTTTTTTCTTTTTTTTATTTTAGTGTCTCAGATTCATTCTTAAGGAACTGAGAACTTAATCTTCCAAAATGTCAAGTAAGTTTCATTTTTTATATTTATCTATTAATAAGAGACTAATGCCCTAGCAAATGGGAATTCCAAAATACTCTCATTTTTTTTCTTCAAAACAGGACCATTGGTAGTTTTGTTGCATAGTATTATATCTCAGTTGTTTACAAGAAGTTATTTATTTTCTTTCAAACAGAAAGACCATCTTATGCCCCACCTCCCACCCCAGCTCCTGCAACAGTAAGTTTTAATTTTCTTGTTAATGTAATAGCCAAGTCTGGCCTTGATACAAAAACCCAGATGTCTTCCAGTGACAGTCACTCAATCATCACAGCAACAGGATGAAAAATTCAGCCAAAAAACAGCACTTCCTACTAAATAAAATAACTCTTTGCATCTTACCTTGAACCAACCCCAACATCTTAAGAAACATATTGCTGAAATTCCAACCTCCTATGCTCAGTTCTTTTTTTAATGGGAAATAAATGATAAGTTTAACACCTCTTTCTAGTTAATCTCTATCAAGAGTTGATACTGAGTGAATGCTCATTCTGGCATTTGTTATTATTTTTAAACCTAACCTTCAACTGGTTATATTTTCTCTCCTTGTTTATATATAATTTTCATATTAAACAATAAAGCTTCCAGTTCTATAATAACACTCATTATAAATTTTTATTTTTCAAGCTGTTTAAGTAAGGATTTCATTATCTGTGGGTCAGATCCTGCCTATTGAGTATGTTTCCAAATTTCTAAATCATACTTGTGAACTAGGTTTATCACCGAGCAAGTTCTGGCCCAGCTTGGACAGCGTGTAAAATAATCGTCCAATCCACAAAACAGATATAACAAACTGTTCAGGCCTTGCTGAAAAGGATTCCTTGTTGTTTTTTGTTTTTTGTCTTTAAGAAAAAAAAAAAAAAAACACTTAACATTGACCATAGCCTACAAAAGCAGTTCTTTAACAGCTGTTAGCCCTCCTTCCTTACCCCTTATCCCCCAAATTGCAGGCTCGCCTACTAATTAGGTCCTTGTGTAATTTTTTTCTCCACTAGATGACTCTCTTACTAACCCTCAGATGTATGCTTTAGTTTTATTTATCAACAATTTATTTTTCCTTAGTAAAATACTTCTTAAAAGAGATACTGTATCTCATGTTCTCATTTCAATTTATGTAACATACAGTTTCTAAAGTTACTTCCAGTAGATCTTAAAGTCCTGTGTTTGGTTTGTTTTCTTTCTTAAATCAAAGAACATTTCTTATGACCATCTCCTTGGCACTCTGCTAGTGGCTATACAGGTGGAGTTGAACATTTGAGATTCTGACCTCAAAGAGCTAACCATGTACTTCAATTTTGGAAATGGTATAATTGTAATGTTTTAGTTTTGATTTTTTTTAATTCCCTTACCTAATTTTCTTACATTATTGCCTCATAATGTTGAACAGTGATTCTCATTCTTTATGCAAACTTTGAAGATGTCATTTTGACGTACATACTGCCTCTGACAGTGTATAATCTCTGGAAGACAAACTTGATTTTTGGGGATAATAAAAATAGCTCAAAAACCGAATGTCCCCTTATGACTTCTCGAATGTAGAGAGGGATTTTTTTTTTTTTTGGCCTTTCTTTAGTCCTATTTCTGTACCATTGTAATTTCACATTTACACATAAAATAAAGAAGACTAGGGATTAGCACATCCAACAGAATGGATTTTGAATGAATTATCCTCCTTCCTCTTTTTTTTCCATACTTCTGCCATCACCACCACCACCACCACCACCACTACCACCACCACCACCACCACCACCACCACCACCACCACCACCACCACCCAAATGTACTACTCCAAGTAATATACACTTCTTTTGTGCCTTTGATACTTCATCTGTGTTTTGCCTACTTAAATATGCTTAATTTGCGTCTTTTATAACTATACAGACTAGAATTGATCAGTTCTCTTCTTCTAAAGAGTTTCAAATGTAGTATCTGCTTGAATATCTTTCTTTGGGACACTAAGGATATGTGCAGCGGCATGTTTTAGAAAATTGTGTTTATAACAGCCACAGCTTAGTTGGGATGTGTTGTGTATTTTACATTCCACAATTGAGGACTAATATTGTTAATTGCATGTTTAAATTAGCTGTTTTGATTGAGTTTCACTAGGTAAAATACCCTACTTTTGGTTTCTCTTTGCTACATCCTTTTTATGCATTATACCTTGATTCTTATGAACATTGGATGTCATTGTATTAACCATGAAGGCACTGCTATATAAGAGCCCATTTGTGATTACATCAACACATAATTCACGAAACCCAAAAATTCCATTGGAGCAATTGTGTTTTGAAAGAGTCAGAGCTATCAAGAAAGTAGATGAAAAAAGAAAGTTCAAGTCTGTCAACTAGAAAAGTAGTTCACATTAAAACTAAGGCAGAAAGTGTTCATGATTGACTATGGAAGATGGATCAAAGAAGAGATGGAAGAGAAAGCCTAAAAAAAAGAATGACTGGGTTTAAAAGATGAGATAGTACCCCCAAATGAAATCCATGCATTTCTTATAAGTCTTTGTTTTGAAATCATGTATGTGACACCCATTGAATTCCACATATGTTCTTTTCTATGGACAACTCTGGCTTCCTGATTTGAGTATCTTTTCATCTCTCACATTATATAGAATGATTTAAAATTGTCTCTGAAAACGATCCATTTCTTGTTTTTGTTTTTAGTAGTTAAATACATTGGCGGCATCTACATAACTGTCAAGTAAATCACGTTTTGTTTTGCATGTAAAGTGTTTTCAGACTTCTAGTTTATCACATTGCAGGCCTTCCTATCTCAGACATATATTGCTAAGTTGCTATATTATTGATCATAAAGTAATCCGGAGTGTTTGAGACACTTCAGTGTATTGCTTATTCCAAAAAAACAAGCACACACGTTCACACTAACAAACATGACTGGCCCCCTGCAAAGAGAAAGAAAGGGAAGAAAGAAAAAAAAAAAAAAAAAACACTTGCAGACTGGTTTCTCAATGAAAGAAAAAGAACAATTACAACACATCATTGCTTGTTTAAATTCAGGTTGCTTTTGCATGCCATATGCAGATCATTTTTCATTTCTGTGTTTTCCTCGTTTGAGCTCATTTCTCATTCGTGTTTTTGTCTCATTTGTTTCCATCAGCAAATGCCCAGCACACCAGGGTTTGTGGGATACAATCCATACAGTCATCTCGCCTACAACAACTACAGGCTGGGAGGGAACCCGGGCACCAACAGCCGGGTCACGGTAGGAGAATCAACTATTACAGCATCCGGCAAACAACTGGATTTGACCAGAAATGCCTCCAGAGTTAGGTCCTTTTGAATCATCAGCACAGCCATTTAAAAAAAATTTTTTTTTTTAACCTGGCTTTTTGACTATTTTAAACATTCGTTGTACGATCTTACACTGGAGGAAAAAAAATAGCGAAATCTGGATATGTATATAGAAGAAAAGAAGAATCCATTCTGTTTGGTGGTTGGTAGAGCTAAAGCCCTGGGCACTTAACTGCTTATACTATATGTAGACAAACCTAGAATTTCTTATGGTTAAAATACCCTTTTTGAGATAGAGTATCTTCCATTTAAGGTAATTGGCATGAGTCTCAAGAACTCAGTTTCTTAATAAAAGCCAGGCTTATGGGCCTGAGCTTATTGCCGCTGGCCTACCAGTTTGAACCACTGCACATAATTATTTGTCTTTTGGATTTAATAGTTGATTTTCTGAGATTCATTTCTCTCCAGTTATAAAAAGATTTTTATGTAACTTCAAAGAATTTCAGAATGCATGTTGAATGAAATTAATTTGACATGCCAAACTAGATACCTACAACTAAAAGTGCATTTATCTATAGGACAGGCGGTATAATTTCCAAAACTGAGGATGTTTCATTTAAATGATCAACCTAAAACACCCAAACTGGGTGATAATACTTCAGATTTTTAATTTAGAATCATCTTAAACTATGTTCAAGGAAGCTTAATTAGCAAAGAAATAAATGTAAAAATTATTTGCCAAAGTAAATAAAAATAAATCCAAAAGCCAAATACCTACATATATGTGGCATTGGTGAGAATTTACACAACCCAGAATGGCTGTAAACTTTTTAATACTTGGTTTTTGTTTGCTGTATTCATAAATAATTCAATTAATGTGACTTCAAAAGAGCCCTCTCACCCTGTAGTCAAGCTAGAGCAGAAAACTTGTAACTATCAAACTGTATGTCTATCTTGGTAAGCATACTGCTTAGCTTGATAGGTTTTGTTTGTCTAAATTTTTCATTGTTTCTGCATAATTTGTACTTCATAAGCATATCAAGTTTTATGTGCCATGCATATTTCATGGTATCTGAAAAGAATTTTGACAAAGTGTGTGTATGTATGCATTTCACAATGCATACAATTTTTATGTGCATTGGTACGTGTTTTTCCCTGGCCTAAATGTGTTTCACAAGTATAACAGGTGGCAAGGTTATCCAATGATAAAGAGCATTTTAATTTAAACAAGGAGCAAAATCAATTTTGGATCATTCATGTTAATGCAGAAAATTATTCATGAGGAGGGAAAAGAGAATGATTACATTTTAATAGCTCTATACAGTCAGCTCTTGATTATCTATGTTAATGGAATAGAAATGGTGATAACTGTATTATAAGCATCATTTGTATTTCAGTTTGTATAAGCGTTTTGTTCCTAACTTGGATATATCTGTGGGAATTCTCTGTTAATAAAGAGAGATCATTCAGTAGGAAAAGGAAAAGTCACCCACTGTCTCAGGACCTGAGTCAGTTATATTTCTCCTCATTTCCTCTGGGAGATGTTAGAACCCAATATTTGGAGTGGGCACTAGCTTTGGGGTAGATTAATACAGGAGGGTTATTGGATGTGGAAGATTTGGTGTTTTAGTTTTTTGTGGTGGTTTTCTTGGTATTATTGTCCTCATAGTACCAAAAAGTGTATGCAACCTAGACTCAACCTGAAGGGGCCTAGAAACTGAAGGCTTTCAGCCTGTTAATCTCAGCCCCTTCAACTTTTAGGTCACTGAATCACAGTATGAGAAAATTAGTTATGCCTAAAGTTTTACACAACTTTTTTTTATATATCTAACTTAAACTTTGTTAGGACTTAATGGATCTGATTTTGACTATTATCAAAGTGTTTTATTTTAAGATGACCCCCAAGGATGTGTTACCTTTTTTTTCTCGGTTCCTATTTGATATTATCGTTTGCTAATAGCCTTAAGTCACTAATTTGAAGAAATGAGTCTGTGAAGCCCTATCAAGTAAGTAGCTTCCTGTAGGTCTACAGAAATCTGGTTTCCCTCATGATTCTAGTACACTTGAATAGTTTCGAGACTTTTTACAGCCTGCAGAAATTTTTTGGAGTACCTGCAATAGCGATGAGATGGAATTCATTCCTAGTTAGTCCTTTCCAATGTTGGTTAACATTCTCTTTAAGTACAGGTGTGAAAAGTTTGAGACAAAATTTTAAAAATGGCTTATTTCTGTACTGTAATGGAAATTTCATTCTAGAAGAAAACCCTACCAGAGAAAGTGGAGAATTAGAAGAAACAAAATCTCTTGAGTGATCAAAATAAATTTCACAAAATCATGGTTTTTATTCATAGGCAATTCCCAGTAATTACTTTTTTTTTAAGATTGTATTTATTCCTGAGAGACACAAAGAGGCAGAGACATGGGCAGAGGGAGAAGCAGGCTCTCTGTGGGGACTTGATCCCAAGACCCCGGGAAGGACCTGAGCTAAAGGCAGATGCTCAACCGCTGAGCCACCCAGGTGTCCTCCAGTAATTACTCTTATATTAGCACAGTTTTAACAAGCATGTTACTTACATTCCCCCAACTCATTTCCAGTTAGAAGCAAAAAATTATAGAGAGGGACATTTCCTACTAGAGGTACCTTTCCTGATAGAAACAAGGAAGGAAACCGCTAAGAAGGGAAACATTCCCTCAAAAGTAAAGGGACCAGCAGCTTTTACTCCTCAAGCCAGAGGAGTACAGGCAGGAAAGCAGGGGTTGTTTCTGATGGACTCTTATCAAAATAAGGTTAAAATGTCTTCAGTTCAAACTGCTTTTTTTTTTTTTTAAGGGTAATGTTTAAGACATTGTAGGAAGATGTCTGCTGAGATGGTAAATAAATTAGAGATGTTTAGTGATATACATCTTTAGTGTCCTGAAAACCAGCTAGAATTTAAATTTGGTTATTGTTTTTGGTTTTGTTTTGCTTTGTTTGTATTTATAAATTGACTAGTCAAATATAGATCATTTCATTCAAATGATGAAAATGTAGCCTTAGTATGTAGACAATTTGGGTACCCCTTCCTTTGGAAGAAAAGAGGAAGAGTAAGCAAATCCATTAATGTTATCAATTGTGGTTCTTTGAAAAGTAATCAGAGCATATATTACTATAATTTGTTTTTAAAGTGTTTTAATTCAATACATTTAAATATAGACATTTTAGAGTTCTTTATCTCTTTAAAGGAAATTTGTTAGGAGTGGTCTACAACTTCAATTATTGGACAATTCCAACTTTATTTGTAACCCACCTTATGGAATTTTGAAAATTTGTGTTGGATACACATTGGAAATGCTTTCTAATAACTGCATGTATGAAAATTCAGACCTTTGTGAATCTTGCTCTGAACCAGTGATGTAAGGTTAGCCTCATAGGAGTTCCTTTACCCCTCCTTAACAGAGCTACAGACCTTGAAACAGATCTTCTCTTATGGCCTGTTCATACCATTGCTGTTGACAGTGTCTATCCCTGTGGCTCGCTTCACTCCATTGCCCAATACTGACTGAAAAAAAAAAAAAAAGAAAGAAAGAAACAAGGTCTGTTTGCATGGGCACTGGCATGAGGTGTGGTGTGAATGTATGGGAGAAGTGGAAAGAAAAGAGGAAATACTGCTTCAAAGGTGATATCCTTGCTAACAAGTTCACGTATGAAGAAGCAGAGTTACCGCAAGTAAATAGGGTTGGAGGAAGACCCTCGTCGGAGGAGGAGGAAGCATTGTTTGAAAACAGTGGAATGGGACACACTAATCTCTGAGCCCTCGGATAAAAAATAATCATAATTGGTGTCCCAACTCAAAAAATGAGGAGTTTGTCCAGGTTTTTATCACAGTAGCAGCTGAAGAGCAAGGGAACAAAATGTCACTCATTTAGACTCCTTACAGGGATTCACCAGTCCCTGTCTTTTGATAATGAAGCCAGCACCTCTTCACCCTCGCCCAGCAAGGAGCATCAATATCCATTGTCTCCTAGAAATTGAGAGAAAATAAATGTGATTCAGTCATTATTAATTTATTCTGGGTCCTTAACCAAATGTAGTCATGTATGCTAAGATGAAACTAAGCTCAGAAATAAGTACTTTTGGATTGGAGTTATCTGGGTCACCCACTAGACAGTACCTGGTATCTCTTAGATATTAGCCCATAGAAAGAACCAATTTCTCATCTTTTTCTTGGCCTTTTTCCCCCCCTCTATCCTACCTTTATCTTAACCTTTTTAAGAAATATTTTTCGTCTCCCCTCCGCCTTTTGTTTTTCTTTCTCTCCACAAAGCCAAAAATTTGTAATCAGTATAAGGCCTCAAAAATAATTGGGCCCTGTGTTTGCCATTTCTCTGTTCTTGGTACATTCCTATGTTGTTATTAGGACTAAGGACAAGAAAAGGCATGACTTTATACTTTTGATCCACTTTGTAGAAAGCCACTAGATATGGTCCTAGAACCTTAAGAAAAAATAAAATCTCTAGTCTTGATAAAGGAAAGTTTTTTTGTTTTCCGTCTTGAACCAGAAGGTAGTTTTTGCAGGGGTATTCTTTATGTAGGGGTGCAGTGCATTTCTGAAATAGTACAGGTAGATACAAGGTCCCCCACAGACAGTGTGAGAGTGGTAAGTTCTGAAGGAGCCTAGACTTGGGCAGATAATCAAGTGTTGACTGTATGTAATGATAAATTAAGCACAGTAAAAGGGTGTTAGGTTATGTCCTAAATGTGGGACATGTGATATGTAAACATATATATTTTTTCGATGTATGGATTATTATGTAATATGTTATTTGTTCACAGCCAGGTTGTCAAACCAGTAGCAAAAAACTGCTAAGTAAAATATTTTAAAATTATGTGCCTAAAGTCATTTTCTTTATTTTCTTTTGATGTGAACATTTCTGAATTTGCAGAGATAGCTATTTTCAGTGGAGAAAATATAAGAATCTTGTATCCATGGACCAGTAGAAGAAAGGCGCATTAGAATTTTTTAAGGGCTCTCTTTTCATTTTGCTGGTTAACTACTTGCAAGTGAATAATGAATGTATTTAACTCTTTTGTAGGCATCCTCTGGTATTACGATTCCAAAACCCCCAAAGCCACCAGATAAGCCGCTGATGCCCTACATGAGGTACAGCAGAAAGGTAGGTGCTAGGTGCCAAAAGGGAATGAGGACTGCTCTTTGCTGCTTTGCTCTATATCAGATTTCATAATGGCTTAGCCAGTGTTTCTGTGCATAGTTAGAGAGAAAGGATAAGGAATTGCAGTTTTTAAAGAACTTAATTCTGATTTCAGAATTCCAGAAGTAAAATCCAGCAAGAAGAACATCATTGAATAAATAGTTTAAATCCATAAGACAATGTTATATAGCCTCTTGGAGAAGTTCAGTGAAATGAGAAAAATCTGAAGTGAAAAAAGGCATACATATGTACCACATGTATTAGACTCTTTATTTTTTATAAAAAGAATAGCAACTCTATGTTTGAATTTAAAAAAAGGCCTAGAATGCAGGGGTTATATCTATACAATAAGCTTATGGTAATTTTCATTTTCTTTACTCTTCTTGAATCTTCCCTTGTGGTTTGGTTTGGCTTGGTTATGAACCTGTGTTCTCTTAAAGTAACAAATAGAGCCAGTATCTTTATTAATAGCAAGAGCATTTAGCTATTTTCACCACTATTTAGAAATTTGTGGTCACAATTGTTACACATATATTTAAAGATATGGTCTGTTGTATTATACAGATTAACCACTTTCCTTCTAAATTCTGTGAACTTTTAGAGAGAGACTATGTTACTGGGTTAGCTCATCTTAACTGTCAACAGTGATTGGAGATATCTTGAGATCTGCCATGGATTAATCCAGCAGAGGAAATGAGATTGGTCAACTATTGAATTTTGTTACAGCAGGCCGATGAGAACATAAGGATTCAATACTATTCCTTCTGTTTTTGTTTATGTTTAAAAGTTTCTATGTTAAAAAATATTTTTAAAGGTCTGTATTGTTAGGCATCCTAAAAATTTCATGTTTCCTTTTTAAGGTCTGGGACCAAGTAAAAGCTTCCAACCCTGACCTAAAGTTGTGGGAGATTGGCAAGATTATTGGTGGCATGTGGCGAGATCTCACTGATGAAGAAAAACAAGAATATTTAAACGAATACGAAGCAGAAAAGGTAGAATGGGGATCACAGTGGGATGGAGACAATATATAAAATGCATAAACATTTGCTTGTTTATAAAAAACAAAAGCTGTAATCAGTTGAGGCTCTACTGTCTCTGCCTTGGTCAAGTCAAATTTCTCTAGGCTTCAGATTCCTTGTCTGTAAAAAGGAGATAATTATGTCTTTTGATAGTCAAATGAGATAAAGTATTTGTATAACCTGCAATATGTTAATTATAAAACTGAAAAACATTTGAATTTCAGATAGAGTACAATGAATCTATGAAGGCCTATCATAATTCCCCCGCATACCTTGCTTACATAAATGCGAAAAGTCGTGCAGAAGCTGCTTTAGAGGAAGAAAGTCGACAGAGACAGTCTCGCATGGAGAAAGGAGAACCTTACATGAGCATTCAGCCTGCTGAAGATCCAGATGGTAAAAAAAAAAAAAAAAGCAATCTCTTACGTTTTTATTTTATTTCCTATCCTAAATGGGAAACAAAGCATATCTAAGTGCCATTTTAATATTTTGAGTAATTATTTTAAGATATATTAATTTCCCACAAGAAAAAGGTATATCCTTGTTAGTGTAGAAGACAGCAAAAACTATTTATAGTTTACCAGATTCTTTATACAGGGAAGGTTTTGGAGTCATAATCAGAATTTTGCCGCAACTGCTTTTAAAAAGCTAAATGTCTTCTATTTATATCTTGTTTTCCTGTTGGTTCCTTAAACTTGCTGAATTAAAGGCACTTAAGGGAGAAAGTTAATGAGTGGATAGAAGTATTTGGAATTTTTCTTTCTATTTAATTCAGAAATCAACATAGCTCATGATAAACATGAGGAAGTGCACACATACAAACTTTATACACACATAGAAATAGCAGAGCATCTTGATTGGCATCCCATGACAAGTTTGCAGGTGTACAGATTCTACCCCTGGTCTCTGCAGCCAAGCAGGATCTGAAGCTGCAAGGAACCTCAGAGCTAGCCACCTGCATCTGGGAGCATACTCCTCCATGAATCACACCTGCTGTACAAATAACATTTTCTCATGTGCTGCTATGAGGTAGAAAAGGCCAGAAGCTCTAGCTACAAGCAAAAAAAAAGAAAAAATCAAGAAAATAAGATCCCATTTCAGAGTAGGGGTAACAGAGGAGGCTTGTAAGAACTTTAAAGATACTGCAGAGAGAGGAAACAGTAATGCCACCTAAAAACATGGATAAACGTATACCTAAAAGGAGAAGGAAAACAATGTTTTTAAAAAGAATGGACTGGGATACTGACAAATATTCTCATAAATAGAATAGAATAGAATAATAATAATAAATAATAGAGTAAAATATGGAATAGAAACAGTACCGAAGTGTTAAATGGAATCAGCAGTGGTAAGGACACACTAGCAAACACAGAGCAAAATAACTCAAATTGGGACACCTGGGTGGCTCAGTGGTTGAGTATCTGCCTTCAGCTCATGTCATGATTCCCAGAGTCTTGGGATTGAATCCTGCATCGGGCTCCCTATGGGGAGCCTGCTTCTCCCTCTGCCTGTGTCTCTGCCTCTCTCTCTCTATGTCTCTCATGAGTAAATAAATAAAATATTTTTTTAAAAAATTACTCAAATTGGATGATTAAGCAAGAAAAACCTGCAGAACTAAAAAGATGATCCAGTCTATGAATAATTAGAAGGATGAGGAATCAGTAGAAGAGTATAAACCAAGACTAGCCACATGGGAGCCACAAGTAGAAGCAATTAACATTTTTTTTTAGGTGAAAGGAGACCGTGTAAGCATTGAGCAGGACTTTAGAGACTCATTCAGGAACAGTCTTTAAAAGATCCTCTTCTCTGTTCCTTCGATTTCAGCCCATTATGTTTTACAAGTTTAAGATAGGAACTTAAAGCTGCTGGTAAGAAAGGACAGGTGGAAATGAAGATGCCAGGAGAAGAGTGACTTTAGACCTTGGATTTTTCACCTCAGAACGGAGCAGAAAAAGGAAGATTTGCAAGGTGGGGATGAGCACCGATCCAAGAGAAGGATAGCCCCCTATGAGCAGCACAGCAGCTGCCAGCTGCTCTTACGGAGAAGGCATATGCACTCCACTCCAAACAGTGAAGGGTTTTTTAAATGGCATTTTAGAGACTGGCATTTTAGAGACTAGCTATTCATAAATAGCTAGTGAATTAGAAAACAACTAGAAAATATAAGCCCACCGCTGCCCCAAGTCAGACAACTCTTAAGTGCAAGGAAAGACAAGCCCAGATTGCTAAGACTTGATTTCCCCTACCAGTGGTCAACACTAGAGCCCTATAAATGAAAGAAGGAAGCATATAATTTAGATAGAGGTAGCATGAATATACCATGTATAATCCAAAGTGTAAATATGAAAGACTTCCCCCAAAAAACCCAGGAAAGTCGTGGAATTTTTGTTTAATTCCTTGAGAGACACAGAGGCAAAGACATAGGCAGAGGGAAAAGCAGGCTCCCCCATGAGGAGCCCAATGCAGGACTCCGTCCTCGGATTCCAGGATCATGCCCTGGAATCTGGATCATGCCCAGGATCTGCCTTTGGCAGAAGCACAACCACTGAGCCACCCAGGTGTCCCAGTCATGGAATTTTTTTTAATGGTATCCTATATTCCAGTAATTTTCATTTCAGAAGTATGTTTCCTAAAGAAATTACTTGAAAGGAGACAAAATAATTTGCAAAACAGTCTGTGGCCATGGTGTTTATGATGATGAGATTTTGGGAACTACCTAATTACCAAATAATAAAGGAGGTGCTAAACTGTGACAAAGCAGTACAATTTGGACCGCTGGCAAAGGTTCCTAAAGCGTGGTCCCTCCACCTCTGGTGGGATGCTGAGATAATTAGATAGTCCAGAAAGGAACTTTTATAATAATGTGTATTGCTTAAGAGGAAGCTTTTTTTTTAAAGTGAGTTAATTTAAGTAAGTTAAATGATAGTATGGATTATTAGCAGATATGCCCCAAACCACAATGGTGATAGACAAGGGTTGAGATGAAGGAAACACTGTTGCATAGCCATTGAAAATAAGCATACAAATCAGATCCATGTTGTAAGTATATGAGTTTGAGGGAACGAAACAGTATAATGTCTTTACATGCTGACAACTCTATACATGTGTAGATTGATAAAAATTAACGGTAAAATTTGGTAGTGAACATTCTTTTCCTATAAAATTACTTTAGGGCTTTAATGGTTTTTTAATTGCATAAGATGTATATGGCAGTCTGAGACACAGTGTTGCTGGAGTTCATGTTTTCTCTGCAAGTGGGCATTTTTCATTTCATTTTTAATACTTCAGTATTAAAGTCATATGGTGACAAAGACGCTGTCCAGCTCCTGTGTTGTCATCACATATAAATGCCCTAAATTACTACTGAAAGAGGAAACCATTCAGCAGCACTGCAGTCCTGCTGTAACACGCAAGCCCTCCCATTGTTGGATTTTCATGCCAGAAGATACATGGTTTTATATCATTTGTGTTTCAGCCAAGTCCTTCTCAGAGACTCATCATCACTTAAAGATTTCAGGAGAATAACCAGTACCCTGACCAATGAACATTATGTAATCCTCCCTATGGTTTTTAATCAAATGACTGCCCCGTTGCTCCTACGATGCCCGTAAGGCCCCGTTGGGTTTGTTTCTGTTTTTTAAAGATTTTTATTTATTTATTTGAGAGAGAGCGAGCAAGCATGAGCAGGGGGAAGGGAGAGGGAGAAGCAGACTCCCTGCTGAGCAAGGAAGCTTCTCCCCTTGTTAGGCCAGTGAGGGCCATGGCCCCTTGGTGATTAGGTGTTCACATTGTTACTCTCTCCTGTTTATGGTTACTAGTGACCTCATTTCCAGACATCTTATTTATTCCAGATTATGATGATGGCTTTTCAATGAAGCATACAGCCACTGCCCGTTTCCAGAGAAACCACCGCCTCATCAGTGAAATCCTTAGTGAGAGTGTGGTGCCAGACGTTCGGTCAGTTGTCACAACAGCTAGAATGCAGGTCCTCAAACGACAGGTCCAGTCCTTAATGGTTCATCAGGTAAAGTCACAAAGCATTTGTTACAATAAACTGGGTGTATGTCACAGAGCCCCAGTGGCATGATTGTATGCCATGCATCAGTGTACAGGCTAAATATTTCTGTGTTCCATCTTACCTGGTCCTCATTCAGGGAAGAGGCTTGAGGAGGTAGAGGTTTCCCAGAGATTTTAATGTTTGTCATCAAAACTGTAACACAGACCCTTGTGATGGAAAGTATGTGTATGGAGAATTTTAAGACATCTTCTCAGATGTTACTGCTTAACTAAATATTTTTTTGAAGACATTGCTCAGGCCTGAAACAATATTCTTTAACATATACTTGTTAATTGTAGTCACTCCTCTGTGCCACATTTTATGTTTTTTAAATCTTAGCTAGACATATTGTACAATAGATGATTTAATTTCAAAATTCAAAACCTTTGCCATGCTGTGAAAAAGCATGGGCCATTGAGAAATATGTTTTATGTTTGCCATTTGCTTTTGAGAAAATAATTCAATAATAATAAAGGCTGATCATGTCTTTCAGCGAAAACTAGAAGCTGAACTTCTTCAGATAGAGGAGCGACACCAGGAAAAGAAGAGGAAGTTCCTAGAAAGCACAGATTCATTTAACAATGAACTTAAAAGGGTATCAATTTAATGTGTTCACTGTACTTTTTATCACTGTGTCTGGTACTTTTTTCTTTTTCTTTTCTCCACAATAGTATTTTTATTAAATGTTATTCACTTTGAAACAGGGTTAACTTTGCTCTAACTGGTAACGTGTTTGCTTTTATGAAGTTATTCCCATTTTCTGGCAAAATTTCAATAGGTTTAAAATATCATATAGTATACACATATGTACTAGGCCTATAGACCCTAGACCCCCGGTGTCTAATTTAAACTCATGCTGTCATGAGTTGTTTCCATTTTATTGAGATTTATTCATTTAATGTAGTTTATGGTATACATTTTGTACACAAGTAAACCTAGTGTTTGGTATCTTGAAATAGGAAATGGAAGCCTTATATATATATATAAGTCCAGTGCTTTCAGCATTGCCTCACCAACTGTCCCATAATACTTGATGTTAAGTGGCCGATAGAGCAACTTTTTTTTCCTATAGACACAAGAGCTTCAAACCACGTCCGTTCCCACCCCCCTCCCAAAATGTATATAGTTCATAGCCAGGAAAACCCACTTTTTGAAATAATTCCTCTGGTTCAGAGGTTATAAGAAAAGAACATTACTAAGAAAGTTGTATTTCTTTCTGACTACTAGTTGTGCGGTTTGAAAGTAGAAGTGGATATGGAAAAGATTGCCGCTGAAATTGCACAGGCAGAAGAACAGGCTCGCAAAAGGCAAGAGGAGAGGGAGAAAGAAGCAGCAGAGCAAGCTGAACGTAGTCAGAGCAGCATGGTTCCCGAGGAAGAGCCAGCTGCTAGTAAGACCCAGGAGAAGAAGGACGACGAAAGCATCCCTATGGAGACAGGTAACCTGCCAGCTGACTGCAAAGTCATGGTCAAGGGCTATTCTCTATATGATCTACACATTTCCTTTCCAAATCCTAATCTCTGTGGTAGATTCACATAAAATCTTGGTGTCAATACAAAAGAGCAGTGGGGCATTGGTCCGTAGTCTGGCTGTTTGAGGTCTTGGCTGTTTGTCTGGATTGAGTCATGCCATTTTCCAGCTCGGGCATATAAAGTAGAATGATACGAATGGTTAAGGTTACTAGCCCTGGAGTCAGACAGATCTGGGTCTAATACTCTTTCACCACTTGCTAGCCTATGACTAGATAAATTATTTAATCTGTTTCCTCACCTATAAGTACTTTAGTACTGGCCTCTGACAGTGAGTTCTAGAGGACAAATAAGGAAATGTATGTAAAATCACTTAGTATAGGATTTGACACAGTAATGACACTCCATGTTTTAACCTTTATTGCTAAAACATAGTGTGTGGTTGTTACTTTTAAGATCAAGCATCTACCTAAGACAGGGCTGGGCAAGTAAAACCTGCAGGCCAGATCCTGTCCTGCCACCTGTTTTCGTAAAGTTTTGTTGGAACATAGCCTTACCTGTGTGTTAACGTATTATCTGTGGCTGCTTTGGGGCTACCACAGTATAGTTGAGTAGTTGCAGAGGCTGCCTGGCCCACAAAACCCAAAATATTTACTATCTAGTCTTTACGGAAACGGTCTATTGACTTGATCCAAGAGAAGTTCTTACTTCCAAGCATTCTGATTTTCCTGATTAAAAGCATTCCTCAAGGCACAAAATAAGATGTAAAACTCACATAAAATATCAATTAAATTGATTACTAGAAAATTTGAGATCACTTTACCTTCTGGCACTGTTATGACCCTGCCCAGTGCCCTATGTAAACAGGACTAAGTTAAAAGTATTATGGGAGGGGCTCCTGGGTGGCTCAGTCAGTTAAGTGTCTGCCATAAGCTCAGGTCATGATCCCAGGGTCCTGGGATAGAGCCCCACATAGCAGTCTCCTTCTCCCTCTGCCCTTCCCCCTATTCATGATCTCTCTCTCTCTCTCTCTCTCTCTGTCTCTCTCTCTCAAATAAATAAATAATATCTTTAAAAAGAAGTATTATGGGAGGGACACCTGGATGGCACAGCAGTTGAGTGTCTGCCTCTGTCTCAGGGCATAATCATGGAGTTCTGGGATCGAGTCCCGTATCAGGCTCCCTTCAGTGAGCCTGCTTCTCCCTCTGCCTATGTCTCTGCCTCTCTTTGTGTCTCTCATGAATAAATAAATAAAATCTTAGAAAAAAAAAAAAAGTATTAGGGAAATACAGCCAAAGGTTCCCTGGACCATCACTGCAATAAGGGGGAGAGACAGTAGTCATACTTGGCATTCAACTGACAATTTCCAATTTGACATCAGGAAAACTATTCTATATAATGGAATATAGATCTCTTTACCAGATGTTATTAAAAATTTAATTCAGATTAGCATTTCAGATAGATTTTAAGTTTAATTATCTGAGCCTTTCTGTTTTTTTGTGAACATATTTTTATCTTAACAAGTTTGGAGCATAAGTACATGTCCGTGATTAAAGCAGGAGCTTGAGAATTAGGGTATGGAGTATGATTCTTTGCTCATTTTGCAACTAGACAAAACACTCTGTGTTTGGCCTCTGTTCTGTCATCTGTGAGTAGAGCATGCCTATGGGGCTTTACTCAGATTTTATCCTTTTAGAGGCTGAAGGAAAAAACAAAATTGAGACTATTTGAGCAAAAACCTCATGCTCTTAATTGCTTACAGAAAACAGCCCAGCATGACATTTTAACAAAGTACCTGAAATACTGCCCTTATGTCATTTCCCACTAATTAAACCCAAAGCAGAGAACAGCATTGTCCAATAGAAATAAAATGTAAGTCGCTGTGTGATTATTAATTTTCTAACACTTTTTAAAGTAAAGCAGAACAAATGAATTAATATTGATAATATATTTATTTAACCCAGGATATCTTAATATTTCAAGCAGTTATCAACATTTTTAAGTATCAGTTTTTTTACATTCTTTTTCATAGTAAGTTTTCAAAACCTCGTGTATTTTATACCTGTAGCACATCTAATTTAGAAGCTAAGTTTTCATCAGAAATAATTGTGATCTGTATTTAGCTTTTGTAAATTTACAGCTGAAAAGTAGATTTTTCAAATCCAAATTGTTTTCAAAGGTGCTAACAGTTCCTCAGTCACACTAGTTCATTCAAATGCTTAACATCACCTGTGGTGAGTGGCTACCACGTTGGACAGCATAGCATAATTAGAAGAGTAAATTTTTATCTTGGAACTGACAGTGACAAATGTGTGATTACAGAGGAGACACACCTTGAAGAAGCAACGGAAAGCCAACAGAACGGTGAAGAAGGCACATCTACTCCTGAGGACAAGGAGAGCGGGCAGGAGGGGGTGGACAGTATGGCCGAGGAAGGGACCAGTGATAGTAACACTGGCTCAGAGAGCAACAGTGCAACAGTGGAGGAGCCACCGACAGACCCCACACCAGAAGATGAGAAGAAAGAATAAATGTTGCCTTGTTTTATGTGTTCTAAATACTTTTTTAAATGAAAAAAAAAATGTTTTTTGAGTTTTAATGGTGTTATGTGGTTTGTGTATTAATATTTTTCTTGTCCATATCATACCACCAAAGGCTTTTGGACCATTTAGCATCACGAGCCAAATGGCACAGTCACCTTTCTTAAGCCGTTATGAAGTTAGTTCTTTTCTTTGGGTCTTATTTTTAGCCCTCAACTACTGAAAGCCTCAGAATTTAAATTAACTGAGAAAACGCCCACCTCTTTTAGAGAGTTATCCTTTGATGCTGCACAATCTACTCTTAAAAATGCCTTCCTACAGCTCACTGGGGTGCTTACCAAAGCCATAGCTTTAAACCTCCCAGTCCCCATCAACAGCCTCCCTGTATTCTTCCACAAAGAGTAGCTTCTTGAAAAGGTAATCATGTATGAATATGTATTTGTTCACTTACCCTTTTTTATTTTTAATCAATGTGGAGTACCAAGAGTTGTGTTAGGGTGTTGACTACAACTGAGTTTGGGTCTTACTGATCCAGAAATAGCCTCCATAGTTTGAGTAGTTACCAGCTTATGAAGTAGTCATTAAAACGAACATGGAGCATACACATTATGTATACTGCTTTTTGTTATAATTCATACCGGGTGTGTTCTGATAAATTCATCCTTACTGTACAGAAAAAAAAATTACTTTTTTACCAAGTTTTCCAAAGACAGAATAGATCACAAAGCTTAAGGAATTGAATATTGCAGTGGACTAGACAACTTCAAAATGCTTAGACCATTCCAGGAGGAAAACAGCTGGGAATTCAGTTCATTCATTTGAAATTGTTCTACAAGAATCAAAACTCAAAACCTCAAGGCTCAGGATCCCATAGATCAGAGTCTACCTTTTTGATAAACTCTTAGTAAAGTCTTGGAGACTAGAAACAAGATAGTTTGTGACACGTATGCTTCCCAAAAACTAGAATAGATTTTTACTGAATAGTGGTATATCTAATGGTATATGTTTCTTAAAGGTCCAAATGTAATAAATAAGTGGAAAAAATGTCTCTGTGTTTTTATCACTATTTTTATGCAAAGCAAGTGTATCATTTTGTTACTGTGATGCAGTGACAGCAGGGAGTGGGCTCACACAGCCATTATAAATTTGCATCCTCAGGGCCTTGGTCTCCCCTAACATCTGTAAACTGCAGTATTACGTTCATTTATACAGGACATTTGTGGAGATCTGTTTCCTCACGGTCATATCACATATAAAGGTTGGTCTTTGACTCCAAAGTAAAAGGAAATCTGTTTCTACATTTAAATTATCTTTGAAAAAGTGGGTAAATGAACACAAGCCCTCAGCTTACATGCAGAAAACTTCATACATGCATGACTTCACTTATAGTGACATTTTTTATAAATCACTGCTGTTGAACTTGAGCTGACCGCACTCATCAGCCTCCTGAGAAAGAAGAAGAAAGGAAGCTTGGGTACTGGGTGGAAACAACCCTTAGTCTCTGTTTCTCTAAATAGCACGTGGGATCTTTGTCCTGTTTGTAAATTGAAGAACTAACGGGTCAAATAGATCAGTTTTTGGGTGTCAGACATTGTAGGGCTGAGAACCTGAGCCATCTACCCAACAACTTGGATAAACTTTGTGGGTGCAGGCCATCTCTGTCAAAACTGGGCAAAGAATTTGTTAAATACGTGTGTGGAAAGGAGTGACAGAGCAAAATCGGGTCATTTACCACGTTACTGAAGTCTCCAAGATGATGGAAGTGGGGCCTTTGCCCAGCTGGAAATGGCACTGAAAAACGAGCAGCTCTCCGCCAAGCCTGCCCACACCATACTAGGCAATTGGCTGGAGAATGAATTTAATCAGATGCGATTTGACCGCTTTTTAACCGCCAGGCAGGGAAAATTGAATTAAAATTCCCCTAGTCAGAGTGATCTGATTGGAGAAATCAACAGTGTTGGAGATGTTTCTTAGTTTCTTTGAGAATGTGGGATATAATTGAGGTCTTTGATTTTTTTTTTCCATATCCCCGTAGGCGTTGGGCAAATCAGTTAAACTCAGAGCCTGTTTCAACTGTAAAATAGATTGAACTACTTTGTCTCAGTGCCCTTACTACTCCAAGAAGCCATGACTTTTAGTGGATTTATTTTGAGTATGAATGCGTAGAATTTAAGGGCTTATATTTTGATCAATTTTTAACAAAAAACGGGGAAGGAAATGCCCCATAGTCCCCTAGTTTTCTTAGAAGAGTTTCAAATTTCCTATCTTTCCCTGTCAAGCATGTATTTTTAAATGGTTCTCCTGCAGTACATGAATATTATTCTGTAAAACAGAACTTTGGGGGAAAGTCACTAGGAACTATCTCATTTTAACATAATACAAATGTCCTATGGAAAAGATAAAACAGTTTAGTGTGTTTGAAAAGAGAATCTGACATTTAACTAAGATGCTCTAAATTTTCAGTCTTGGTCCTTCACATTTAGATACCAGTTTGGGGTTTCAGACAGTTGGTGCTGACAGTGTGAAACTCCCACTGCCTGCAGTTAAATTGAAGCTTTGGTTTCTCATGTGAATGGCAAGGAAGCTGGGATTATGCTTTGTTAAATCCTCATTTCCTGAATAGTTGTCCTTTACCCTCAAGCACTACCACACATGGTCTCCCCACTTGGTCTTAGCGTGTGCAGGAGTTTTACCTTGTTTCTCAGCACTGGGCAAACCTTGCTGGAACAACCATTGGCTTCTTAATGATTTGCACATTAGAGGGCTTAACATCTTTGCAAATGAAAAATTCACTGTGCAGTAACAAGTCAAAAGGAACTCAGAGCCTTTTGAGAAGAAATCGTGCTGAACTATAATTTGGCTTACTGTGATAATGTTTCTTTGATCAGTATGCTAAGGAAAATTCTGAGTTTAGTAGAAAATGATATCCAAATGTATTAGAAATTATAAGATTATTTATAAATGTCTTTAGTATTATTAGGTTGAACTATATGAAATTGCCTATGTAATTTTTTGCCTACAAAATGACGAGTTCACCTGGTTCAACGTATTAACTCTACATTTTATAGTCCAAGTAGAAGTTTTCTGAGTGCAAAATGAAGGAACTTTCGATTTACCAGACCGGTCTACATACCTCTCTAATAATTACTGCATATTGTTAAACAAAACCCTAATTAAAATGCAAATCCCAAACTATCAAGTATTTAACCACCAGATTTTGAAAATACACTGCAGGAAATAGTTAAACCAGCGGGCTTATGTTCACATTTTCTCATTTAGCACAAAAAAAGTTCATATAATTTTTTGCATAATTTTTTAATCAAAAAAAATGTAATGTGGGGAGGGGACTTTTTTTTTAAGATTTTATTTATTTATTCACGAGAAACACAGAGAGGCAGAGATACAGGCAAAGGGAGAAGCAGGCTCCATGCAAGGAGCCCGATGCAGGACCTGATCCCAGGACCCGGCAGACACTCAACCACTGAGCCACCCAGGCGTCCTGATTTAACTGCTTTTTACATAAAACTGAGACAGTTACAGACAATAGTTTCCTATGATAAGCCATTTAAAAGAAAGGAAAGGCTACCCTCAGACTCCTTGACATTCAAGAGTGGCAACGACCTCAGGTCCCATCTGGTCTTTGGACAGAGAGCATCCCCTTCCCCGTGTCCTTGAGGGTTGTCACACAATGCTAACATAAGCACCTCTAGCCTTGGGGAGCCCATCATCTCTGAAGACAGCTAATTCCTTGTTTAGCTAACTCAAAGTCCTGCTTCTACACCTTGAAATCAAATAGAATAAATGTAATCCTCTCCCAAATAAAAGACCTTCAAATATTTCAAGACAAGTGCACTCCGAGATCCTGCCATGGGACACGATTTCTCTCTTCCAGTGTCTCTTAATGAACTGGGGGTAAATGACTATGCCTTTTCTACTCCTCACGTCTGGGCTACTAGAAAGCACTAATGTTTTCTCTGATGGGGAAAGTCATAGTTCCTCCAGCAGGTACTGCACTTAATCAAAGCACATCTCGAGATCTCAGAAACCACCTGTCTAAAATAAGGAGTGTTGTTCTTTGATGACCTTCAGGTCCTGTCCAGCACAAGATTTTTATAACTATAGTATAGATGCAAACTCCACCAAATGAGCGTTAATAGTTTCACATGGAGCAAACTGGGGAGCAGGTGGGTTCAATGCACGAACACAGTACTTCTCAAAACTCAGTCATTTGCATGCACTGCCATGATTTCTACCATTTCTGGGTACCACCTGTACTATTATTACTTAACAGCTTTCTCTGAATCAACTTATTCCACTTACATCATTTATTTTAAAAGGAAACTTTATATCAGCATAAATGTGAAACCATTTTTTTGTCATAAAAAGAAAATACTCTTAAATACAGATATTTTACTGGTGATCTTTATACTTAAGTACTATTTTAAAGAACATTATTTAGAAGATCTGCACATCATCCAAAATCATCTGAAGGATCCTACAGAGTAGTCTGGATAAAGATCTTTGGGGAAAGCTGCAATAAAAGGAAAGTATATTTCCTGCTACGTGGAGATCTAGGAACCTTGTCTTCTCAGAAATGATCCCTGGGCCAAAAGCAGTTTGTAACTCAAGGACAAATTCGTGAAAGCTGATCCTGTGATCACCTAATATTAAAAGCCAACATGTTTTTGAGCAGTTAATATATGCCCAAGTGCTTTTCATACATTTGAGTCTGATTTTCTAATTTCCTGAAGGTCATATTAGAGTAGATCACTTTACCAATGGAATCTATATTTATTATCTTGAGCCAAAGTTAATCAACCCCCACACACCATTTGCCGGGGGGGACATGGAGATAGCCTTAGGCTGTAGCCCAAGATACTAAAATGATATGGAGATTGAAGATGTGTCCTAGGATTTCATCGCTATGGGTTAATAATCTGAAAGACTTAAAGACAAAAGAATCTCCTTGGAGATCAGAGTTCTTCTACTGGGAGATATACGCATAAAAATTATTCCCTTTTGAAGCCTCCTTTTCTTCAGAGTTCTCCATGCCACCAAAACAAGAAAAATGCACAGATTTAAAGCAAATGACATAAGCTTTGAGGATACGAGTTATCATGCTGCATGGAAAACTGCCCCCACATCTGATAGGGTGTATTATGTTTGCATTTTACCCTTGTCGTGGTTTCCTGTCAGTCTGTGAGCTCTGGGGAAGCTTCTAAAAGAGTTGAGTCTCAGAAATTTCAGGAAGTACCAATATCAGATGGCTGTTGTGCACAGTTACTCTCTAAACTTGACCCACCTCTTCCTGTGTGTGTGCTTTGGATGAGTCTTCCTCCTCCTCAAAAAACACATATCCTGGGACATTAGCTTTCAAATCAAATGTCAGCCACGGTCCAGGTGGACAATTCTCAAATTAATGGGCTCAGCCTTTCCCCCAGGGAGGCTGCCTAGGCTCCACCCAACCGTACTGAATTAGAGCATACCAAGTGGGAGTCTGGGAATCTAGCACATCAAAGCTTTAAGAACCACCAATTTGGTTTAACCATTTCATTTTCCAAAAGGGGGAATCAAAGCCCAAAGAAGAGAACTGAGTGACTCATCTAAGACCCAATGATAGGTGCCAGGCCTAGAATTGTTCTTTACAGCATCTTCTTCAGAGAGCAGGTCCTCGGGACACTTCATACACTCAAGGAACACCTGGATGGCTCAGTCGTTTGAGCCTCTGCTCTTGATCTGGGCTCAGGTCTTGATCTCAGGGTCATGAATTCAAGTTTCGCATCAGGATCCACACTGGCCTGGAACCTACTTAAAAAAAACAAACAAATCCTGCTCAAGTCTAGCTGACCTGAACTTTGCCAAATGTTTGACATCCCTCACTTTTTAGTGTTTACCATCATGCCAGTTTAGACGAGGATCACTTTTCTTGCAATGAAATCCTACTTCTCCCCCACTAAACAACAGGGAATAGATAGCACCTTGAGTTGTCGCCAGAAACCCAAAACCATTTGTGACCAGCATCCAGGAACCTAGAATCTGATGTGCTCTCCAAAAGCAAAACTAGCGAAATCCAACCTGTCAAGGGGCAAGATCTGCCACATGAAAAGAGGCGGTGAATAGTGGTGTCAAGAACACAGGCGTTAGTACAGTTCCGGGTTCAAGTCTAGTGACACCATTTCAGTTCTGTCATCTGCACCATGGGGACACAGTTACTGCAGTATCAATTTCTCGGGGTGCTTGGGAGAAGAGAATGAGAGGTGGATGAAAGGACCTCGACTGATGCCTAGTACATGGTAGACACTCAATAAATGTTAGCTACCGGTGGTGGCAGGGACAGGGCTTGGGGGGAGAGGGGTGGTAAGGATGATGATGATGGCTCAAGACACAGCACCCAGGATGCTTGGGTGGCAGAGTGGTTGAGTGTCTGCTGCCTTTGGCTCAGGTCTTGGTCCCGGAGTCCTGGGATTGAGTCCCACATCAGGCTCCCTGTGGGGAGCCTGCTTCTCCCTCTGCCTGTGTCTCTGCCTCTCTCTGTGTGTCTCTCATAAATAAATAAAAAATAAAATCTTTAGGGACATGTGGGTGGCTCTGTGGTTGAGTATCGGCCTTCAGCCCAGGGCATGATCCTGGAGTCCCGGGATTGAGTCCCGCATCAGGCTCCCTGCATGGAGTCTGCTTCTCCCTCTGCCTATGTCTCTGCCTCTCTGTCTCTCATGAATAAATAAATAAAATCTTAAAAAAAAAAAAAAAAAAAGAGCACCTGGGAAAGCGTGGGAAACAGCCAAACCCACTTAATGAGTATATCGAAATACAAAGAAAGCCTTATTTAACTGGAATACAGTTCAAGCTGATGTAGTATAGGCTTAACTGAATAGGCAGTCGGCTTGGAGGGAAGGTAAAGGGAGACACTTGATTCTTCAACAAAGCACTGTTGAACCCCTGCCAGTCTGTTGGGGTTAAGGGCTCAGGGCACGATGCACATCATCTCATTTAACCCTTACAATAACCTAACGAGGGGATACTCTGAATATCATCTTGGATTTAAAGATGGACACACTGATGTTCAGAGAAGTTAATAACTCATTCAAGGTCACAGGAACCCCCGCCACAGGCATGTCCCTGCCCCAGATTCCTCTGAGTCCAGCACCAAGGGGAATAGATACTGCACCGGTGAAATATGAACTCAGGCTGCCAACTGGCGCTGGCCCGCTCTCTTCTCCAACTCTTTGCAAAAAAGGACCAATGTTTTGTCATAACCCCTCCCGTTCTTGAAATGATTTTTTTAAGAGGGAGGAAGGCTTATAAACAAATACCTTCTCTTTAGCGAGCACTATCAACGACTGGTATCCTCATTGGCATGTCCCAGATATTTGTGCAGACGGAAACACCCACACTGATGACATGTCAAGTCATAAATGGCAGCTCTGGGTTTTTAAATCATTGTGTTGGTGTTTTCTGCCAGGCCCTCCTTACAAAACAGTTCTCACAGAATACCTGTTGAACTGTAATTATCAGCAAAGTACAAAGCTTAATAACAAAGAGTGAGCAAATACAAGAATTGGTAAAAAGATCCCACCACGATAGCAATTGTTTCTAAACACTTGGTCAGCCAGTTGAGCACATCTACACTTCAATGGTCAGGGTCATGCACCAAAGCAGGGGGCTGATGCATGAAGCACCAGGAAATCTGTGTTCATTAGAACAGCTGACTCGCTGTTGGCCACAGCCAGGCTAATGCCCAAAGCAGGATCTGCATGGGTCTCTTCTCTTGTAGCAAGATTACCTTACCATTATCACCGCCCCCCCCACTGACTTTGAGAGTAAATTTTATGACTTCCCACTTCCCAAGGTAGGTCTATAAACCAGGGACAGGTGAATAGTCGATAGACACACTTTAAAAGAAGCAAGCCAGTTTGTTCTGCTGTGGCTCGAATTGTTCTAGGTCGCACAGCTGGAGGGTCCTGCTGTTGGGGTAGGCAGAGCTGCCGTCAGCTAGAACACACTGGGTAGTTTGATAGCCCGAGACAAAGAGCAATATATTTATACACATGATTTGCTTTCATGGGGCCAAGAAACAGAGGGCTCTGGGCACCAGGATTGTCTGCAAGGTAACACCCTCTTCTGCAACAGGTGTCAGCTCCCTGACGCGGGGTTGGGGGGTGGGGGGAGATGGGCTCTTTTCTGACTCGCTCTGGCGGAGCAGAATCCCTAGTCTGATGGTGTTCCAGGTGGTAGGGCCTCACATCTGGGAAGCCAGACAAATGCTCCCTCCACTTGGGCACCTGCCTCCCAGGCTGTGCCTCTAGCGCCTCCTACAGGACACTGTTAAAACTGGGTGCAGGGAGCTGGGACAAAACCCTCGGGTTTACATGTCTCTAACTGGGACTGAATGAGGACCTGCAGAGCTAAAACTCGCAAAGTCCTGGGCAAGCTGAGACAAGTTGGTCCCCCATTGACTAAAAGGGGATCTAAAGCTGGACGTATGGGGGGAGTGGGGACCCTACATTATTAAACCATCATTACTTTATGGTTGAAATCAGGAAACAGGGAGTGGAGAGCATGGACCACAATTCTGAGAAAGGGGCAGGAGCTACCTAAGAGTCAGAAGTAAGCTATTCAGTAAAGAGCCCTTTGCCCTGAGCCAAAGCCCCTTGGCCCTGTAGCAGAGCATTGTGTCAGATTCTACAGCAGACTGGGGAAAGAGCTGGAGTTGGTGACACAGGTTTCCTTGCGGGCTGTGAATCATTCTTTCACCTTTCATCCCCTCAACCACCCCTTGAGCATCTATTATATGCCAAGAACACTCTAAGGCATCAGTAATAAAGATCCAGTATGACCTGGCCCCTGCCTTTCATCTGGTAAGGAGAGGTCTATACACATGGTCAGAGTCCAGTGGGTGAATGCCAGCATGGATGAAAAACTGCACAAATGTGCCCTGGAAATGCCCTTACCCTACTGAGCAGTGAGGAGCTGCTTGTGGACACCTGGGCACAGCAAGAACCGCTTGGCAAGGACTCAGGCTCAGGACCTGGGCTGAAGGGAGCACGTGAGGGAGAGCTGGAGTCACATGAACCCTGCCAGACTCCCAAATCTAGACCACCTTCTCTGCCTGGCCCCCAGGGATTGACAGAGCCCAGAAAAGACAAACGGATCTTGTGGTTGGGAGTGTGAAAGAAGAAGTAATCAAATTTCCAACGACAGGAGGTTGATTAAATAAATTATGAAGCTAGAGGTATTTTTTGGGTAATGATGATGAGAAAGGTGATGTAGCCACATGGGACCATGCATGTGCTCCCAGATTAGGTTCTTTCAAAAGGTAAATGTATATTGGGATCATATTATGTATAATTAAATACACATTTGGATGAGGACTGGAAGTGAAACTGGATCGAGTGTGTTTGTGGTAAGATTAGAGGTGATGGCTAATTCTTCCATTTTTCAAAACTCAGTTTATATTTATATAAAGTTCACATGTACTACACGCTAATGAAAAATAAAGCTTAAAAAACCCACACGACTGCTATGAATGAGACCTGTTACGAAGCCAAAGACAGTCCTAGATTAACACATTTGAAGTTACCCAGGAAGAGAAGAAACAAAAGTTTCCACAGAGGAATTAATTGTCCTTTCAACTCATGAGCTTAATAATTTTGTTCATCTTCCCACCCTGCTGGTGCCAGAGCTGGCGTCGGAACACGCAGGCCTGAAGCGAAGACACTGGCTTTGCAGAGCTGCCCCCAGGCAGGCTGGGAGATGTATCAAGAGGCGGGTGTCCTTCCAACAGATGATCTTTGAAGGATAAAAAATTCAAGTTGCCATCAAAATGAAGTGATGGAGGCTCTTTCAACAGCGGGGTTGGGCTGATCAGCATCCTATGGCCTTGGCGTGTGCCCAGATCACAAGGGAGGCCCAGAGGCCACCAGGACAGGTTCTGAGCTGCAGAGGGTCCCGCTCTGGGGATCAGGGGTGGGTCCAGTGCCCACAAGAGGCAGCCATCTATGACCACTCCCTTCTTCAACCCTCACATGCACCCCAGGCTCCCCCCACCCACTCTCAGAAAAGGCTTAGGATTGTTTACGTAAGTTTTAAACAGGAGGCTTCCTGCTCAGCCAGTTTCAAGGCTCCAGGGAAACCAGTAAGGCCCCATTACATTATGGTCTCCACCCAGTGCTCATCCCAGACCCAAGGCCTCCCCCACCCCCAAGGGTGGATCGCGGACAAGGAACTTGGTATTAGCTTGTAGGAAATTTGAGTAGTTGTTGAATAGCAGTTGAGTCAACTCTGTACCAGAGCTTTATTCATTTGCAAACATGGTTCTGGGGTCCAAAGTGGCCACCCTGAGACGTTGCCCAGCATCTATGCTCCTTATCATTCACCCCACTTGCTGTACCCTAGAAAGACAGAAGAAGCTGGAATCTCCCTGGATAGAATCTTCCCAGACTCACCTGAAAACCAACTGACCTGGCCCTAGCGCAGAGGCCAGGCAAATTCCTGCAATGCCAGGGCCCGGTTTGCAAACATTTCTCCTCTTCCTCCTGTCTCAGACCAGCAAACTGCTCTGTTATCCCCAGTGGTCCTGGCTGGGTGTCCCCTGAGCCTGGATCCTGATCTGGACAGGATTTCAGCTCTCCCAGATCCAGGTGTAAATTTGCTGTGCAATTTTCTTCCCAGCTCTGTCCTTAATCTTTTCCTCAGACATAGACAAAAACAAGCTGCTTCTTCTCCAGAAAAGAATATGGTAAGCAGAGACCCCTCGAGGAGTCAGTGATGAATCTTTTTCACATGTTCATCCAATATTTACTGACAGCTTACTAGACAGCCAAGAGATGGGGTATATTCTGAGAGGACGGGAACCTAAGTACAGGCCAAGGAGATGGAAGCTTGGAGACAGAGGAGAGAGATGGGCTGAATGCCTCCAGCACGGATCACTTACTTGCCCCCCCACCCACCCACCAAGTGAGCTCAGAAGAGGGAGACAGCAAACCTTGGAGTGTGGAGCAGAGGGAGGGCCCCTTGCGCAATGATCCTAATGCTTCTCTGTTGAGCACTTTGGTCTGCAGTCCAGTGGAGATGCCCAGTGGCCCTACATTTGATATCTGTCAAACAAAGGAAGGAATAACCCATTCCTTCCCAGCAACCCTGATCCCTCGCCTCTCTTCCACTGCCAAGCTCCCAAACTCCAAACAAGCCAAAACCCTCAGGAGGCAGGAGGCAGGAGGCAGGAGGCAGGAGAGGGCCACCTTAATGTGCCCTCCCCAGCAAATCGCCTGTCCATCCTCCATGTCCCAGGCCCTTACTCTAGGCTCAATGAGCCACACTATGGAGTCTTCCCAAGGAGCCATGGAAATGGAACCATCCAAACTGCAAACACCCTGGCCACCTTGGAGCTTGACACTTGCCCTATTGTGCATTATTGATCCTCAGCACAGAGTACATGGTGTCCAGAACAGGGGCCACTGAGCCGGGATACTCTGCCCTGGGACTTGGCACTGGGATTCCCATACGAGGCTACCTCAAGCACCTCTAGCACTCCATCTCCTCCCCCGCTCCCAACCCTCTATTTAGCCCTTGTATTGAGTTTGTGTCCATCTGTCTGCATTGGAGAACAGGGCCTCATCCATTGGCCTCCATACCCTTCCCATCTTCCCACCGGCCTGTGCTGTATGCCAAGTTGTCAACAAAGTCTCCTAAAGCAGCAAGAGAGTTGGGACATATGCCTACCAGACTCTGGAGAAGTCACCCTTTTATTGGAGGCAGATACTACAGTTAGGAGCTCTCAAAGTCCCTGGGCTTTGGGGTGGGGGATCCCCAGCCTCCAGGAGAGTCCTCACAGCTGAGAGCGAGCAGCAGATGGTGCCCGGAGTGCTGGGGACCACAGCTCCTCTGTCTTCTGTGGCCAAAGGGCTCCACCCAGAGGATACTCAGCTGGGATCCCTGTTCACACAGACCTTTCTTTGCCAGGTATGGAGGAGCTTTCCGGAAAAGGCTCAGAAACCCCCAGTGCCTTTCTAGAATAGCTCTGAAGAATTACCTCCTTTTTCCCAAATAGCCAGCGCCCAGCCCATGCCTACAGCTCCAGGAGTGCCTCCTGTCTGCAAATAAGAGGAAAAGTGGGGCAGCTCAGAATTCTGCCTCCCGCCTCGGGGAGCTCTGAGAACCAAAGTCTGGATGGGCACAATTTACTAAAAAGTACAAGGCTCTGCCCAAACCTAAAGGGGTTTTCGGTTGTTATCTGTAGGGCAAGAGGTGCTATAAGAAAATTCTCCCCTCCTGTTTTCACTTCCTCTTCTCTCTCTTTACCCTGGGAAGGGGAAAATCCTATAAAGATTTGCAGCTGATGTGTAAAAAGTACCAAAACAAAATTCTAGTTGCATTTTAATGGTCTCTCTCGGTGGCAGCCACGTGACTGGGTTCTGACGTTCCATATTCAAAGCCTGAAAGAATCATGAGATCAGAACAAATGTGTGGGTGGTAATGCCTGCTGATCTAAGGTACCACAATATTGCCCCGTGAAAGCCCCTCCAGCCTGGACCTGGATAACTCCAAATGATCCCATCCTCAGGTGGCCCCTGTGAAGGGCACTGTTTCTGTGCTATGCCAGAGTCCATGGGCCTACCACCCAGTAGTCTCCCATGGGGGCCAGGTGGTATTTCAATGACATAGAGATCCCAGGAATGTCCAATCCTAGCCAGCTTGCTCCCCCTCCCACAAGAAGTTCCCAAGAAAGTCAGACCAAGGAACAGCAGCCAAACGAGGGTCACAGTCCCCTAGCCATACCAGCACCAATAACGTCACAAAGCTCTGAGAACTGTTCTTACATTTTACTGGGATTAATAGTAACACATATCTGTGCTGTACATTGACTATGGGGCTGGGCCCTGGGGTGGAAAAGAGCTGGGAAGAGCAACAAAGGACTAGCCAGAGGGAAGGTCATGTTTAGTGGGTTCTGTAGTGGAGAAGTACAAAGTGGGGGGTGTGGCTGGTAGGTGACCCCAACATGCCTTTGAGGAACGGTAGGCCTTGACATGAACTCCCTGAATCCTCTCCTCAGCCCCACCCCAGCCCCATGAATGCTTATCAAACACTGTGGTCCCCCCGCCCACCGCCCTGAGTCACCATGGTAACCTCAGAGCCCGGCTTGTGATGGGTAGTATATTACAGAAGAGGGGCTGAGGAAATGTTCCTTGAATGAATGAATGAATGAATGAACCAATAAATGCCAAGTGGTTATCAGGCTAGCATCTGGCCAGACCTTATGACAGGCACCCTGCCTTACACCACTTTTGTCCCCATCAGACTTCACAGAGAAGCCTTCATTGGAAGGACTCCCTCACTCAGCATTTCAGAAGCACTCATTGAATAAATATTTACTGGGCTCCTACGATGCCCCAGACTTGGGGATGCTGGGGATTCATCAAGGAATAAAACACAAAACCTTCTGCCCCCAGGAGTTTATATTCAGTGAGGAATGAGACAAACTCTGTTTTTTAGGGCACCTAGGGCTAACTCTTGATTTTGGCTCAGGTCATGATCTCAGAGTCATGAGATCAAGCCCTGGGTCAGGCTCTGAGCTTGCAAGGAGTCTGCTTGAGATTCTCTCTCTCTCTCTCTCTCTCTCTCTCTCTGCCCTATACTTGTGTGTGCCCCCTCTCTCTCTAAAACAAAAAAACAAAACCCCTGTGTCTTCTGTGTCACATACACACTTATCATTTCCCTTTATGCCTTCTCCTTACTCATCTGAGGCCCTAGACTTTAGCCCTTCAAGGCACTAGCGATGCCCTGCTTCCTTCCAGGAGAATATGCACTCCTCGGACAGGATAACAGTCCAGTGACTCATGAAGGGTGACTACAAGAGTAAAATGGGGCCATGTCAATCATCCAGGACAGAGCCAGGGAGGAGACACTATTGCTTCCTAGACCCCAATCTCACTTTGCATCCACTGACAGCGTCTTCTGCCTTGGGGTGGAACTGGCTCTTCTATTTTACTGAAAGTGAATTAGAGTCTGCTTTCATAATTGAGTGATGCAGAACTGTCCCAATGACCACCCTCGCCCTGGGCACCTTGCCGGCATGGGGCCTTTGGAGCATCATTGTCCCTCTTTCCTCCTTAGGCTACCTGGCTTTGGGCAGGAGGTGTGTTAGCCCTGGCACACATTGCCTTGCGGGCATTTGGAGAGGGGTGGACAGCCCCCGCATGACTGCTGGGATGTGGGCGCTGTTCCTCAGCAGCATTTCCCACTTTCCTGGGTACCACGACTATCTCACCAGGCACTGGACGTGGGTGCGCAGAGACACCAAGAGAACTCGCTTGCACAGAATTGGGGAGCATAGTCTGCCTTAGAGATCTGGCCTATGTGGTTTTCCTCCAGAGCTAGGCACACAGTGCAGTCTCAAAAAAAAAAAAAAATGACATGGGGGGAGGATATAAAATGCAGAACAACTGTCTATGTGAATTGTTGCAAAGTGGTAAATCCTTTTTTAAACCAAGTCATCTTAATTGAGTTTTCATGATGTGGATTTATTAAAGGTTTGACGTAAACTCCAACCTTCCAGATTTACTTTTCCTATGTGGTCCCCATAGTCGAGGGGCTAATAGCACCTAAAGGTGGAAATCGTCTACATACCCTTTATCATACTCACAGCACTGGAGACGGGTGTAAATCTAATCCCCTGACTTAAAGAAAATCAGAATTCTCATCATTAAAGGGGACCCAAAGGATGGTGCCAGCAAACGAAAACAATCCATGCTCTGCTTCACAGTAAATCAATTCTCTTCATTCTTTCCCATTTCTGCTAGTAAAATTGAGTTTAGCAGGTCTGCTTCTTTCCTTATCACGCCAACTGATGAAATTGCCTCCAAAATGCAAGCCATCAGCATGAACATAAGTCCCTAAGAAGGAACTACGAAAGATGGACTCTCCCCTCCCTCTGCCCTGCACCCCAGTCCCGCCCTGTAGCTAGGGAGAGAGAAGTGCCACTCTTCATCAGAAAACCAATTCAAGGAATCAAGTCTGATAAGGGGTGAGGATGAAGATTTCTACAAGAATATAAATCTTGTTCTCCAGGGCAGTGTGTGGACTGGTGTGAGTATCCATCATTGTTCTTAGCTGGACTTGGTTAGAATAAAGCTGTCCCTGGATGCATTCACTCAACAAAGGTCTGGTAAGGGGGCACCTGGGTGGCTCAGTGGGTTAAGTGTCTGATTCAGCTCAGGTCATGATCTCGTGGGTGGTGGGATACAGTCTCGCACTTAGTGAGGAGTCTGCTTGAGGATTCTCTCTCTGGCCCTCCCCGCATGAGCATGCACACACGCTCACTCGCTCTCTCTCAAATAAACAAATATATTGTTTTTTTTTAAGGGTCTAGTAAGATTCCTAAGACTATAGACGTGGTTCCCATGCCCTGTAAAAAAAAAGAAAGAAAGAAAAGAAAGAAGCCTCCCAAAATGTCTGTAATTCTGACAGATTTGCTTACTTAAGAATGGGCTGTTATGGGGTGCCTGGGTGGCTCAGCGGTTAAGTGTCCGCCTTCAGCTCAGGGCGCAATTCTGGAGACCCGGGATCAAGTCCCACATTGGGTTCCCTGCATGGAGCCTGCTTCTCCTTCTGCCTGTGACTCTGTCTCTCTCTGTCTCTCTGTCTCTCTCTCTCTCTCTCATGAATAAATAAATAAAATCTTTAAAAAAAAAAAAAAAGAATGGGCTATTATCTAGAAACTGACACCTCTGGGTTTCTATGCTATCCTGTGGGTTTTTCTAGCAAATCACATAAAGAGCCATTCCCATTTCCTCTTCTTCCACTTGCATGACAGAACAAGTGAAACCTAAGATTCTGTGGGCTTTATCACATAATTTGAAAGTCTGAGTTATTGAAATTAACAGGGTTAAGCATTGTCTCTCTTTTGAATGGTCTGTTGGGTTGTTTAAAAACCACCGTGGGTGGGCATCCTGAAGATATGCTCCCTGCCTCCTTTCTCCCCAAGAAGCCCTCCTGGACCAACCTGCACGTCCCTTTTGGATCCTTCAGGGTTTTCAGTGTGAAACAAGACAAACCAATCTTTATTACTAAATCTCTGTCACTTTGCTTTGTGTTACCAGAGACTTCTCTTCATCAGGGATAAACAGTTGGGAGAGGAAGAGGGGAATGAGAGAGAGGGGGAAATAATCATCACCAATCACTAAAAGTTACTCATTGTTTAAAAAAGCAGCATCGCAATTAAAACTAGTAAGTCTTTAAGTTCCATGTCACCCTGTAGAGTCAAATATTGAATTTCAGTTGCCCTGTGGGGTGTCACTGAGATTCTGATGAGTCAGATATAAATTGTACAGCTGGCTCAATTCTCAGGACCACCTCAGGACTTCTTAGAAGAAATAGCACTGTCACATCCACGTCTATCCCCACCAAAAAAAAAAAAAATTACGCATACATGTAAGTGTAATCAACTTGATTCTGGGAACTCTTCTGGCTGGTTCCACTTTGCTAAAGTGTCACCAACACAGTGCTCTTGAAGCTTGTATTATTCCATCCCATAGGGCTACTTCTTGGCTATCAATCTTGGCTAATCAAAATTCTGCCACCCACTGAGTGAACACAGTTAATACATCCTTAGAATGAACCAATATGCAGCCTTTTAAGGGGATGTTGTGGAAGGAGAGTTAATTATAAGGAGGAAAGTTCATGATGTATTTGTCAAGTGAAAATAGGTACAAAACAGCAGGTGCTGTATACCCATTTTGAAAGCCATATATTCTTTTCTTTAAAAAAAAAAAAAAGATTGGGCAGATATGGTCATCTCTTCGTGGTTTATTTCCTTTCCATGCTTCTCAAAATTTCACCACATTTTGTTTTTGTAATTGAGCAAATGTAAGAAGAAAACATCTTACTTGTTAGAGGCTAAATTTTCCCCAGCGCCAAATTAATATGTGGAAGTCCTAAACCAGAGGACCTCAGAATGAATTTGGAGATGGGACCTTTAAAGAGGTAATTAAGGTCAAATTCTGTCACATGGGTCATGCAGGCCCTAACCCAGTGTGACTAGCATCCTTACATGATGAGGAGGTTAGAACATGGGCAACAGACAGAAGGGTGAACGTGTGAGGACACCACGGGAAGACAGCCTTCTGCAAGCCAAAGAGGGAGATCTTAGAAGAAACCAATCCTGCCAACAGCTTGTTCTCAGACTTCAAGCCTTCAGCGCTGTGAGGAAACAAAATTCTGCTGTGTACCCCACCCGGTCTGTGGTGTTTTGTTACGGCAGCCCGAGCAAACTAACATGCTACTCCTCTTTCAGAGACCAGCTCTGATGCCAGTCCGCCCTTGAAACTTCACTCCCAATCTTCCCCCTCCTTCTGCCCCTCTGCTGCCACCACTTTTGTGTCACCTGGCCTCGTTGAGAATAAGGCTTGTTCACACTTCTCTCTGTAAGCTTCTTGAGGGGGAGGCCCATGCCTTGCACGGGACCTGAGCACTTGCTCAGATGACCTGGAAGAAAGAGCAACTTCCCTAGGACACCAGTAGGGGTCAGGCCGCCCAGAGGTTTCCAGGTGGGTTAACTGCCCCTGGTGGTATGTGTGTGTGTGTGTGTGTGTGTGTGTGTGCCAGTGGGGGGGAGGGTGTGGTGGTTCCACAAGGGTGCCACTTCGTACTAGCTGTGTAATCTTGGGGGCAGTCACACCTTCACACCCAAACCTAAAAAGGTTCACAAAGCATTTTCCTATGTAGCTTCTCATTTTGTTGTCATGACAATCCACTTCGATTGCATATTATTTCCTCTGCTTCGCAGGTGAGGTAACCATCCTCAAAGAGGTGGAGAAACAAAACATTTCGTTGTGAAAACTTACAACAATAATAGCTAGAATGTCTTGTGTGCCTGGCAACGCACTAAACACTCCGCACAACCTGTCCCACTTAATCCTCATGACAAGCCTATGAGGGAGGAATTATTACTCAACCTACTTTACAGATAAGGAAACTGAGGCTCAGAGGAATGACTGGAGAGCACACGGCTAGAAAATGGTGGAGCTGGAGTTTAAACACGAGGTTCATGTCCACAGCCCACACTTGCAAGCCATGTGCCACACTGCCCCCTCCCACATAAATTAGCATATGGAGGGGCTGCTAAATGAGGGGAACAGACAGGAGTTGCTCCAAATATCAGAAACTGCGTTCATCTGGAAAGTCTTCTTAAAAATGGTGAGATTTGGGCAGCCCCGGTGGCTCAGTGGTTTAGCGCAGCCTTCACCCTGGGGCCGGATCCTGGAGACCCCGGATCGAGTCCCACGTCGGGCTCCCTGCATGGAGCCTGCTTCCTCCTCTGCCTGTATCTCTGCCTCTCTCTCCCTCTCTGTCTGTCATAAATAAATAAAATCTTAAAAAAAAATAATGGTGAGATTTGAGGGGCACCTGGGTGGCTCAGCGGCTGAGCGTCTGCCTTTGGCTCAGGTCATGATCCCGGGGTCCTGGATCGAGTCCCACAGGGAGCCTGTTTCTCCCTCTGCCTATGTCTCTGCCTCTCTCTGTGACTCTTATGAATAGATAAATAAAATCTTTTTTTAAAAATGGTGAGATTTGGGCCAAGCCTTTCGGACACAGTTGAGTGGAGAGGATGGGAGGGGCCAGGTGCCCTCACTTAATGCTGTTTACAACCAAGAGTTTCACAAGTCAGCTTTAACCACCAGATTCAACCCCCCACATCCCTGTTGAGCCCCTGGTCTTGCCACCCACTGGGCTGGAAGGTGCAGGGGAGAGGAGGGTGAAGGAGAGCTCACTCCCTTGGGGAAGGCAGACTGTGTCTAACTAGAAGGACCCAAGAGGACAGGCATCAATTCCATTGCCATAGGTTTTTTTTTTTTTTTTAAGATTTTATTCATTTATTCATGAGAGACACAGAGAGAGGCAGAGACACAGGCAGAGGGAGAAGCAGGCTCCAAGAAGGGAGCCAACGTGGGACTCGATCCCGGGTCTCCAGGATCGTGCCCTGGGCTGAAGGGCGGCGCTAAACCGCTGAGCCACCCGGGCGGCCCTGCCATAGTTTTAAGGCTCTCTTCGCAGCTTTGAGCGGGGAAGCCCTCGATCCAATTCTAATTCTGATATGAATTTTCTTGTCCTTTCCTTTTTTTTTTTTTTTTCCTTTGGAGTACCTGGTTTATGTCTGATGCGAGTGATCTCAGGACGGTGTCACTGCCACAGATTTTCTATTGAGATTTTAGGCAAATCTAGCCTGTCTGGTGGCTTCAGCTTCTGCACCTGGAAATAGAGTCACTGAATATGTATTGCAGAACAACTTCCGTAAGCTAACAGCAATCATTTACATGCAATATCCATTCTTTCTCTCTTTTTTTCTTTTGTTAGAAATGTGGGCTTAGAAAAGAAAATCTCAAAAAAGATGAAGTGTGAGCTTAATGTGAAGGAGAGAGGTCAAAACAAAGAAATAGGTTTAAAAGTCAGCAGCATATAGATAAAAGTCATGGGAGCAGATGGATACTCCAGGAGAGATGTTTGTTAAATGAAAGATTAATTAATCCACTCCCCGGGGCCCACCTCATGGTTCCACACAATCAAAAGCTCTAACCCCAGCAATTAAAATACAGAAAAGCAGCTATTGATGGAAGGAGGAGATAGAAATACCTCCAATCACCAGTTTTCATCCCCCTGGACTGGATAATGCTTTCAGAGGAGATGGTGTAAGTGGATTAACCTCACAGCCCACCCACCTCCCAGGAAAGCCAGAGGAAGAGAGTTGGGTCTACAGCAATAATGTGACCCCAAGTGATGCCTGGGTGGCTCAGCAGTTGAGCATCTGCCTTCAGCTCAGGGCATGATCCCGAGAGCCAGGATCGAGTCCCACATCAGGCTCCTTGCAGGGAGCCTGCTTTTTCCTCTGCCTGTGTCTCTGCCTCTCTCTCTCTCTCTCTCTCTCTCTCCGTGTCTCTCATGAATAAGTAGACAAAATCTTAAAAAATAATAATAATAATGTGACCCCAGCAGGAACATCCACCTGAATCACAGAGGGTCTTGTTTTGGGGCCTCTCCTAACTAATGCCCTTCTTGCTGGACCCACTCCCACCAGAACAGGCACCTTAGCCGTGGGGCCATACCTCTCATTGGCTTATTTCTTGTAAGACTCAAGACATAAGACAGTCTTAACGAGTTAACGCAAGAACATTTTCTTACACAAATTGAATACATGGAGAAGAAACGGGTAGGAAATATCAGAAAGGGAGACAGAACATAAAGACTCCTAACTCTGGGAAACGAACTAGGGGTGGTGGAAGGGGAGGAGGGCGGGGGGTGGGGGTGAATGGGTGACAGGCACTGAGGGGGGCACTTGATGGGATGAGCACTGGGTGTTATTCTGTATGTTGGCAAATTGAACACCAATAAAAAATAAATTTATTATTAAAAAAATTTGAATACATGGGAACATTTCCCTGACTGGGGTCCAAATGACCAGTGCAAAATCACTTTAGATTCTTGAGCACATTCAATACTTGGGCGTATTTGATTTCTCTCTCTCTCTCTCTCTCTTTCTTAATGATGAGAGAAAAGCTATCTGCAGAAGAAAACTCTTCCATGTGGATTAAACCCTCTACCTTTTCATCCCAGATATCCAAACCCAATTTTGAGAATAGGATGACCCCTTCCCCCTTGCCTCCTCTTTGGAAGGTAAAGAAGAGAGGGATCTCGTCACTCCCACAGTCTATAACCCCAGGGCTGCCTAACTAGTGCCAGGCCAGGCATCTCCTGATCGCTCTCAATGTGAGCACTCTACCACATACCCAGCATGTCAAGGAAAACCTCACCTTCCTGATCTGCTGCAGAACCTGAGAAGATGTGGTGAAAGAGAAATATTTCCCAGTAACTGTGCCCACAGGGTTCCGGGGACCTCACAAACTCAATCTGTGCCAGGTGACTATGTTGCCAAGCCAGACGAGCTATCAGTGCTGTTAGTCATTCAGTGCAAGAAGAAAATGTGCCCGAGTCACCTTCCTTCGGGCATAACAAGCATTATGCATCTGTCTGCCCAGCACCATATTCTATGGAATAACAATCATCTCGTATTGAGAATATGAAAGTGAAAAGACAAAGTCCTCATCTCCAGGATCTCAAGCTCTAGTAGGAGAATGAAAACATCTTCATTCTTTCTTTCTCACCTCCTTATCCCACTCTAAGCCCATATCCCTAATATCAGGAAGTAAGAAGCTGGGTTGGGTCAAGTTATGAAAACTATTGGGCTGGGCTGTTGACTACCATATTGGCTAAGAACCCAGTAGAATCTGAGACATTTAGAGTCTGTAGCAATCTTGGTAGCCTCAGACAAGCTTCTTTGTGGCACTGTTTGGGAGGTGGGGTGGGGGTAAGCCTTGCTCTAGGCTCCTAGACACGCCTACAAAAGGAAGATTAAGATAGTCACAAACCTGGACACACTGCGTGTTCCCCTGGAAAAAAAGAAAATGATACAAGTAGAAAAAAGATGCAGGAAGCAGAGATTGATGCAGGGACAGGCAGCCAAGTGGGGAAAAGTATGAATCCAGGTGCCAAACTCTATGCAAGAACCCGGAAGCCTGGCCCCAGCAGGTAGGGATGGAAAGCTATTACCACTCTTCCTTTTCTGTTTAAGGAGATATGAAAGGTGAGTGGAGAAAGTTGTTTGACTAAACTAAACTCATGCAAACCCCATCCCACCCCTCTTCCTGCCAACAACTTGGTGCCAAGAGGCTTGGTCTGGTTGAGTCTGGTCAGGTCTGATTGGGTCTGGTCAGGTCTGATTGGGTCTGGTCAGGTCTGGTTAGGTCTGGTTGGGTCTGGTTGGATCTGGTCAGGTCTGGTCAAGTCTGGTTGACTCTGATAGATTCTGGCTGGTCTGGTTAGATCTGGTCAGGTCTGGTCAGGTCTGGCCAGGTCTGGTTGAGTCTGGTAGAGTCTGGTTGGTCTGGTTGGATCTGATCAGGTCTGGTTGGATCTGGTCAGGTCTGGCCAGGTCTGGTCAGGTCTGGTTGAGTCTTGTGGAATCTGGTTGGGTCTAGTTGGATCTCATTGGGTCTGGTTAGGTCTGGCCAGGCATGTAGCTCAAATACTAATCCTGCCCTACATGGTCTAGTCAACACAGACACCAGAGTTCAAGTCCCAAACTGCTCCTTGCTTGGAAAAATTTCTGATTCTCTTTAAGCTGGAGCTTTCTCATGTGTAAACATGGGGCATTATTAGTAGTTATCATGAAGTTGTTGTGAGGAGTAAATGAGACAACTTATATAAAGCACTTGAACAGTACCTCACAGAAGTGGGAGCTCAATATCTATTATTATCAGCAATGTGGAGTCTTTCCCACCAGTAAAATGGCCCCTGCCCCACCTGGAACTCACATCATAGTCTGGCTTTATCTTTCATTTTCTACTCTGAAGGGAAATTTGACTCAAACCTATTGAGAAGTCAAGTGACAAATGAGAATTTAAGTGATTCTTGTGAGGGAGGGAGGGAAAAGAAAGAATTTAGAAGTGATGGTATCTATTGGCAGAAATACGCAACCCATGCCAGTTCCAAAAAATAAAACCCAGATTGAGTTGCTGCTAGAGAGAAGTGAATATTAAAGATAGACTTGCTACTACTCCAACTGTGGCCCATGGGCATTCCTTGTGAGCTTATTAGAAATGCAGACCCTCAGGGCACCTGGGTGGCTCAGGTCATGATCCCAGAGTCCCAGGATTGAGCCTTGAATTGGGTTCCCTACTCAGCAGAGAGTCTGCTTCTCCCTCTGCCCTTCACCCAGCTCCTGTTTCTCTCTCGCTCTCACTCTAACTCTCTCTTGCTCTCTCTCTCTCAAATAAATAAGTAAAATCTCAAAAAAAAAAAAAACAAACAAACAAACAAAAAAACAAAGAAATGCAGACTCTCATACCCTATGCCAGGCCTATAGAATTAGGATCTGAATTTTAGCAAGATGGCTCAAGTATGCTATACCTGAGACATGCTGGATAGACCAAGGGTTCTCAATTGTGGCTACACACTGGGATCATCCAAGGAGCCTTGAAAATCCCCGAGGCCAGGCTGTATCCCAGAACAGTTAGAATCTCATTCCTTTTTACAACTCATCAGGTTATTCCAATATGCAGCCCGGCTTGAGAACCATTGGTGTATGCCAACACTACAATTTACGAGTCAAGAAACTAAAGTCCAAGAAGTAAACCGACCTGCCCAAGGTCACACAGCAAGTGAATGACAGTGCTTGGGACTTAAACCCAAGTCCACCGACTCCAGGCTCCCTTCCCTACACTTCACTGCCCTATAGCAGTTTGGGAAATGGGGGCAGGGAAGGGAGCACCAGGCTTGGTGTCTCTGTGGTTGGCTCCTCATGTCAGATCCTGAAGGAGGGGCTTCCTGGATGTGGGTGGCCTTAGGCCTTGAATTCCACGGTGAACCAGGTCCATGCAGGCCTCTCCCTCCCAGGCAGTAGGCCCCCAAAGCTCAGGGCTAGGGCGGATTCTGCTTCCTAACAGGTGGCCAGTCTCAGGGCTAACATGCTCTTTTACCCAGCCAGCCTGGCCCTGCCATGCCGACACACCTCTGTCTTCCCAGAGCCTTGAGCACTCAGGGACTGTCCCACCTCCCTGGCTGCAAGGTTCTCAGAACTCAGGTAAAGTTTCTGAGCCCCCAAGGCCTCAGCTCCCGGCCCCTCACGGAACCACTGGGACAGGCCCGTTCTCAAGTCAGCAACCGCGACAGTCTCGAAACCATCAGGGCTGCAGGCTCCTCTGTGACTTGTTTTTGCTCTTTTGTCAGGGTTTGGGGGGGGGTGTCTCTCAAACCTCTGATTGCCTCTGCTTTCTGACTTTTTCTGATGTGTTTTGAAGTGGCTTTTTGTTATTCTATCAGCCTCACTTACCTTTCTCAGCAGCCGTGGAAAACACAGCCCTATTCTACTCTCCCCTGAGCCCTTGGATTCCATGTCAACAGCGTGCCTGCTGGCCTGACCAGGCTGAACAGATCAGAAGGTCCTGGGCCTGTCAAGCCCTTGAAAATAAACATGTGGCATAAAGTTTCCCCAAGCTCAAGGTGGAGGATGGGGTAACACACAAGAAAGCAGAAGGAACTTTCTAGGCACAAGATTATTGACGGCCCAGGCAGATCTGTTCTGTAGCCCTGGAGCAGCAAGAAGAGGGACCTTCTCCTTCCACAAGCATCAACCCTGCTACAAGGAGGACTTTCTGGTCTCCCATCCTGCAAATTAAGGGGTAGCTCTACAGTTGTGCTGTCCAGTATAGTAGCCACTAACCACATGTGGCTATTGAGCACTTAAAATGTGGCCAGTGACTAAGGAACTAATTTTTAACTTTTATTTAGTTTTATTTAATTGTAATTAAATTGAAATCACTACACGTGGCTAGTGGCGGCTGTGTTGAGCAATGTGACTCAACAGCAGTTCTCAGAGCTGGCTGCACATCAGAGTCACCTGGGCAGATGTAATACACTCATGCCTGGATCCACCCCAGTGATTCTGATTTATTGGCATAGGATGTAGACTGAGCAACAGAATATTGAAGCATCCATGGGTAACTCAAAACATGCAACCAAGTCTGAGAACCTGGGACGCCTGGGTGGCTCAGTCAGTTAAGCATCTGCCTTTGGCTCAGGTCATGATCTCAAGGTCCTGGGATCAAATCCCATGTCAGGATCCTGGCTCTGAGGGGATCTTGCTTCTCCTTCTCCCTCTGCTGCTCCCCCTGCTTATACTCTCATGTGCTTGTGCTCTGTCTCTGTCAAATAAACAAAATCTTTTTTTAAAAAATGTCTGAGAACTTCTTGGCCCAGAGAACTTCCAACAGTGCCTCTGACCCTAACTGTCTACTTTTAAATTTTGTTTCTGCAGTTTTCAGAATTTGAGAACCAAGGATTTAGAGGATCAATTCAAGACACTTGAAGATGTTTTGCCATGTTCTGAAGGTAATACATGTTCATTGTAGGAAATTGAGAAAATTCAGAAGAATAAAAAGAAGAAAATTAAAATCCCCTAAAATCCCACCACCCATAAAAAGGTAGTGTGATGGATGAAATATTTGGATGTAAACCCTCCCAGACACTTCCCCATGGGTATATCCTTATGTTTTCCTCAAAATTGGGACCATACCATGCTTCCTATTTTGTAATGGGGTTTTGTCACTTTGCTTACTTGATTGATACACACTTATATATCATTGATTGTCATAGCTATCTGGTATTCTCTGATATAAACCACAATTTATTTATCCAGACCCATATTAATACTGGTTCTGTTTTTGCTATTGTTTAAAACACAGCTAGGAATATAACAACAGCAATATCTTTATGAAAAGCGGTTCACTAATCCCTTAGGAAGGCAGGAGAGGGGGTGGGGAGGGAAGGGAAGAGAAAATAAAAGAAAATGATATGGTCAAAAGGCATACAAATTCTTTTTTTTTAAGGATTTTTCATTTATTTACTCATGTGAGACACAGAGACAGAGACATAGGCAGAGGGAGAAACAGGCTCCCTGCAGAGAGCCCGATGCAGGACTCGATCCTGGAACCCTGGGATAACGCCCTGAGCCAAAGGCAGATGCTCAACCACTGAGCCAATCAGGCATCCCAAAAGGCATACAAATTTAAAGTAATTCAAATTACTGTCCAGAAAAGTTGAACCTGTTTACACTCCTACCAACGGAGCATGAGAGTCCTTATTTTTATATGCATGCTGGCACTGGGGATTGAGTTTTCAAGATTTTTTTTTTTTTGAGTTTTCAAATTTAATAAAGTTTAAAGAAAAAAACACCAACAGGCAACTCATGGTGAAGTGCAGCATTTCTTTAGTGGGTACTATGTGCCAGGTGCTGCCTTAGATATCGGTGACAAGGATGAATGAGACCCATCCCTGCCCTCTGAGCACTCAGGACAGGGAGGAATTCAGGGGTTTGGCTTAAGGTCAGGGGGAACAAAACGGGTGCTGAATAGAAGTACCAGAGTCACCCTCTGAAGCAGGGAAGAAAAGCTCACCGTCATTCTTCATGGGAATGCTGGGAAGTCCAGTTGGGGGAGTGGGAGGGCATTTGAGCTGGCTCAAGGACGATGAATATAGGCACCAGCAAGTGGTGAGAGGTGCTGGTATTCGGCAAACACCAAAAGGTGCTGGAAGCTCAGGGACTGGAAAGGTGTCACTTCCATCCTGCAGTAGCTCTTACAACCCCCTACAATCAGGAAGCTCCCCCTTGGTTCTATCCCATAAACTCTTACTGACATTTAAATTCCTTCCCTCTGGTTATGTGCAATGGGAACAGGAGGTAATGTGGTTGTCCATTGTCACCTCAGAGAGTTCTAGATCAATGCCATGTCGAGCATGGTATGGCATGTTTTTATTAGGTTACTGACTCCTTTACCAAAAACAAAACAAAACAAAACACTGACAGACAATGTCATTATATCCATTTTTTTTTTAAAAAGAGCTGCAAAAAAAAAATAATAAAATAAAAAAAAAATAAAAAGCTGCAGAAGTCAAGGTCACAGGGCAGAAGTCTGGGTAACTTGGATTCCCCAGGTCTCAGGTCCTGAGCCCAACTTGCATACTATTCTTGGGATGGCCAGTGCCAGTCCTGTATAAAGAAGGAGGCAGTCAGTACAAGTCCTGGCTCTCTTAGGACCATGGAGAAATTCACTTCTCTCTGAGACTATAAAACATGGATTGTAGGAAGAGCGAACATTAGATTTGACAGGTAGGAAAGTGTTTTGTTAAAAATAACAATTAGACAAAAAACTGTGACTCCCATCAGTGTGGGCCATGGTCAGCCTCTCACTTTCCCTTTTCATGAGTTTCTGTGACCCACAAGCACACACTTCCACCCAGTTTATTTTTTTTAAGATTTATTTATTTATCTTAGAGAGAAAAAGCATGACGTGTGAGTGGGGGTAAGGGGCAGAGAGAGAAAGAGAGAAGCAGACCCCTCTCTGAGTGCAGAGCCCAATGCCAGGCTTGATCTCACAACTCTGAGATCATTACCTGAGCCAAAACCAAGAGTCAGACACTCAACCCACTGAGCCACACAGGTGCCCCGACACCTACCCACTTTAAGTTTCAGAAATACTGGCATTTCAGGAATAAGGCAAGTCCCCAAAGATTGCCTTTCTTCAGAATCTCACTGAAAAAGAATTAAGGAACTTGCTCAATCGTGACCTGAAGCCAGATGTATGAAGGGCATTATAGCCACAGGACCTTTGAGTGTGAGATCCCCTTTTCCACTCGTTGACCTACACTCCCCCTTCCCCCAAGTCTGTCCTATAACGTCAGGGACAGAATCAAATTTCCCACCTGCTGCACCTTCACCTCCCCCTTCTCCTTAGAGCCCTGTGACACATGTCCCTGGAGAGTCCCACACATCATCACAGAACAAAAACAAAAACAACAAAGAAAAAATACCAAATCTGTGCCCTTACCACCCCCACCTCTCCTCTATGAGTTGCCCACATGATGACAGTTCTTTAACTTGGGTTTCAAATACTAGAAATGGCCTTTTTTTTTCACTTCTGCTATTTACACAGAAGTACTTGTCAGAGACCTCAAGGCTAAACCCACCATAATTCAAGTTTATTTTTAGATTTCTCAGCTGTAGAGATCTACAGAATGCCAAAATGCGCTAGCTGATTCAGTCAACAAGAAGGAGAAGGGTGGACGGAGTGTCAGGGAGGTTCTGCTCCAGGCCAGGTGCCTCACTGATTCTGTCTCGGGTCATCTTCCCAGAGACTCAGAGAAAACTCTGTGAGTGATCGTATTGAAACTGAGGTTCCAAAGTAGTTAACAACTCTGTCAAGATCAGGTCAAACGATCAGCTCATAGTGGGACCTGGATTTGAAATCGGGAATGATGGGGCACCTGGGTGGCTCAGTGGCTGAGCGTCTGCCTTTGGCTCAGGGCGTGAACCCAGGGTCCCAGGATCAAGTCCTGCATTGGGCTGTCCACAAGGAGCCTGTTTCTCCCTCTGCCTATGTCTCTGCCTCTCTCTGTGTGTCTGTCATGAAGAAATAAATAAAATCTTTAAAAACAAATCAGGAATGACTTAAAGCCAAAGGTTTTGTGCAGAAACCTCCACTCCTCCCTTTCTCCACAGCCAGTTCCCATGTACCTCCTTTACCTGTTTGCACTCTCCCTGCCCTAGCAACCTATACCCTGCCCTTTTATGCTTGGGGAAAAAAACAGGGTAAACTCAGTGAAGGTCCTGGAAACATAAGGATTCCCACTACCCTCCCTTGCAAAGCCATGGCGCAGGCCTCTTTCCAATGCATCTAAGTGACTGACTCCTTGCCCTATACAATTCCTGGTGAGAGGGAGGGCAGAAGCAAGTTGCAACTCCCTAGTAGCAACATGGGGCACCTCTTGGTCTGCAGCTCCATAGATCTGGGCTGGAATCCCAGCTTGGACACAGAGGCACTTACACGTCCCTAAGCCTCCCTTTCCTTATCTTAAATTGATGATGATAAACCCACCAGTCAGGGGAGTTGGGCCCCAGTCAAATTCAAGCACATGGTTAACATCTAAAAATGTTTGCTCATTCTCTTCCTCTCTCACCTCCCCAGGAGAAGAGCACCAGGCTACCACCAGGGAGCCTGGCCTGCAGGAAGCTTTAGTAACTATCTCTGAGGAAGCTCAATGCGTTCATTTAGGCCTGCCTCGAACACTTGCGGGGGCCTGGGCAAGAGTACCAACCAATGGAGGCCTACATAGCACATGCCCAGATATTTATGCTATAAATCAAGCTAATAAACTGTTAAATAAGAGAGGTTCTATCCTTTTTGAGGATCTATGTTCCCATAATGAAAAGCATATTTTGTAATAACCTAAAAGGCCATATTCAAAATTAGACTTCTTAAACTCCATGGAGAGCTTCCCTCCAGCCCCCAGCCCAGGCCTGCAGTGCACTCCCCTCCTCCTCCTCCTCCTCTGCCTGCACACCCAAGCCAAGTCCACACCACCACGCCTGCACAATGTTAGTCTTTGGCCACTTCGTAAACTCAGGGGTTTCCAGATCCTGTGACCTGGAGCATGATGCAGAAGTGGGGACACAGACCCACCATGTGCCCTTCATTTGCTTGACAAGGAGTGTGGTCAGAAGGTCAGAGACCTTGTTCTACCTGAATCTGTGGGAAGCTATGCATTTGTTCGAGGTACAGCTTGCCTGTCCAACTAAGCAGGAATTCATGCAATGAGCTAGAACCACAATACTTAACCTCATCCTTCTTCTAGTGTTAAGCCCTAAATCTGACATTTGAAAGATTATACTTTTGACCATTTCAATCTATTTCTAGCAATCTTTGTCTTTCTCTACCCCTAGGACGGGAGCCAAGGCTCTGCATGCATATGTTGATATTTACACAGAGGATCTCTTCAGCTCCATTTTTGTTCTTTGCTTAAAAGGTCTTTGCTTCAGAAACTATAGGGAGCGATGAAACTGTTATATACTGTGTCTTGCTTGGTGGTACTAGTTACACAATTATGTGCATTTATAAAAACCCCTAGATGTGTACACTAAACTAGGTGAACTTTACTATATGTAAATTATATCCCCAAAAATTGTGTAATAAAACTTCTTCCTTCAAACCACATTTTAAGAAAGGAGCAGGATTTGAAAGCAAAATGTATTCGGCATCTAAAGTAACTTCCTTTGGTGTGACATTTAAGGTAAGTCAGTGTCGTGAACATCTGTCAAATTTGTAGATGCCCATCATCTTATAATTGGCCTTTCTGGAGGAAATTCCCTTGTTATGGTCCTGCCTCCCCAAGACGTCAAGAACTCTGACTCCCAGGCTCCCTTGAAGTTAGGACACAAGCATGTGACCTACTCTTCACCAATCAGAAATGGACGTGAAGACTTGGCTTCAGAACTGAGTCATATGGATACCCAGTCTGTAAGGGGCTTCCACTTTTGCTGGTGTATTGGCTTCAGAAACATTCAATTTTGGGACTTTCAGTAGTTGTAAAGTTGGGTTCTGGTTACCAGTTAGTGCTACTTAGGGGAAAGAGGATGGATGGGGGAGTTCCATTCCTTGCTCTCTGCTACTAACTATCCATCCCCTTTGGGAAAGTCCTTAACTTCTCTCAGTTTCTATTTCTTCATCTGTAGAATGGGCATCAGAGTATTTACCTCATAGGATTGTTGGGAAATTAAATGAGGTGATTCCAGGTCTGGCGATATAGCAGAGTCTGAATAAGTATCAGCTTCCTTCCTTTCTCAAACAGTAGGATAAGATCCTTGAAATTGCTGACCAGCCTTATCAGTCTGGAAGCCTTCCCAGAGTACAGACCCCATGAGTTTTACTCAGAAGCCAAAGCTGACATTAAACTTTGAGGAGGGGGAGCAGGTGGCCATGCAGTTAGGTATGGATAGGCCCATTAAGCTTCTCTCCTCTGCCCATCTCCTCCCTAGCTGTACCAAAGAATGGCCACTATTTCATGAGCTCTGGGTGAATCCTGTTTGAGGTCAAATCAACAGAAAATTGCTTTAGTTGATTTAATATCCACTGGTTTGAGCATCAGGAATATGCCAGGTGCTGTGTTAAGCATCTAAGAAATAAATAAGCTGCCACTTAGTTGTAACCTGGTGGAGATGAAAGATGCATACGTGCCTAGGATAAATATTAGATTGAGAGGTGCTATGATAGCACTGTGAACACATGGTGTGGGCATCGGGTGTGAATGGCATACTCTGGGCTTGAGGCACCAGAAATTCTAAAGGAACTGAGGGCTACTAGAGCTGGTTCCTAAATGATGAGCTGGACTCTAACTGAGGAAGAAAGACCCTTCTCTCCTTGAGAGAAGAGCATGTGGAAGAGCTCAGAAGAATGAATATGAACAGTGCTTTGGGAGAACTCAAAGTTGGCCCAGAATGGCATACTCTGGGGACAGGTGGGAGTCAGAGATTGAGGCCAGAGGTGGTGAATGAGCCATGTTGAAAAGGGCTTTGCATGCCATGGAGAAGGTATAAGAGGAGGAGGAAGAAGCAGACATGGTCTCCTTAAACAAATGAGTGGAAAGGATGGTTTCAAGACTCCTCCTGTGTTTTCTTTCTGTCCAAAGCTCTACTAGGGTTTCCTAAATGTGCATAAACTAAGCTTCTCTGAATCTCTCCACCCCTCTTGGAGATGGTCACTGAAATCCCCCAACTCTGAGGCCAGAGAGGGCATCCAAGATCATCTGGTTCAATCCCCAGTGGAGGAAATAAGAGAGGGGCTCCTGGAAACTTGGCTGGCCAAGCTGAGGCTGGAAACCCTACTCTTCCACCACAACAGATGGTCTCAAGCTAAACAAGCATAAAGACTGGGCTTTCTAATAACCAAAGTGTACAAACTCTAAACACTCAACCAGCAGCCCTTGAGTGGGAGATCATGGGCAGCCTCTTGGAAGGCATCACGGAACCTGGGCTGCTGAGTGGCTCTCAGCTCCAAGCCTGAGCCTGCTCACATGCTCCAACTCAGGAGGGTCCTCTTGGATCCAGGTCCTCTTGGATCCAGGACCTGGTTGCATTGAAGACAAATGGGGTGAAGCAGTGGCTTAATGGAGATGTAATTTGGTGCTTAGATAGGAGGGACTTCAGGCTGGTGGAGATGAAGATGCTGCAGGCACCAGAGTCCTTGCCAAGCACTACTGTGACCTGCAAAGAAAGCCCTTATACTCAGCCCTTATCATCTACATGAGCTCTGGTCAATGGCATCCATGGTCTAGGAAGGCCCCAGTGTGGTCTGCTTTTCAAGGGCCATGATAGGATGGACACAGCCTCAGCTGAGGCTGCCCTCACACCATCAAGGAAGATTTCAGCAGGAACATCATCAATGCCAGTGATTCCGGGGGCAGGGGCAGAAGGAGATCCCCTCCTCTGTTTTCAGAGCAGTGAACAGGTGTGTTGGGTAGACAAAGGCCACCAGGGCAACATCCACCCAGCCTGAGCACTCAGGCTACCCTCAGCCACCCCAGCAGCCACTCAGGATCAACTACCTCTGTCAACAAGAACTTGAGCCCACACACCCAGGGACTGCCCCTCTGTCCCAGATCACCTCCCTATATCCACCTTCTGCCCCACCCCAGTCCAGAGGGGATGAGCAACCAAACTTTATGTGCCTTTTAGTATCTTAAGCCAGCAAGAAATTGAACCAAATCCTTTCTGTACCAGAGTGCCAGACAACTGTTGGGGAGTCTCTCAAAATGTATGCTGTGACCTCCCTTCCCCCAAAGCAGTGGGGGACATAAAATTCACTGTGTTATGCATAGGGGTGCATCGCTTATTATGGTACCTGCCATCTCTGAAGTAGAGACACAATTTTATGCAAAGTTGTAAGAGTGTGAGTAGAAATAAAGCTTACCCTCCTACACACATTAATTGATTAAGATTAATTGAGTAAACTTAATTAAACTTAATTAATTAGACTTATTTAAAATTGATTGATTAAACCTAATTAAAATTGATTGATTGATTAAACTTAATTAAAATAAAATGTACAAATTCCATTGTGAATTATGTAGGACTGACCCAGTGGTGAGCTCGGTCTGAGCGGTGGGGCGCAGGCACTCTGGACTTCTCATTCATCACTTGCCCTGAGATCAGCATCACTATTTCCGGCCTTTGCTTTTACCACAGAGGCTATTTCAGTCCAAGTTTCCAGATGCCCTCGCCACCTCACCAAGATAAAGGTCACTGCAAAAGTCATCATGGTGACTCTCACTAAGGAACAAAAAAAGCCAAGGGAATTCTGGGCAACCCTTATGTACACTCAGGGGCTCTGACATGGAGCTGTTGGGACAGCAGGACAACGTGGCCATCTCTTTCCCTGAACTGGCTGAGACTAGAATAGCATGAGCTTTTTCTGAGCAATTCTAGAACAAACTGTTCCCCTGCTTTCTTTTTTTTTTTTTTTTTTTTTTAATTTATTTATTTATTCAGACTGAGAGAGAGAGGCAGAGACACAGGCAGAGGGAGAAGCAGGCTCCTCGCAGGGAGCCTGATGCGGGACTCGACCCCAGATCCCAGAATCAGGACCTGAGCCAAAAGCAGGTGTCCCACCACTGAGCCACCCAGGCATCCCTCCCCTGCTTTCTTTCTCACCTTTTCCCAGACCCCCATCGTCACCTGCCCCCTCTTGTTCCCTCTCAGAGCTTGGCGACGTGAGAAACACAGACCCATAAACTCTTCCTCTCCGCACTGAACCCAGGTGGCAAAACAGGAAGCATCTTCTTGTTAAGGCAAACCCATCGTGTACTCTGTGCACGCGTGTCCCGACAAGCGGCAGGAAACCACCACCAGGCCGTGGCAACAGGTGTCAGGGTGACCTGAGGCCTCATGCTAGTCTGTGCCTGTCCTTTCTTCCCTTTTCTTCCTCCTAGAGAGCTGCCTCCTTCCCCCTGCAGGCCCACAGCTCCTCACTTCATTCTGTTGCCTTATCCTTTCCTTCATGGTGGCCCAGAGCCTGCTAAAGACCTAAAAGGGGCCCTACGCCCTAAAAAGATTATAGCCTCTCTCCAGATATAATTCTTAATACTGACCAACCGACAAAAAATATACACATACGCTGGAATTAAGAGAGCTTCTTCTTTGGATTTGAAGATTACAAACTTCCAGGGTAAGTTCAAAGCAGAACCTTTCTCAACTTTGGGGTGTCCCTTGCTGGCTGGAAGCCTAAATCTATACAAGTTACCCAGCACTGAGGGAGGCCCACTCTCCTTGGCTTCACATGGGAATAGATTGTTCCCAAGTAAAAAAAAACAGGGGTTGGAGATGGAAGGAGGAATAAGAGGTTCCATCCTGGACTGATCTACTTGCCCAGAAGGTTATGGAAGTTGTAGGACATCTTGGGTAGAGCCAAGAAATTGGTACTTTGACCAGGGCTCCAGCTGCAGGAAAGGTGGGACTGTGTTTCTACAGGTCTGGCTCCCTCCAGGGGACTCGGGGTGTGCTTCCTTCTGTTAGATCTTTCCAGATCACACCTTCTCAAGAAGATCTCCATTCTTTCTTGCCCTGCTCAAGATTCACCCTGTTCTTTCTTATGGTAACAGGGTCATGAGTTTATGGTCAGCTAAGTTATTCCTTTTTTTTTTTTTTTTTACAATTTTTCCAGTTTTACTGAGATATAATAGACATCCAGTACTGTATTAAGTTCAAGGTACATAGCATAGTGACTTGATGTAATACATATTAGAAATATGAAATGATTACCACAATTTGTTAACATCTACCGTCTCATAGATACAAAAAATTTTTTTCTGGTGATAAGAACTGTTATGATTTACTCTTAGGAACTTTCAAATATACTATCCATCAGGGTCACATGCAGCGACCATGCCTCCTAGCACACTCCTGCTCAGTGTCCACTGCTCCTGCACTCTGCTCACCTTATTTTGTGATCTGATGTTTCAGTTCATGCGTAAGCTTGACAAAGATAAATGCGCTTTTATTAACGTTTTTGAGAGATTTCAGCCATGAGAGAGGGGAATGTAGACTTTTTTAAAAGATTTTATTTATTTATTTGGCAGAGAAAGAGAGCATGAGCAGAGGGAGAGGGAGAAGCAGGCTCCCCACAGGCTTGACCCCAGGACCCCAGGATCATGACGTGAGCCAAAGGGAGTTGCTTCACTAACTGAGCCACCCAGGAGCCCCAAATTCAGACTTTTTTAAAGATTTTTTTATTTTATTTATTCATGATAGACAGACAGACAGAGAGAGAGAGAGGGAGAGGTAGAAACACAGGCAGAGGGAGAAGCAGGCTCCATGCCAGGAGCCCGACGCAGGACTCGATCCTGGGACTCCAGGATCGCACCCTGGGCCAAAGGCAGGCGCCAAACCGCTGAGCCATCCAGGGATCCCCCAAATCCAGACTTTTTAATACTGTTTTCTGACATGCCTTTGGTATTTTTTAATTTCTTCTAGATTCTGGATTCAGTCAATATCATACATATATTCTGCATATCTCATTTAATATACACGATAAGACGGGTTCATCTAACCTAGGCCCCTAGAATCTTATCTTGAAGAATCAGTATTGTTCCAGTTTGTTGACAGAATTTGCATATGGGCCCCATTTCACTTGAGAAGACTGGGTGGGTCACATCAGTAAATAGTCCATCGCTCTTTACAAATTCTAGCAGCCTAGGTTCTTAATTGGAAAATGCAACCTAAGCTAATTGATTCAGAAAAAGGAGTTCATTAAAAGGATACAAGGTGGGTCCAAAAATTGGTAAGAAACAGTAAGGCCATGGTCAGGGCTTTACAGACAGAAACAGCTTAACTATGTTATTCTTTACCCTCTAGGCCACCAAGTCGTCACTGTGTGGTTGAACTGAGTAACTAGGAAGGTTTCTTCCAGATCCTCTTCCCTGCTCCTTCTTAGAAACTTTTGTTCATGGGTAGGACTTCCCCAAAAGCAGAGCACACATTCTCAGAGATGAGGTGCGGAAAGCCTTGTCTGAGAGCCTTGTCCCCTTCCAAGCAAGGAGGGGACAACCATGGCCTGAGTCCTTCAGGTCATGCCTGGTGTCAGCCTGGCATGATGCAAAAAGCCCTTTAGCTTGGAGTCAAAGGTCAAGTCACTTCTCTTTGAGATCTCAGTTTCCTCAATCAGAAAATTGAAACCTAGCAAATAGAGAAACCATGAAGGTTACGTGGATAAGATATAAGAATGCACTTAGAAATATGGAAGCCCCATGCAAATGTGGTCACTTCTTATTTCCCACTAGTTGGCATGCTCTGTGATCTGTAGTTGACCATGGCTTATTAGATCTTTAAGTCCTAGCACTTGACCAAATACCTGGCAGAGCAGGAGCTCAGTAAGTGGATGTTGGATGAATGGATGAATAGACAAATAGACAAATAGACTAGTGGGGAACAGTCAACTCTAGGAAATGCTTTGCACACCATCTGTTGACACATCACAACGGCAAAGAGAGATTTGCTCTGAAGACACAGCAAAAGCAAAAGATGTGTGCCAAACACAACCTCCCATTGCTCAGGTAACAAAGGCCAAAAATCTGGCCCACAGGCTACATCTCCCCTGCAAGAAGGCCAGGTTAAACAGTGGGGCTCTCCCAGGGTCCTGAACTCCCAAACTGAGCAATTCTGAGAACATAAGCAGCCTGTTCAAGGTCTGCTGAGCAAAACTTCTGGCCTTGGCACTTGCTACTGACCACTCGTCACGATCCTCCTTTCTTCCCCTGGGTTACTCCTACTGCTCTTAGATGGCACTTTTCTCCCTATGTGCTCCTGTGGCATCTTGGGCTTGCCTCACCCCCACCCATTAGTTCTTACTAAATATTATGAAATATTTAATACATCAAGGTATACAGAATAATACCATGATATTCCTGGATACCTCTGTATTTGTGTCCTCTTCCCTTCTCATATTGAGTTGAATGCATACCTTTTCATGCATGTTTTTATGCTTTTAGTGCTTGTACTTTTAAATTGCCTCTTCATTTTTCCATCTTCCCCACTGCTATGGAACAAATGTTTGTGTCCCTCCAAAATCCATATATGGAAGCCCTAACCCCTAAGATGACAACATTTTGGTGTTGGAGCCTCTAAGGAAGTAATTAAGGTTAAATAAGATCATAAGAGTGGAGCCCTGATCCAATAGGATTAATGTCCTTATAAGAAGAGAGATCAGAGGCCTGACTTTCTCTCTCTCTAACCCCTCCCCTTCCCCCTTTTGCACACTGAGAAAAGGCCATGTGAGGACATAGTGAGAAGGTAGCCATCTTGCAAGCTGAGAAAAGAGGCTGACTCTGTTGGCCCCTGATCTGCAACTCCCAGCCTCCAGAAGTGTGATAAAATAAGTTTCAATTGTTTGAGCCACCCAATGTATGGTATTTTGTCAGCCTGAGCTGACTAATACACCCAATATGCCCTGAGAGAGCTAGGTAATGCTAGGGACCATGGGTGTTCATTGCTGTATAGAGTCCAGAGCCATTCCTGACACATAAGTGCTTGTCAAATATATTTGTAAAGTGAATAAATGAAGTCACTGTAGAACCAAAATAGATGTCCTGGCGCCTATTCCCTGTGACCAAGGTGTTCTCTGCTCTGCCATAATACAGGTCCTATTCAAGCTGCTGCTGAGACCAGCGTCTGTAGTCAACTCAAGAAAGTCAATTTAAAAGGAAAAAAGGACTTCCCAAGAAAGGTGGAGAGAGTGCTTTCATCTTAGGAAAGTCACTTTATTAATCAATTAAATGCTTATTAGGCACCTGCTGATCAGGCATTCAGTGTTGAATGGCCTCCATTTCTGTGAGGCAATCAGTCTCTAAAGGACCAAAGACCTAGAATGGTCGAAAGATATTCTGGATATAAGCAAGCACACTGCTTCTCTTATGGACATATCTTTTGTACGGACACTTTGGAGTATTCATTGCACTCCAAATGGAGAACATAAACTCAAAGAGCTCACCCTCATTTATAAGACTAAGCATCCTTGGCATAGCTTGAACACAATGGAGCCCAATCCCACAAAACCCTAAGTAAGCATCAGTAAGGGACTTCACTTCTGGAAGCAAAGTCCTTGCTTTGACTTTTAAGATTCTCCAGAAGGAAAAAAATCTGGAGAGTGAGCACCTGGGTAACTCAGTCAGTTAAACATCCAACTCTTGATTTCAGCTTAAGTCATGAGCTCAGGGTGGTGAGATCAAGCCCCATGTTGGGCTCTGTGCTCGGCAGGGAGTCTGCTGGAGATTCTCTCTCTCCTTCTGCCCCTCTTCCTGCTCATGTTCTCTCCTTCTCACCTCTCTCTCTCTCTCTCTCAAATATATCTTAAGAAAAAAAAAAGATTCTCATAAGGAAAGAAGCAGCAGTCTCGAGAAGCTGGCTTCTGGTCTCTTGCTAGACATGCAACACATGCTCCATAACAAGTGGGATGATACAGAACATTCCATGATAGAGGACATCAACCACGGGACCCATTATTGAACTATTATTGAACTATACCAAGCTACATTTTAAAATTGATTTTTAAAATCATAGCACTGTTTGAAGCAATGCAAAGATGACCCAGAAAAGTACACAGCACAATTTTGGTTTCAAGAAGCATAAAGTTACTCCAGAATAGAAAATAGTTCACATGCCGTTGCTGCATATGCCAATTTGGGTGTCCCCAGAGTAAACTGCAATGGAAGTTCAGAGAAGAAAGGGCGGTGGAGGTGGGCCATCCTGGGCCTCCATGGATGGGATGGGACCTGGAGCCCAGTTTAGTCAAACTGGACTCCTCCTATACTGTACCATCCATAAAGAAAGTGTTCACAGTGAATAGTCACTAATCACATGCTATCATAAAGAAGGAAAGCTCACAATTAGTGTTGAAAAATACTGGGGAATCCCCATGGTCTTGCTCAGAGACCAGAAACTGAAACCGGAGTCTTCCAGACCACAACATGCAATGTCCACATAGCCAGAGTCAAAGGGGCTGGGCAGGACAGGGATAGGAGTAAAAGTGTTTGGAATGAGCACCACCACTTAGGATCAGGCAGAGGCTGCTAAGGAGACCAGAATGAGCAGCCCCTTATCCCTCTACCCCAACAATGTGCTGCATCTGCCACAAAATTCTCCAGTCCTTCCCAGTATACTTTTGGACCTTCTATGAGGGCCTACATCAGCTAGAGAATCCTTGGGAATAATAAGAAATATCCTGAAAAGAGAGCCTGGACCTTAAGTGGTCCAATCCCATGATTTTCAGTTGGGTGGCCAAGAACTAGAAAGAGAAGTTGACTTGCCCAAAGTTACAGCAGAGGCAAGGCTGGAACACAGGTCTTATGCCTCTCAGTTTTTCTTAGAAGCGTCTGGCACATGGAAAAGGGCTGCAGGAGGAACCTTCTGGAATAATTCCAAATCGAAGTTGCCTGCTCTTCCTTACCAACACCCTGCTCAGATATAACCCCTAAGAGTCCTTTCCACCTAATTCAAGAGATTTCCTATATCCCTGAAAGCAAATGGGCTCCAAATGCCAATGATGAGAGTAGTCAAAACCTTTGGCCTGGAGGGAAGGTTCAATGAGGGCTTCTCATGCTTCCATTTGGGAGATTTGGGATAATGGGAGTGGTTAAGCAATAAGCAGGATGCCACAAGATAAGTCCTGCACTTCAGTCTCAGATGCCAAAGCATAGGTGTCTGCTAGGCAGCCCAATCTCCCCACTTTACACTTGAGAAAAATAAGGCCCAGAGAAGGGAAGCAACTTGCCCACGATCATCCAGGGGACTAAGCTCATGGCACTACACACCAACAGAATGTTCATCAATTTGGGAAGAAGAAATTCCATTCTATGTACATGTCCATCTGCCTTCCTGCGCTATGCAATCTTGGATTTCTTTCCCTTATTTTAGGTAAAGCATCATGTTATGCTTGGTCTTGGTCATAATTGTAAGGAACAGGGGTATAATCTCACCTTAATTTCTTCTGTACCTTAAACTTTTTGGGGAAAAAAACTTTTTGGGGACAGGAAGCATTTTGTATCAGTCAAGGCTGAAGCAAACAAGACTCACTCTAGGTATTCAAAACAAAGCAATTTAATAGAGGGAGCCAGGGCACCTGTGTATTTCAGTGACTATCTGCCTTTGGCTCAGGTCGTGATCTCAGGGTCCTGGGATCGAGTCCCACATTAGGCTCCCCAGAGGGAGCCTGCTTCTCCCTCTGCATATGTCTCTGCCTCTCTCTCTGTGTCTCTCATGAATAAATAAATAAAAGATTTATAAAAAATAATATAGGGAGCCAGTTATGCAGGTGATGGAAAAGCTGAGAAGTCTAACAAAGCATTGTGAAGCCACCAAGAGATTAATAACAGCAGGAAGTTGCCAGTATTCCCTGGAGCTGAAGGGACACAGGGGGAAGATAGTATTACAAGAGCTCAGAAACTAGGGCAGGAGCTGGGGCCAAGGTGGGGATACTTATCTGGTGCTGGTACCACAGAGGTAGGGGCTGGCTGATGGTCTCTAGGATCACAGACAGGTAGCTACCACTGGGGATGCTACCAGGAGCAGAGAAGGAAACATCCCTGTGATGGAAAAAGCTATACCGCCCAAACAACACCCAAAGAGGAGTTTGAAAAACTATACTGATATCAGACAAAATAGACCTTGAGACAAAAATTGATTATAGAGACAAAGAAGAACATTTTATAATGATAAAAAGGTCAATCTGCTATCATAAATAAATAAAACTTAAAAAAACAAAAAGGGATCCCTGGGTGGCGCAGCGGTTTGGCGCCTGCCTTTGGCCCAGGGCGCGATCCTGGAGACCCGGGATCGAATCCCACATCGGGCTTCCGGTGCATGGAGCCTGCTTCTCCCTCTGCCTATGTCTCTGCCTCTCTCTCTCTCTCTCTGTGACTATCATAAATAAATTTTAAAAAAATTTAAACTACAATTATCCCTTATAAATATAGATGCAAAAATATCCTCAACAAAATATTAAGACCCCAATCCAGCAACATATTAAAAAAAAAAAAATCACCATGACCCAGTGATTCATCCCAGGAATTCAAGGTTGGTTCAACATACAAAAATCAATCTACATAATACACCATATTTAATCGAACAAAAGACAAAAAAAAAAAAAGGTAAACTCAAAAGAAACATTTAACAAATTCTAACATACTGAGAATACAAAGGAAAAGATCTAGAAATTAACTTAAAATGGATCAGAGCTAAATGTTAAAGCTGAAAGTACAAAACTCTCAGAAGAAAACAGGAATAAATTAAATCTTCTTGGACTTGAATTAGGTAATGGTTTTGTAGATAGAATGCCAAGAGCACAAGTGATGAAAGAAAATAAGTGAATTGGGCCCTAAAACTTTAAAGTTGTATGCTTCAAAGGACACCATCAAGAAGGTGAAAAGATATTTCACAGAATGAAAGAAAATATTTACAAGTCATATATTCAATAAAGGACTTGTATCTAGAATACATAAGAAATTCTTACAACTGCCAATAAAAAAAAAAAGTTTAAAAGTGGGCAAATGATTTAAACAGACATATCTCCAAAGAAAATACAGAGATGGTCAATAAGGACATGAAAAGCTGCTCAACATAATTAGGATAATGCAAATCAAAACCACAATGAGATACCATCTCATAACCACTAGAAAACTAGAATCAAAAAGACAATAACAGGTTTTGCAAAAGATCCTCTATATATTCAACCCTATATGAAACCTTCATATATTACATACAGGAATGTAAAATCATGAGGCCACTTTGGGAAATAGTTTGTTCTTCAAAATGTTAAACATGAGGGGCACCTGGGTGGCTCAGTTAAGCAACTCTTCACTTCAGTTCAACTCATGATCTCGAGGTCATGAGATAAAGCCTCGTGTCAGGCTCTGCGCTTAGTGTGAAATCTGCTTGAGATCTCTCCCTCTGTCTCTATCCCTCCCTCCTTTGCGCACACACACACACGCACACACACACACTCTTCCTCTGTCAAATAAATAAACAAATCCTTTTTTTTTAAATAAACAAATCCTTAAAAAAAAGGGGGGGGACCCCCGAGTGGCTCAGGGTTGAGCATCTGCTTTTGACCTGGGGTCTGATTTGGGGTCTAGGGATTGAGTCCCGTGTCAGGCTCCCTGCAAGGAGCCTGCTTCTCCCTCTGCCTCTGCCTTTCTTTGTGTCTCTCATGAATAAATAAATAAATTCTTTTAAAAACAAACAAACCGTTAAACATGGAATTGCCATATGACCCAGCAATTCCACTCCTAGGTATGTACCCAAGAGAAAATATAAACAAACATTTGTCCACACAAAAACTTATACATGAATGTTCATAGCATTATTTATAAGAGCCAAAAAGTCAAAACAATCCAAATGTTGAACTGGATAAACAAAATGTGGTATATCCATATGATGGAATATTACTGAGCCATAAAAAAGCAAGGAGGATATGAGACATGGATGAACCTTTAAAATACTATGCTAAGTGCAAGAAGCCAGGCATAAAGGCCACATATTATATAAATCTATTTATGTGAAGTGTTTACAAGAGTCAAATCTACAGAGATAGAAAGATTGGTGGCTACTGGAGGCTGGGGGCAAGGTTAGGGTTGGAGGGGAGATAGGGCATCATTGTTGATGAATAGAGGCAAGTAATAAAACAAATGTTCTAAAATTGATGGTGACAATGGTCGCACAACTCTGTGACTATACAGAACTAGTGATTGGTACACTTTAAAAGGGTGAATTTTAAATTTATATGTGAGCTATATCTCAATAAGGCTGCCAGAAACATTCCGACATACCTTCGTCTGCAGTATCTCCCATTGGCCAAACATACCCAAGAGGCTGGAAGGCAGAATAGTTTGAGAAATGTAGTTTTCTGTGACATTGAGCAGGACCAAGGAGGGATGGGGATAATTCCTCACTCACCTCTGAGTCCCTGGCCCATTGTATTCAGGCTATAAACATGCATCAAACCAATAACTGGCCCTTATTCTCTCACCTTGGGCTGGGATCCTTGTCTGCTGGGCTACACAGGGGGCTTTTTGAATATAAATAACCTGATGATTCATGATCCTATGACCAGTGAGTGGGCTGTCACTGTCACCTTCTCATCTTGGTTCTAGAAAGCACTGTAGGCACCCTGGTTTTAAGTTCGGATTGGAGGGAAGAGATGGGGTAGGAGGGGCAGAGAAAAGGGTGGCTCCTCTCACAACTTAAAAGCACTTCCTCCCCAGACAGTGGGAGCTCAAGACTCGGCACAGCCTTCCTGTGTGGTTTCAGCTGCCCAAAGAGTGTCATGGACCTGGGTGAGTGAACCTCCCTATGCGAGAAAGAGCAGTTCTAGGTCATTCTGACATCCAACTGGACTTTGAGGTGGAAGAGGGGGATGGAAGGCATGGGGGAGCTTCCTAGAGAAATTGGGTTCTGCCTTGGTGGGAATCTGTCTGCTTCCAGAGAATGCCACTCTGTTCTCCCAGACACAATGGATGCACCTTTCAGACCTGGGGAAAAGGGTAACCACTGGTACCAGGAAAGAATGGGAGGAGAGTGGCGAGGTTGTGTCTTTCTAGAATAGTAGGGACTGGAGAAGGTTGCAGGGCTGGGGTTGGTGGTGATATGGAGGGTATCTGTTTTCCTTTTTTTTTTTTTTAAGATTTTATTTATTTATTCTTGAGAGACACACAGAGAGAGGCAGAGACATAGGCAGAGGGAGAAACAGGCTCCCGGTGGGGAACCCGATGCCGGACTCAATCCCAGGACTCCGGGATCATGACCTGAGCTGAAGGCAGATGCTCAATCACTGAGCCACCCAGGTGGCCCAAGAGGGTGCCTGTTTTCATCTCAGGTTGGGGTGACGGGTGAGGCTCCCTGGGACCTGTTTCATCAGGGACAAAGTCCTCAGAGGGTTCCAAACCCTCCATTCCTCTTCCTTCCTCTGCTTTCTACCTTTCTCACCTGCTAAGCAGGGATCAGAAGTTCTGTTCCCTTAGGAGCAAATGAAAGGTGACACTTTGTGCCAGCAGGACTAGGTAAGCAGGCCATACATCCCCCTGGCTTTGCTGACGCCTCTCACCAGTTAAAGGGTAGGTGGGCAACAGGAAACAGGACAGCAGTAGGGCATTCACCTCAGAGAAGTCACAGCCCAAGCCTCCAGCATGGTCCCTGCCTCACTTCTTTAGTTTTTCTGCCCTGGCAGATGGCTCTTCCCTTTAAAAAGCCCATCCTCAGTTCTAACCCTTTTAACAAGAGGGATTACAAAAGAAGTTCTGAGAAGGTTCTGAGGTGTATGTCCACCTCTGGACACCCCATTTATAAATCTCAGCTGTGAAATCAGACCCGACTGAGGCTACAAAGGGCCAAGTTCCTGGATGGTTCGTTCTCACCAGCAAGCAAAGCACCACGGCGGCCTCAAAGCCGCAAGAGGTTGGCTTTAAAAAGTGAAGGTTCACTGGTGCGCCCTGTGCTGTCCTCATACTCCTCCCACCACACCACAGCCTCTTGCCTTGATTCTGTCTACCCTCGACCTACCCAGAACTCCGGGTGGGCCCAGCGATCACCTGGAAAGGGGTTAAGGTAGCCACCCAACCTGGGAGGTGGAGACTGATCCTTGCATCTCCATCTCAGATGCTTGGGGGGAGGAGGGGGTGGGGTGAGCAGAAAGTTTGTGGAGTGAATGAATGAATGAATAAATGGCATCAAGAACTCAGAGTTGATTTTAGTTTTTAAAAATCGCTCCCAACTGCCTGTCTTCCCAGCGGCCCACTCCCTAATCTCACTCCCCAGACCCCCATCCCACTTAACCACAATCACAGAATGCAGACATCACCCACTGAGGACTGGTTCCTGACCCTCTGTGAGATCTCCATGAAGGAAACCAAGCAGTGTCCCAGTGGTATGCTGGGAAATGTTGGAAAACCTGCTCTCCTAGAAAAGGAGGAAGAGCCCCAATTGCTAGTTCTTGCCAATTTCTATAGTGTAAATTCTTCCCTGCCGTCCTCCCCATACCCCCTCCCCCGGTTGATTTTAAGCTCAGACTATTTCAAGGCATGAAATGACTGAACACGGAGTCAGGGAGGGATGTACACACCAACTGGCTCATGGGCTTCTGAAAACCAGCTCCAGTCTACCCTTGAGGGTCTACCCCCAGACCTGAGTTTGGGGTGCTAGCCTCACAGGCTTTGATGCGGGGAGGGAGGATAACCTCTGGTTTAGGAGAAAGGGATGTTGTCGCCTGCCTCACTCAACCCGAGAGAGAACCCCAACGGCTAAGTCTAAACTACTGGTAGGAAGGGAAGCCACTGAGAGACGCTTTGCTCAGAACGGACTCTGGGCCGTTGGGAGGGCAGGTGGGTCATGAACGATCTGTTTTTCTCTCTTTGTCTGCCCAGCAGGGAGCAAGAGGTGGATGAGGAGGCAGAGTTTCTGTTACACAAAATGAAAACACCAAAGCGGGGCTGAGTTGGTCTCTTTCATGATTTGAATGAGCAGCCCGGAGGCGCCCTCCCCACCTTTGAGAGAGGAGCCTTAAGACCTCAGAATTCTCCAAAATAGAGAAAAGAAAAAGATGAGCCTGTGAGAGACTTACTCTCTCCTAACTTGGCCTGAAATGGTGGCAGAGGGAAGTTAAAGGAACACAGGGCCAAAGCCCCCTGGCCTGGGAGCATGGCTGGGGACGAGAGGAGTCCTGCAGCCTCAGGGAGCTGCTGGGAAAATCTCTGCTCTGAGGTACCTTCTTCCGGTCAACTATCGTTGAGTGCGAAGTTTGGGCATGACCAGTCTTGCAAGAGGAGAGATGCACATGTCAAAAAGCCATTGGATAGAGGGAGATTCAGTGCTGATGGGCTGAGGGGGAGCCACGTGGGAAGCTCAAAGTAAAGTAGTGAACATGGGTCAGAGGGGCATTGAAGTTGGGTTTTCAAAGGCGTATAAAAGTTACCCAACCAGACAAGGACGAACGAGGGATGCAGGATGCAGCAGGGATCACAGACTTGATTTCCATCAGAGGCCAACCAGACAAACGAGGGAAGGGGCGTGAGGTGTAGTAAGTGGAGGGGAGCAGAGCAAGCCAGAGGGTGCAAGCCACACCTAAAGTCATTCAAATCCAATGTTTTGAAAATCCAAGGTAGCTGGGGAGCCTGGGTGGCTCAGTGGTTGAGCACCTGCCCTCGGCTCAGGTCGTGATCCCAGGGTACTGGGATCGAGTCCCCAATCGGGCTCCCCGCATAGAGCCTACTTCTCCCTCTGCCAATGTCTCTGCCTCTCTCTGTGTCTCTCATGAATAGATATATAAAATCTTTAAAAGGAAAGAAAGAAAGAAAGAAAGAAAGAAAGAAAGAAAGAAAGAAAGAAAGAAAGAAAGAAAGAAAGAAAGAAAGAAAGAAAAGAAAGATCCAAGGTAGTCAAGCAGAATAGCCTGGGGACTCAGCCTGTGGCCTCCCAGCCAGCCAGCTCTGACCAAAGCTAACAGAAGCAAGGAAGAAGCAAGTTGAGGGGGGTTTGACAACGTGGCCAGGCCAAGGAGAAAGGTAAGAAGGAAGGCTAGAGGGACAGGCAGGACCAGCCTTTAAGATGATGTGTGGTATTGCTGAGGGGTGTGTGCTTCATCCTGAAAGTGATGGGGAGCCAGCAAAGCTTTTTCTTTTTCAGTCAGGTGAGTTAAAGGACACGAGTTGCCTTTCAGAAGGAGCTCTGTGGCAGCAATGGCTGATGTCAGGGCAGAGGTGGGGCCGGCTCTGGGATATTAGGGGTTAGAAGCAACAGAGTTGGATGACCCTCCAGATGTGGGAAAATGAGGATTCCCCATCACACTCACTCCTCGGAGGCCCCTCTACACTGAGGACTCCTCAGAGACGTAATGTGACAGTAGTGAGAGTTCCAGTCAAATCTCAGATTCATCTCTTAGCAGCTGTGTGACCCCAGGCAAGTGCCTTAATCCCTCTGGGCCTCTATTTTCTGGAACATAGCATGAGAATCACAAGGCATCGCTCACAGGACGTTATGAGGGAGAGATACACAAAGATCACGAGGCAGCACAAAAGGCAGGTTAGGAGTATGGTTTCTGGAGACCAAAGGATTTAAAGCCCAGCTCCACTACTGGCCAACTGTGAGACTCTGGGAGACTTGCTAATCTCCCTAAACTAGGCTTCAGTTTTCTCAGTACTTAGATGGAGATTACAGTCATGCCTACCTCAGGGCTTTTGTGATGATGAAATGATCATACATGGGACAATTTGGTGCAAAGTGAGGGAGAGCTCACTGGATTTGCATTATATCACTGGGTAAGGGAGTTGATATCATAGTGACTACAAGGCTCAACCAGCTGTCCTCCATCTCTGCCTATTATCTGAAAGGGGAGTCCCCCAGGCTTCTCACCTCCAAATCTCCTACAGCTTCCCTGCTTCTTCCCCACTTTCCATTACACTCACCCACCCACCCACCCACCCCCCACACACACAAAAAAAGTTGTGACAGGTGAGGAATTCCAGAAAGAAAAAGTCTGGGGTGGCTTTGGGGGCCAGCTAATGTAATGGGCAGCCATGATCCCCTAGAGGCACTGGAAAATGTGGGGATGAATGTTTGAAATTTGGGAGAGCAAATCCACCTGGCAATCCCCTCCTCCCAGATGAGAAGGCAGCTTCCCTTGCTGAGAGCTCAAATTGGAGTTCTAGGGAATTTTTTTTTGTTATGATTATTACTCGAAACTCAAGAACTCAGAAAATACCCAACATATAAGTCATCTACTTCTCAACCCCCAAGATTCCCAACTACAGTGGCCTTACCCAAGCTGCTGCCCAAGACCCGTCACTTTATGACTTTGCAACAGACAGGAATGATCTGACTCATGGCTGCTGACCAGGCTCCTGCCACACACCAGAGTTCCCCTAAACTCCCATTTGGTTACCTTTCTTGAAAACGCCCTATTTTGGACTACAAATCCTAATTCATCCTCCACTTCCAACACACCTGGAATAAGAAGTCATCTACACACACACACACACACACACACACACACACAGCACAGGTTGCACCTCCTTTCCCCTCCCCTCCACCAGTGGCAAAGAAATGGGACAGGGCCCAAGAGAAGAGGTTGATAGAGTGAAACAGAAACAGTTCTTACTCCTTGTATCTTACCCGTTGTGACTTATCAAAACTTTGAGGTTTCTCAGTTCTCACTGACAGTCAAAGTAGGCTTTCTCTAGAGTAACGAAAGACTTGTACATGTTTAAAGAGCACTTCACACCAGGATGAATCAGTGGAGGATGAGTGGTGTGTTGAACTCTAACATAGTTAAGGTAGAGATGTGGGACTAAGCAGGGTCTCCCTGGGGTAATTCAGCAAGGAAGGAGGATGGGAGAAGGAAGCTAGAATGTTGCACAACCATTTATTCTAGGACTGCAGATACTCGGGGCCAATAGGACAGTGGGTACCTGTCCTCAGAAAGAGAAGACACAACTAAGAAGGCAGGTGCAAGAGGCAGTGAGGGGCTTGACTGTCATACTGAGCTTCGGGGGCTTCCTCCTTAGGGCTGCAGAGAGAAGTCCTCAGGATTTAGGAGGAGGACTGGTGAGGGTTGGCATCAGAGCTCTGCCTTAGAAAGACATATCTAGCAGTAGTGTGCAGTATAACTTGATTGCAGTGAAAGAAATGCCTTTTTATTTATGTGGCTTGAAGCCCTTCCTCCTTTGCCCAGGAACCCCTAAGCCCAGAATTCCCCACCTTAGGGGCTCCACCTGGAGCATACTGTGAATTGGGTGTCATGCAGAGAGACTTCCAGCAGGTGGTGCTGTGGCCAAGGACAGAATCACTGGCCACGCTGCTGTTTCCACTGGGGAAGCAGAACACCCTGCTTGCTGAAAGAGGGCTCCCAGCTTCCAGAAGGTGCTTGAAACAGAGTTCCAAACATTACTCTGTCCCTGTTAAGACTGAAGGTGCGACCAGCCTGCAAACTCTACCTTGGCATTCATTTGTGGCATCCCCCGGTTACTGACATGTGGGCCAGGCCCTGGCTGGGAGCTTGAGGGTTAGGTTATACAAAGGTAAGAAAGCACAACTCCTGCCCTCTGGGTACTCCCAAATAGTTAGGTGAGATAAGACTCCTACATAAATTATCTTGTGCACAGTCTTCCCTGCTCAGTCCTCAGAGGAGATAAATTCCCACTCCAGCCCTCAGCTCAGCCTCAAAGGAGAACTGTGAGCAGCCAGGTGCCCGTCCTCTGTCCACAGCACACCAGGCCTCTGCAAACCCAGAGTCTCAACCTGTTGCCTGCTGCTCAGACTCAAGAGAGCCTCCTGACTTCCAGAATGTAGGCCGGGCTGGGTCCCTTTCCGTAGCGGAGTATCTTCCCACATCTCACAAGGCCCTAGATTAGAAACAAGTTGAAGAAAAGGGGATCCCTGGGTGGCTCAGCAGTTTAGCGCCTGCCTTCCACGCAGAGCAGGATCCTGGAGTCCCGGAGTCCAGGGATTGAGTCCCGTATAGGGCTCCCTGTAGGGAGCCTGCTTCTCCCTCTGCCTGTGTCTCTGCCTCTCCATCTCTCTCTCTGTCTCTCACTCTCTGTCTCTCATGAATAAATAAATAAAATCTTAAAAAAAAAAAAAAACAAGTTAAAGAACAAACATACATACACACTTCAGTGAAGCAAAAAGGGTAGTTACCTCAGAGAACAGTCTCTATTGTATCACACTGTCATAGGACAGCATCCCCTCAGGCCACCCTGATGCTCTCTCTCCTGGAAGAAGGGGAAGCAGGCATTCATTCACTTATTCATTCATTCATTCATTCATCAAGACATAATTCCTGGGTGCCTTTTTTATTCTGGGCCTGCATTGGATAAAAGGGAAGAGGTCCCTGCTCCACAGGCAGGCTGAGGATTAGACCAAGTAAACCACCAGGTGGCCTTAATGAATGTCAGTTGAATGAGGGGTTATGGGGAGCAGATGGGTCCCCAAAGCACTTTCCCATCCTTGAGATGCCAGGAAATAACCACACTCCTCCACCTAGTCCTGTGACATCAGCCTATTTCCTTAGCTGGCCTCCCCTAGAAGACATTCAGGGCAGCAGATGGGGCTGGATGCAGGAAAAATGTTCCTCGATGGCTCCTGGCACAGGAGCAGTGCAGGACACACACATGCACACACACACGCACCCATGCACGCAGGCACACCCTTACCACCACCACCTCAGGGCCTTGCTTCCCACATAACCCAAAGTGGGAGGGGCCCCTCAGACTCAGGAGTCAGGGTCATTTGAAAACTCAGCCTTGAGGAGTGGTGTGGACCAGGGTGGACTTTCTAACTCCAGAGACGCCCTGAAGAGCCAAGAAGGGGGTGGGGAGCGGGGGCTGCCCTGCATTCCAATCCCACTCCTTTGTGGGACCTCAGAGTGGAGGAAGAGGAGGTGAGGGCGGCAAGACTGGGCAGCCAGCCAGGCGCTTCAAGGCACAATCTGGTTCTGATGCCCCAGGCAAGCGTGGTGCCTGGGGCTTGTGATGAAAGTTCCCAACAGTGTTCCTACCCCTCCCTAAGGCTTTCTTTCATAACAAAGAGCTGTCCGCTCCAAGCATTAACTTTCTCCCCTTGTCTCCTGCAGGGAAACCAATGAAAAGCCTGCTGGTGGTGGCTCTCCTTGTCATTTTCCAGGTGAGATCTGTGGCCAAGAAAATCTCTGTTCCCTTCTCCACACACTCCCCCTCCCACCCTCCCCAAGCCCACCCCTCCCCAGCTCCAGGGTCCTGAGGAGGAGGTGGGCACTTGCTGGAAGAAAATAGATCCAGACACAAACACTCTCCACTCCTTAAGCTGATGGCTGCCCATCTCCATCTGCTGAGTGACCCTACAAAGCCATACATGGTCTCTGAATGTCCTCACCTCCATTTAAATGAAAACACAGAGGAAAGTAAGATACCACCACACTTCCACTATCCCCATCCAGGATACAGAAATGCGGGCCCCATCTGAGTTTATGGAGAGAAACTGCACAAAGCAAAGGCTGTGAGGTCACTGGAGTCTGTGCAGACATGTGCACAGCCATGCGTGCAAAACTTCATACATGAGCTGAGGGAAGAAACTTTCATCTGGTGGATGGGTTACTATCCTATCATCCCAAAGCCGTCTCCCTCCTCCAGTGTCCAGCCAAAGCCTCCCCTGGAAGCTCCAGTCCTTTCTGTGAAATAAAGAGGCCCATTTGAGCCCCATTTAGTGGGGAAGGAAGGAAGGATGGGGCCCCAGACCTGGGGGTGGGGGTAGTGCACATACTTTATAAGGGCCCAAACTCTGCAGGAGCAAAGTCCCCCAATTTACAATGTTCTGCTTCTCAATCCCAGGAATGGAGACAGGAAATCTGGCCCCACCAAGTGCCAGAGTTAGAAGAAACTGTAACTCATAGTCTCCTCTCTGCCATTTGTTGGGGGTGGGAGCTCTCTTGGAGGGGGAGGGGGAGGCCAAGGCCAGAGCTGGAGGCAGTCCTTCAGAATTTGGCTCTTCCCCAAGTCTGGAGGCCAGAGGGGCAGCTTTCCAGGAGCTCTGGCCAGAGGCAGGCCCCAAGCTGGGCACTGTTCCCAAAACCCCATCCCAGAGGCCCCCTGGAGCTTGGGCTACAGCCTACAGCCTGGCCCCCTTCCCCATCACCACTCCCTCCCCTCTTTCTTCCCATTTCCAGGACCTGGGAGGGGCTGTATTGCTAGAAGTGGAGGCTGGAAGGTTGGGGAGGTGATGAGGGACAGCTGGGGCTCATTCTTCTCTTTACTTGGGGGGATGGGGTAGCTCAGATGGGGCAGGATGTGGTGCAGCTGTGGGCTGCAGAGGCATCAAGGAGTCCGGAAGTAGTAAAGGGTGGAAAAAGAAGGCAGGACAGGGTGGTACGGAGCACACTTCACAGAGACTGGGTGTACCCCTTTATGTCCAGGGACCCCGGACTTAAAACTGTGAGACTGACCATGGGTGCCAAGAACAGCCAGTGTCTTCAGGACTCCCAGGCTGCGGTCATTCCCAGATGAGGGAAAGAGGGTTACCGCTGACTTTTCTCAAGATAGCAGTGCCCAAAGAAAAGGCTTCTGGATATCATTTTGTCCTCATTCTGTGACTGATAAATTCAGCATTTGGAAGTGGTAAAGACAGAGACAGGATGTGAGGAAGAGACTGGGTTCCACTCTGGCTGTGTGACCTTGAGTGAGGTTCTCCAAAAACCTCCTGTCCTCATCTCTGATGTCCCTCCAGCTCCCCAGTCTTGCATGCAAACCCATCAGGTTGAGCTGCCCAGAGCCCAATTCCCAGAGGAGGGCTCGTGAGCCGTCTTGCAGCCCAGCTGCCAGCCTGCACAGGCTCAGCCTCCACGGTGCACAGAGGCACAAGGGCCTGTGCCCTCCTTCATTGATAAAATCACAGCAGGCTGCCTGAACCTTCACCTTGCCCTGCAGATGGGCTAAAAAAAGCCCTGAGCAGCTGAGCCCGGCTGATTGGGATCTGCCGGAAGAGACTGCGAGGAAGAAAGAGACAGAGAGGTAGGGGAAGAGGGTGGGAGCAGCGCAGCGGGAGAGTGGGAGACAGCCACACGCTCTTCCTGGGGTGCAGGGAGGACTCCATCACTGCTGAGGAGGCAGTGGCCCAGCGGTGCCTTATCCCCTCCTGTCACAGCTGTGCAGTTCTGTGAGCTTGGGCCCACATTGCCTGAGCCCCTGCTGTGTGCGGGGCATAGTGCCTCGGGCCCCAGGGATCTGTAGAATTCTGCAAGTCACTCACCACCCAATGTCACAGCAGCTCACCCCAAACCAGGGTTTCCAGGCTTCTTAACAGAGCATGTGCCTTCCTCTCTACTGGCTCCAGGCCCTCCTCAACCTTAACTCCGATGTGGATTTTCCCTCAAAAGCTAAAGTATTTTGTAGGCTCCCTGGAAAACTCTTTCTAGCTGATTCTAAAGGAGGCTCAAGATGAATGACACACATTCCTACTCTCCTGGAGTTTCCAGGTGCCAGAACCGAGGTTCCACACCTCACCACAGCCATGGGAGGGAGACAGTAGTCATCTCCATTTCACAGATGAGGCCACTTGAGGCTCAGAGACGAAGTCTGTTTATCTGACCCGAGGCTCATGTGACCCCAAAGCACAGACGCTTTCCAGTCCACCATCGGGGCACGTCATGTCAAGCCTCTCTGAGTTGGCAAGAACAGACCTTGGCTACTTACGAGAAGTGCAGAATCTCAGGTCCCAGCCTATTAAATCAGGACATGCACTTTGACAAGATCTCCAGGTAATTCATGTGAAAATTTGGGAAGCACTGGTTTCAAACCAAAGAACCACCTGGAGAGTTTAGAAAAATAGATTCCAGGGCCCCACCCGTACCCCCAAGATTCTGATTCTGCAGGTCTCAGGTGGGGTCTGAGAATTTGCAGGTGATGGTATGATGCCTATGATAGGTACCACATTTGAAACCAGTGCTCTGGACAATCCCAGGGCAGCAAGATGAGCTGAGCTGAGCTGAGCTAGATCCCACTTAGCTAAGCTGGATCCTGTCGCCCTGTCCCCTCCCCCGCAGGTGTGCTTGTGCCAAGATGAGGTCACGGATGACTACATTGGAGAAAATACCACAGTGGACTATACACTGTATGAGTCTGTATGCTTCAAGAAAGACGTGCGGAACTTCAAAGCCTGGTTCCTGCCAATCATGTACTCCATCATTTGCTTCATGGGCCTGCTGGGCAATGGGCTGGTCGTGCTGACCTACATCTATTTCAAGAGGCTCAAGACCATGACAGATACGTACCTGCTCAACCTGGCCATGGCGGACATCCTCTTCCTCCTGACCCTTCCCTTCTGGGCATACAGCGCGGCCAAGTCCTGGACGTTCGGCGTCCACGTTTGCAAGATCATCTTTGGCATCTACAAGATAAGCTTCTTCAGCGGCATGCTGCTGCTTCTTTGCATCAGCATCGACCGCTACGTGGCCATCGTCCAGGCCGTCTCGGCCCACCGCCACCGTGCCCGCGTCCTTTTCATCAGCAAGCTCTCCTGTGTGGGCATCTGGATGCTGGCCATGGTGCTCTCCACCCCGGAGCTGCTGTACAGCGGCCTCCAGAAGAGCAGCAGTGAGCAAGCACTGCGGTGCTCCCTCAACACCAATCAGGTGGAAGCCTTGATCACCATCCAGGTGGCGCAGATGGTGGTGGGCTTCCTGATCCCCCTGGGGGCCATGAGCTTCTGCTACCTTGTCATCATCCGCACCCTGCTCCAGGCACGCAACTTTGAGCGCAACAAGGCCATCAAGGTCATCATTGCCGTGGTCGTGGTCTTCATAGCCTTCCAGCTGCCCTACAACGGGGTGATCCTGGCCCAGACAGTGGCCAACTTCAACATCACTGGCAGCGGTAGCTGCGAGCTCAGCAAGCAGCTCAACATCGCTTATGACATCACCTACAGCCTGGCGTGCGTCCGCTGCTGCGTCAACCCTTTCTTATACGCCTTCATTGGTGTCAAGTTCAGAAGCGACCTCTTCAAGCTCTTCAAGGACCTCGGCTGCCTGAGCCAGGAGCAGCTCCGGCAGTGGTCTTCCTGCCGCCACACCCGGCGCTCCTCCATGAGCGTGGAGGCCGAGACCACCACCACCTTCTCCCCGTAGGAGGCTCCTCCGCCGGGACTAGTGGGACCTCTCCCAGGGCCCCTGGGCCGGATCCAGGCAGCCCATGACTCGGGCATCAAGAGCTGCAGAGGGAAGAAAGGCCGTCCCGGCTGTGAAGTTTTTAATCTCGTGGGGAAAGCTGGTGCCGCGGCCCAGGCTTCACCCCGGTCCCTAGCTACCTCCACCCGGGTTGCAAAGCATTGTGACCGATGAGCTATACCAAATCCTGCAACACTCTGAAACCACGTGTCTGTTGTCCCCCAGACCAAAAACCAAAAGTGGAAGTCAGGAGACAGTCCACGCTTAGAGTGAAGGGGAGAGAGCTGGTAACGGGTAGACTGATGGAGGGGGCCTGGAGCTTCTGAATGAAGCTCCTTCTAACCTAGAAAGACATCCTCCCTGAGATTCAAGGGCTGGAGCAAGGTCTTCCAGAAAACAGGGCTTTGTTTCGGAGACCAGAGATGCTGGGGAGACTTCCCAACTTGGCTTGGCAGGGGAGAGGGATGCCAATGGGTCAAACTCTCTGAATTCCTCCCTCCATCTCTTTTTCCACTGTCATCTGAGCCAGCAAGAAATGGCAGCCTCCAGGCCTCCCTGAAAGCACACCAGCCCCTCGCCTGCCACCTCTCATCAGGCTGCTGCCCTCCGAGGCCCTCCTCAGGGAGGGGTGGTGTTTCCTGCGGGCCCGGCCAGCCGCCTCTGCCTGGCCAAAGCCACACTCCCAGCCAGGACTCTGGGGCGAGGATGACGTGTGGCCAGCCCTTCTCAGCTCTCAACTCTGCTCGGATGGAGGAGAGGGCAGGGAGGAAGGTTAGGGGCCAGGGGGTGGTGACAGCCCTGGCTGCCTAAGACCAATGAGCTGCTTTTTGTTCTTAGTCGTGAGGATAAAAAAAAAAAACTCTCATCCTGTCCTGCTTTCAGTTCATTAAGACAGCACAGCTTACTCACACACAAATACAAGTTTTCCCTTGAGGGAGCAACAGCTTTAAAAGAAAGGGGGAAATTTTTTGGTAAACGGCCAATGGGTGCGTTCTTGTTTTGCAAACCCCAACTTCCCACCTGACCGCCCCCACTTCTCTCCTTTCCCTGCTCTTCATTTCTCAGAGGTGATCAGAGCTGTGAGGTCTTTCAAGCTGTGTTCTCCAAGCCTGTCCAACAACACAGGCCCAAGAGGCTCGAAAGAGGCAGCGGGAGGGGAAGCCCAGGGTGCCCATCTTGCAAATGCCCTTCCAGAATTTGTGGGAGAGGCCCCAAGCCTGTGCCAGCAGCAGTGACCCAGAGACATGGGTCTGAGCTGAGCTTTGGAAAGAACCAAGTTTTCCCCATAACCTCGATGGCTAGGAGCTCTCCCTGACCTTTAGCAACATACACTCACTGGTCTACTCGTCTGTCCCTGCTCGGTCTGAAACCAGAGCCCCTGATGCTTTGTCATTTCCTTCAAGTTCCCTGGTTGTTTAGAGGGAAGGCCTCCCCCTGGGCACGCAGACCACAGCGTGCTGGATGAAGGAGGCTTGAGATGGCACCCATGTGATAGGCTGCACCTTTTGCTGGAAGCTTGAAAGCCAGGGTCATCCACGACCCACCCTCCTGATCCCTATTGCAGCAGCAGCCCATGTACCCATGGTGGAGGAGTGGGGATCAAGGGACAGCCACTACCCCCTGCCCATATCCATGTCCTATCAGGGTGCTCTGATGCCCCCAAGCTAGAGAGGAGGTTAGCCCAGGCTGTGATGCATGAGGAGCTGTCTGAAGGGCCCAGCACAGCAAGAGCTGGGGGCCTGGCAGGGGGAGGTGGGTGGGGACACTCATGCAAAGGTGATTCCATCAATTTTCCAAAGTGAAGAGAGCTTGCCTGGTGATGAAGCCCATTCTCTAATTTCACAATAAGCACATGACACTGCCCTCCTCCACAGGATGCACTGGGCATTATTTGTTAGCCAAGACACCCCAGGGGAAGCGAAGCCAGCACAGGCGCAGCCAGCGTGGAGCAGTGCCTGTTGCAATAGCATCGAATGTTAAAAGGTGCAGTGGTGATTGTGTGTGCACATATGTGGGGTGAGAGGGGTCCCCGAGAGGAGCACAGAAGCACTGGGCCCACTGGTGTACACATCCTAATGCAGTACAGGCAGGAAACCGATCCTCAGCTCCTGAATGGAGGAATTCAAAGGAATGCTCATGAACAGGAAGCCAGGCCAACCGCACAAACACGCCATCTCGGCTTCAAATACATTTTTCTAAAGTAATTGGACATCTCTGAATATTTACAAAGACAGCAAAACCCCAGCAATGTTAATTCCCCAAACTGCTCTATCTCGGCTCCTTGCTGGCCTGGCCACTGCTCCCTTGCCCAGTGCTCTCATGTGTCTCCCCTGAACTTAGGGAGGACCCCTAGGAGGAAGGAACAGACTCACTGGGGAGCCCCCTCACCCAGGGCTTCTCTCTCTCTCTCTCTCTCTCTCTCTCTCTCTGTCTCATCTGTTTCATACAACTGCCCCATCTTCCTGGGCTCATGGCCCCAAAGCTCCTCCTCCCCTCTTGCAGCTCCCCCTGTTTCCCATCCCCAGCCTCCCTGGATGCAGCCCCAAGACAAGTCTGTCCTTCCAGCCAGAAGCACTGAACCTCAAGAATCGTGGATTCACAGAGCTGCGAGGGACCTCAAAGATTAGCTGGTCCAACCCAATCATTCTCTAGATGGGGAAACTGAGGCCCAGAAGAAGGAACTGACTTGCTTGAAGAGATATTGCAATATAAGGATACTGAATAAACTTGCCTTGGGGGGCCTAAGGATCTGGCAGGATGGATGAGAGGTGGATGAGGGAGAGCAGATGCTCGGAAGCCTGGCTGACTGTGAACCTCATCTCTATTGCTTCCCAGCTGTGTGACCTTCAGCTGTTGCTCAACTGCTCTGAGTCTCAGATTTCTCAACTGCAAAATGGAGAGGATTTGGCAAACGTCTAGCCTGGTGCCTGGAATATTGAATGTGGTGATGAGGAGCACGGGCTCTGCGGCCAGACTGCCTGGTTTGAATTTCAGCTGCGCTACTTGGGCTCCTTACTTAGTCTCTCTGTGTTTCAGTTTCCTAATCTGTGTGATGGGGAAAATCATAGCACCTACCTCCTAGGACTGTTGTGAGGAGCAAATAAATACATATATGTAAAATGCTTAGAAATCCTTATGGAAGTGTTGTGTTGTGGATAATCATTAAGAAATGTTTAATACATGATAGCTAAAAAAAAAAAAAAAAAAGTTGCTAACCACAAGGAAACCAAATTCAATTACCTAGCCCCATTTCCCTACAACTTATAAATCAAGTTGAAGGACAGCTGGAAGATTAGTCAGGTCACATTCCACCAGTTGTACAGGTAAGTCAACTGAGGCTCAGAGAGGTAAATTACTCACCTGAGGTCTCTTAGGAGTTCTTGGCCATGATAGAACTTGAACCCAGGTTCCCGAGCTCCATTCAGAGCTCTTCCTAGAGACCTCCTGCACTCTTCTGTATTCCCCTACACGCCCACCCTGGCATATGCTACCCCCATCCCAGACCATCTAGCTCTGCTATGGCAAGCACCATCCCTCCTGTCCTGTGACCAGGTCCTTAAGGAGCATCTCCCCTTGCCCCCATAAATAGTCCCTGTTCTTGCTATTGAGTCCAGGAAAATGAGATACAAAGAAAAGAAATATGGTGGGGTGTCCGGGTGGCTCAGTTGGTTAAGCATCTGCCTTTGGCTCAGGTTGAGCCCCGGGTCCTGGGATCAAGCCCCTCATTAGACTCTCTGCTCAGGGGAGAGTCTGCTCCCTTTCCCTCTGCTATTCCCCTAACTCATGCTTTCTCTCTCTCTCTCTCTCTCAAATAAAATATTTTTTAAAAAATAAAAGAAATATGGCAGTAGGCCCAAAGGAATTCAGGCAACTGAATCTTTTTAAGAAAGAATTCTCTGAGAGTTAGTTTTATTTCTGTTATTGAAGGTAAATAGTTGGAGGGGAGAAGAAACAGTCCTACAGGAGCAGGGGTGGGAGTTGAGGCAAATGAGATGGGGAGCCAAGGGGGGCAATTCTGAGTAGGGAGTAGAAGTAGGGGTAGGTGGGGCAGGGATGCATTCTAGGGACTACCCAGCTAGGGGCCGGACCTGGAGAGTATTGTCAGTGAGTGGAAAGGACTCCCCACATACACAACTTTCCTGGGCCTCCCAATCACAGGTGGGGAAAGGGGGCTATATTAGTCTTAGAGACAGGTGGACTTGTGGCCTTCTTTGCCAGGAGGGGGTTGGAAATGTCCCAGTTTCCCTGGTCTGAACCCCTAGAAAAACTGCAGGGAGTAAAAGAGGGGGTGCTTCTCCCTGAAATCAAAACAGCAACCCTGACAGCCCTCCCAGCCTCCACCCTATGAGAGCAGATGTTTGAGAGGCACTGCAGGGAGTAGAAGCCTCATTACACAAACACACGTGCGCACACACACACACACACACACACACACACACACGTGCGTGCATATACACCACCCCCCAGCTCAGTCATTTGTCTTGTTGGGGGCCTAGAAAGAGACACACAGACAAGGGGTCTGCTGCAGAAAATGCTACACAGCCCCTTGCTCTGCCAAAGCAGCTCAAGACTAACGAATCTCAGCTGTTCTCCGAAATCAGAAATGAGCGCCGGTGAATGCTCCCACAGACTCGTGTATGTGTGTGTGTGTGTGTGTGTGTGTGTGCGTGTGTGTCCCAATTCAGACTGCTCTTCCTCCCCATTCACTGTGAGGATGGATATAATCTTATTTTTGTCTCTTGCTCCCCTAACACCAGGGAATTCACTTGCTGAGTTGTCTCGTGTGTTGTAGGAACCACCGCACTGTGTGGCCTCTGGGTTCTCATCTCTGTGTAAACAAACACGGGCTCGCACGAGCAGAGCAGGATCTCCACTCCCTCCTGCCGCAGTAGGTCCCGAGGTCGGCCGACTGTCCGCTTAGCAAGAGGGCAGGTGAGGACACACGTCTGGCCCCCGAGCCCTCTTGTGCCCATGTCAGAGCCTGCTGAAGGCAGCAGAGTTTATGTTTGCTCCAAGTAAATATCTGACATCGTGAAGTTCAAAGGATGCCACAGATGAAATGCCCCAAATCCTTTCCCGGCGTGTAAAGGAGGCCTGGAAAATGCATGCGCATTTATCGTTTACGGTTTATGCAAACTGTACTCGAGTAGCTGAAAACAGGAACATGGTCACATGTGAAGGCGAGTGATGCATTCCTCCCAGGCCCAGGAGATGTTTTCTGTGGCCGAGGCAGGGGCCAGGAGTCGCCCACGGTGGCACCAGCTCTGTCTCTTGCCTGCAAGCTGGGGCTTCCTTCCTCCCCCATAGCTAACTCCCTGGCTGGACACTGGCGTCCTGCCTGCGCTAACACCTCTTCCCACCTGCCTTCTCTGTCCCCAATTTCAGGGACACTCAGCTGCCAAGGGGTGCTGCTGGCAACCTCGGCCTTGGCAGTCCGGGAGAAGGGGAGTAAGAAGAACAACGGGAAGCTCTGAGCCTTGGGGGGTTCAGGGAGAACTCCCCCACCTTCATCTCCATCTTCAGATCAGGATACAGGCCTGGACACCTGGAATCCTTCAGCCCCTGTTAAAGGTAGAACTTGGATTTTTGTCCAGGAATGACACCTACTCTGCCTCCTTCTCAGTTACCCCTCCACCCCCGCCAAGTCTCCCTACCCCCTAACTCGGGGAGACTGTGGGCTGCCTAGAGCTTATGAGATTTCATCGCCAAGAGAGTCAGAGGCTAGGTGACAGCAGGGTGGGGGGCTGTCTCACATTCACCGAGTGCCCATGACGTGCCAGGGACTGGGCTGGGCATACTACCTTCCACTGAATTCTTGGGACAGCAGGTGAAGAACTTGAGGTTTAGGAAGTTTGTGTGACTTCCCTGGGGTGACACAGCTAGAGAGAATAACTATGCCCTTACCACAGTATTATGTACTTTACACTGTATGGAGCAACAAATTTTAACTCATTTCATCCTCACACCAACCCTGCTGGAGTCCCATTTTACAGATGGGAAACTGAGACTCAGAGAGGATAAATAACTATGCCAAAATACACAGCTCCAACATGATACATCTACTAAGTGATTTGGACCAGTTCTAGCTGGCCTCTGAAGCCCGTACTCTTGCCACTCTACTACATGAGCCAACTAAATAGCTGTTCATTCATTACCAAATACACATGGAGCCCCTACTTTGTGCCAGGCAGGCATTGTGCCAACATTCTCAAAATGTACCAGACAACATTTTGCAAAACCTACTAGACACAAAGCTCTGACCTGGGAGGAGGGAAAATCAAATAACAAAGATCCAGCCCCCACCCACCAGAGAGATGAGACCCCAGAGCCCCATAGCAACCAGGTCTTGCTGCTCCTCAAAAGCTTGGTCTTCCCTTCTCTCTTCCAGGCTCTGCATCCCAACCAGCATTCCTCCAGAGGTCAGCCCTACAGAGCTGGAGGCCCCAGGAGGCAAGTGTCTTGGCTGCCACAGACATACTGGGCAAGACGGGTGCCCAACTTTCCCTCTCCAGGCTGCCATTTCCCTAACTGCAAGGTGGGGGAGCTGGACCCAGTGATTTCTACCATTGCTTCCAGCTCTGCTGTACTGCAGACACCTCATCTGGGTGGGGTCAGCCAGGCAGGGCTCCGGGCATGCTGATGCCTGGAAGGGGTACAGAGTGAGTGGGTGAGGGGCTGAGGAAGCCACCCCACCCCCAGCTGTGGTTTCTGGTGGGGCCACCCTGGCAGCAGGTGGAGGGAAGTGTTTGTCACCCTTCCAACAAAGCAGTAAAACAAAAGCCTCCCAAGGCACTATGGGAGCAGGCGGCAAAGGCGCCAAAAAGGCCAAAAATAAAACACACCTTTCCTTTGATAGACACCAGCAGCTGCCGAGGGGCCTGGCCTGGGGGTGGTGAGGAAAAGCTTAGATTTCGTGCCTGAGAGCGCGCCCCAACACACTGACATATACAAGTACACACATATACACATATACAAGTTGCACATACTCATATCCACAACCAGCTTCACCAGCCTGAGACCTGTGCCGTCCCATGGAGCCTGCATTCAGAAAGGACCCACGCTTGATTCAATACTCAGTTGTCTCCATCTTGAACTTCTTAATAACTTTTGAACAAGAGGTTCAACATTTTCATTTTGCACTGGACCCTACAAATTCTGCACCAGCCCCCACCAGTGTACATTCATAAGTACGTACATTCACAATATGCCTAAGACATACACAGCATCTACATGCAAGAGTGTGTATACTGCACACACACACGAAAGTGTACAAAAGTACAAATATGTGCACACACCCCCATCCATGTACAGCAATAGTCCCTTCATCCCACTGTACACTCACTGCACACACACATGACCCAAAGGACCATGAATGCTCACTAGTAGCACTCAGACACCTGCAGTTCACCCACAGTCTGAGGGGTACAGTTTGATTACCTCAACATTGGAAGGCAGCAGAACAAAGCTCTGGGGAAGGAGCATGACAATTTCCTCTGTTCCCTAGAATCCCCAACAGCTAGAGCTGGCTTCTCTCATCAGACTGAGACCAGCAGCTAGGACCAGAAGAAAGGTATAGCTTGGGAAGTGGAAGGATCAGCAGGAAGAGAGCAGAGCATGGGGTGGAGAAGGAGAGAAACAGCAAGAAAGAATAAGAACAGTAATGAAATCTCCAGACAAGTTAGCCAGAGCAGTGAGTGGTCCCATAAGAATATAAAAGGTCTGGGACACCTGGGTAGCTCAGTGGTTGGGGGCCTGCCTTCAGCTGAGGGCGTGATCCCAGGATCTGGGATCGAGTCCTGCATTGGGCTCCCTGCGAGGAGCCTGCTTCTCCCTCTGTCTATGTCTCTGCCTCTCTCTCTCTCTCTCTCTCTCTCTCTCTCTTTCTCTGTGTGTGTGTGTCTCTCTCATGAATAAATAAATAAATCTTTTTTAAAAAAAGAATATAAAAGGTCTTGGACTCCAAAAAAGTAATAGCCCTGTCCTCCCCCTTAAAGTACCCCTCACCCCATCCTGGAGAGGCCGTCATGGGAACCCCACTCCCTCTTCTCACTAGCTATGTGGCCTCGGGCAATCCGCTCAACTTTCCCAGCTTTGTCTTCCTTCTCAATACAGGGAAAACAATTGTCCACATTGGAGGGCTATGAAGTTCGTGTGGATACTGCGGCCACGCCTCCTGGATTCTCCCCAGCATTCAACATCTTGTCTTCTTGTCAGGCCTTGCAATCTGATCCGTGGTTCAGAAACTCCAGACCCCTCATCAAAGGCAGATGTTCAGACGTGCTTGTTTCCTGGCTTCTCCTCCCCTCCTTCCCTGGCCAGACACAGACGTGACAGGTAGGCACCGTCCATCGCCCACCATCCCTTCTAGGACTCTCAGCGTCCTGAGGCCCCTTTCAATCCCACTATCCACATGCCCCCAAACCAGGCAGGACCTCAAGGCCTCGAACCTTTTCTTCCTCCTAGCTCCTGCCCCCATTCCTCACCTTCCCTATTAAAAATTGCTCCAGGCTCTGCCACTTTCCTAAGGGCCCCACAATCTGTTAGGCGGTACCAGACATTAAGGAGTTAGCCAGGGAACAAATCAGTTCCGTGCAGTGTCTCTTTCTACCTAAGAGATGTAGGAGCAAGCTCCCTTGACACAGGAAAACAGAAATCACTTGCTTTGGTTGCCGAGGGAGGGCAGTGGCCCTATCCCCATTACATGCACCCACATGGAGGAAGGAACAGGCACCTGAGTGGCAACTAACAAGAACCTTGATTTCATTAGAATTCTTATATGGGCGTAGGTCACTCAGATGGCCACAGACACTTCCTTGATTCATGGATAAGGAAACTGAGGCACTGATGAGTAAAATGATGGGGGAGAGGGGCCTGTGGTCTTTCTGCCACGCAGCCCCCATGAGGCGAAATACAAACCATCATTCCCCACCCACTCCAGCTCTCCTGCACACAGCTGGTTCCCATTCCTCAGGCAGGTTGGAGGCCAGCCAGGGGTAGGAGGGGGGGCCGGGGATGTGGTCTGGTAACCAGGTGCCTCTTGACAGGGAGGAGGCAGCAAAGCAAGGGATCTGGTACCCAATTCCCATTCTGGTTTCACCATGTACCATCTGTGTAATCTTGACAAATGCCTGACCCTCCACAGCCTTGGGTTCTCCCTCTGACGGTGGGCATGGTGTTGTTCCAACAACTTTCCTAGAGCTGTTAGAAGAATTACATTCAATGAGATGGGGGATACAGGAGCCTTTTGTACCAGCACAGTGATGTGAAAATAAAAACTTCTTTATTGGCTTGCTTATTGATCTCTAACTGGGAAATTAATGTAGAACAAGGGCCTCAACCTGGTGGTGATAGACACAAAGCCTCCCTGCCGGGACAACCCCTTTGGGGAAAGCTAACAAAGATGCCCTTCCCATCACAATGACTGGTCCTCTCTCCTGTGGGTACAATGCCTTGACCATTTAGGGGTAATTTTACCCCAAGAGATGTGGGAACCAGCTCCCTTGACCCGTGAGAACAGAAGTCACTTGCTTTGGTTGGCAGAACAAGGGCAGTGACATCGGTGAACCTCTGGTGTTCCTGTGTCATGTGGTCCTCAGCGTGCCCCTTTATGACCATAGCTCCTTCCAGAAAGGGAAGCTTTAGCCACCTAACCTAGCAGGTACCAACCAATTCCTAATTGGCTGGCCTAGCTCAGTATCTGGCACAGAATAGGTCAAAAACATGAATGGTGAATTCGGGGTCTTCCCACACCCTTGACTCATAAGGTTAAAATCTGCCCAAAATCCCCTGCACTGCAGAGAGATGCCCAGCTGTTGGGCCCCATCTGTGGGAAAAGCCATTAGTCAAGGCTAAAGGTAAGGGGGCCCTTTCAGACATGCCACACTGGCAGAGTTCCCGCCAGTAAACAGATGACCTTGCCGGCCAGTGCCTGCCCCCTCCCCCACCCCAAGCATAGGGTCCAGGCTCTGACGCAGGCTTCTCTGCAAATAGATGCCGTTTCCATAGGAACTGAAACCCCAGTTTGTTTTTCCCTCCAAGGCACTCTGTAATTTCCAGCACATTTCTGTGCAGCGTCAGCATCGTAAGCTCATAGCAAGCTGCTCTCTTGAGTGTGAGTCCAGAGCAGGGCAGCTGAGCTGACCCAGAGAGATTACAGCGAGGCTCCTCTGCCAGAGGGGTCTCTAGGGGCAGCAGGCGCCTCCAATTGGAGGCCAGGGCCTTCCTCCTCACTGCTCAGCAGTGCCCTGCAGAGGGGTAGAGCCAGAGATGAGTCCTCGGACCTCCCTCTGGGAGGCCGGGGGGCAGTGGGAGGTGGTGGTTGGGGGGCTCATTTCCAGTACGAAGTAGGAGGGATGCACAAGGTCTCCGTCCAGCTGCCTGGGCCCCAGTGATGGGTAACAGATGATTTCTGGCTGTGGGGGATGGGGAGGTTGCGCTCTCAGCGGTTGGATCATCAACCTCTATTGTCTGAGCCTCTGAGGAAATTACCACAAAGCAAAAGCAAAGTGGAGGACCTGGGAGCTGGAGGGGTTGTGATTGGTGGACCAGGCAGTGGTGATCTTAAAGGCCAGGATGAGAAGTGCATGCAGTGGAGGGGTTGCTTGCTGGAAGATGTTCTGCTCTCTGTCCCTTGTCCATTTGGGCTGAGAGCCTGGGCGGCAGGTCCTTCCCAAGTCAAGCCCTGAGATGACCAGAGCCTGGAAAAGACCCAGAGCCAAAGGACTCAGCTAAACCTTCCTGGGTTCCTGGCCCAGGGTGGCTGCGCCTCTGCCTCCTACCCCAGGCCCCTCCCCTGACACTGCAAGGGCAACAGGTGCATGGCCCAAGCACTCTCAGGGGCCCCAGAAAGGGAGTGTGAGGACAGGATGGGAGTTTAGATGCCTTTGAACTAGGTCCTTGACCTCACTCTCTCTCTGCGCACCCTCAGCAACAACCCAGGACATAACAATTGACACCCACTCCTGCCCCTTCCAAAGACATAGTCGTGGGCAAGGTGACGAAGAAGTGTGAAAGTGCTCCGGCCTGGAGCCCTCGTTGCTGCTGTTTTTATTACCTACTGGGGGAGCTCCACGCCACCCTGTTTCAACCCCAGAGCTCTCTACACTGCCCACCCCTCCTGCGGATCCCTGGCCACAAGACAGGGTGACTGACTGCCTCTCTGCCAGCCCAGTTCCCCGATTACTCAGCAACGTCTACCAGGAAGGCTGCAGCCCCGGGCAGGGAGCCCAGGCCCCAAGGAAAGGGGGAGAGATGCTGAAAGGGAATCAGGACGTGGCCAGCCTATCCTCTCCCCAGATTGGCAGCCAAGGCCGCTGCTTTCTGGAGACCCTGTGGCCTGGAGAGCCAAGCAGTGGAGGCCTGGTGGCCCCAGACCCCGGCCTCACCCTCCTGCCCTCACATGTCAGCAGTTGGAGGCCAGGGCCGCTCATGCCACCTCCCCACTGCACCGTGTGGTTAACGACAACAGTCAAACCACTGACCTGATTTTCTGTAAAAAGGAAAAGATAATAAGGCACTTCCACGTGGGTGGTGGCACACACGCGTGCACACACACACACATACACTCACTCGCTCAATGGAAACTTTCTCTGTCTCTTTGACAGGAACCCAGCCCTGAGAGAGAAAGGGAGAGACTGAAGACTCTGTACCCAAAGCTTCCTGGAGTACAAAGCTCGGTGTTTACCTGCGGTGAGAGGCCTGAGTTCCCAGAGCCCTCTTGCAGGAGCATGGCCAGTCTGATGTGCCTCCCCTGCAGGAGATAGCACCTCCAACATGATCTGAGTCTCTGTGAGGTGTCCGGACACTAAGCCCAGGCAGGGTGGGGCCATGTGCCATGCCCCCCCTTTGGGTCCCCAGCTCTGGCACTGTGCTAGGGCCTGACAAAGGAACTAATAAGATCCCCAACCCCTAAAAGGGAGTGTAGGGTCCCAGAGGGTCCTCATGGGCAGAGGTCCCAGAGATGCCAGCCCCCCTCACCCATCCCAGAGAGGTCCTGGATGGAAATACTTGTGAAAGAAAAACATGTTTCTGCCCCTGCTCTTTCTCTAAACCCAGAGCCCCAAGGACCCAAACAAAAATGTCTTGGGGCCAGATTTCTGCCACTTAGAAGTGCTGAGATCTCCTGGTAAGTTCTCGGGAGTGGGTAACTCACTATGCTTAATCACTATCAAAGGGCAGCTGCCTTCCCCTGCCTGCCTGGAATGACACACAGAGGAGCAGCTGAATAGGTGAGCTCAGCACTTTGGCTGCCCACCACCATGTGGTCTTAGAGATGTACAGTGTCAGAACGGGAAGGGACACTGGAGGTCATAGGCCAGCACCGTAGGGACATGCCTCAGGCCTGGAGAGTCCCCAGCACCCCGCTTCCAGTTATCTCCCCAATGCTTAAATGTGGTCCTGCGCCAGCAACACCAGCAGCACCTGGAGCTGACAAGGAACGCAGATGCTCAGGCCCAGACCTTTGGAATCAGAATCTACCTTTTGACAAGATCCCTGGTTGACTTCCCAGCCCAGGCCCAGGCTTCCTTGGAATTAGGTCCTGCCCAAGAGAGGCTGCAGCCCAGTCCACCCCAGTCACCACTGCCTCCTTTCCCCCAGAGAAAAGATTCAGATGAGGGCGATGGGGTCATAACCACAGAGGGTCCTAGCTGCCTGTGCTGAAGATGGGCAGGAGAAGCTCCATGCCTTTTCATGCCTCTCGGCCCACCCCTCTCTCCACCTTCCAGACTCTGACTGTCTTGAAGCACGGAGCAGTGGTGGGCAGTGGGTCACACACAGGATCTCACCTGGTCTGACCAAACTGTGAAGTGCTCCTGGCTCAACCGTTCTCTAGCCATCGATGGTCACAAAGGAGACCTAATGCTCCAGCTGTGCTTATCCCTGCAATTTGGTTTGTGTCCCCCCGGTGAGCCCTCTTCTGGACCCCCTCAGTGGGCTCCCTAGCCCCAGACTAGAGCCAAAACTCCACTTCCTGCATGCGATCCGACACTCCAGCTGAGCTCCAGCCAGCAGCATCAGGGAAAGGGGAGAGGAGCTCAGTTGCTTAAGAAGGCAGTTTGGCTGAACCGGAAAGCCCTGAACAGCGATCGAGGCCCCTAGTGTGTGAATATCATCAATTCATGTATTGGTATTAACATCTGAGTGTGAATTAGCTCCTGGAAGAAGTGGGATGGGACATCTGGCCCATGACATTTTAGGAGACCTGGTCTCCAGAAGGGGAAAGTATAGGTCCAGCTGGTTTCCGCTCCTCCCACCCTTCTCCAGCCAGCCACTTCTGCAAGGCCAAGGGATGCAAGAGGAGCCTCCACCCACAGGTCTGTGCCTGGGGTGAAGTCACTAGTTTCCTGTTTGCCCCTCTTTCTTCACCTGGGATTTTGAGGGATTTTATGAGGGGGAGAGCTGCCCCTGTCTATCCACTGGTCTCCTGCCTCAGAGCTCTGCCTTCAAGGCAGCCATCACCTTCCCCAGAAGAAGGAAGGGTGGTAAGAAGGGAAAGAGGAACACTGATGTTTACAGGGCTCCTCACACACGTTGGCCACTGCACTGACTGTGTAACCATGGGCTCCGTCAGTTCTCACAACACTGTGAATTGGTACTGTTCTATTCTCATTTGACAGTCAAGGAAACTGAGGCTGGAAGCAGTTAATAATGTGCACAAGGTCACCCAGCTAATAAGTGGCAGAGCCAGGGTTAGAACCAAGTTCTGTCCAATTTTCTCACTTTCTGCCAGGTCTAACAGGGTGAGGTCATGGGTGCATTGTTCTCATTCTGAGGCCAGCCTCAGGAGGTAGACAGCTCAAACCCGTCCCTCTTCGTGGACAAAAACCAGCAAATGAACCTCTGTGCTGAAGCCCCTTCCCTTCTCTAACACTCCTCCTGGAGCAAGTTTACAAAAGGAGAGATGGTAAGCCAGCCTGAGTAGCACCCGCTGGCTCCCTGGGCCCAGTGGCTGTGCCAGCATGGACATAGGACCCAGAGATCCCAGCGCCCCCACCCCATATTCTCATTCCCAGGAGATCACAAGCCCCTAGTGCTGCAGAGCTCCTGCTGGTCTGATGTCATAATGGCCAGAGGGTGCAGATTCCAGGGCCCTGCCCATCCTATCAGGCAGGAGGGCTGGAAAAAGAGCCACCTCGAGCTGGGAAGGGTGCAGGGCTTCCAGCTGCATACTTCTTTCCCCCCAACCAGGGCAGGCACAGGGTGAAAAGGATCAGGGGTAGTTTCGCCAGGCTGACCTGCCAGCAGCACCCAATAGCTGATCCTCCCCCTCCCCCACCCGAGTCAATCCCAATATTTAGGAAACTAATATTTATTGAAGTAAGTAGTTGTCTTATTGAAGTGGTGGTTGTCTTACTTTACCCATGAGCAATAGGTGCTGTTATGTTCATGTCACTTTGAGGAAACTGAGGCCCAGAGGGGCTTACCAACAGGTCAGAAGTCTCACAGCTGGTGGGTACAGAAGTCAAGAGGTAAGTCCAGGCTTCTTTGCCTCTCTCTCCCCTCAGGGCCAATACATCCCCCAGGACCTCAGTCTTTTTTTTTTTTTAAAGATTTTATTTATTTATTTGAGAGAGAGAGTGAGAGCAAGAAAGAGAGCAGAGGGGAGGGGGCAGAGAGAGAGAGAGACCAGCAGAGTCCCCACTGAGCAGGAAGCCCTACTCAGGGCTTGATCCCAGAATGCTGAGATCATGAACTGAGCCATTTTCAGACACTTAACTGACCGACCCTGCCACCCAGGTGCCCCGGGAACCTCAGTCCTTTTAAAGGTGAGCTGGACTTGATTCTTGACACCGGAAGCAGACTCTCCCACTCCCAAGTCCTTCAGCCCCTCCAGTGTGGTCAGTGGCACTCCAGGCCTGACTTCTGCACTGCCAGTGCAGGCTGCTGGAGTATCTCACCGCAGGCCGAGGGCAGCTAGAAAGGTGCATCCCACATAAGGAGCAGGTCACCTGTTCCTTTGTCATCCTCCCTCTGCTCAGAAACTTTGCAAGGGTCTCATTGCTTCTCAGGAAAATGTAGACTTCACAGGTGAATCCTCCTCCATCTAACCCCACCCTCCTCAGTGTCCCCATGACTCCCCATCACCCCCTTTGTCTCAGCTAAAATGGACTGGTCTGCGTTCCTCCACTAAGGCCTGCATTTCCCTTCCCCTCCTCCTCTGCTGGGGTCTTTCTTCCCCCTGAAATCCCCACCCAGGCACCTTCACCTGTCAGGAGTCTTGTGTCTCCTTCGTGACCCATTACAAATGCCACCTCCTCCAATGCACACATTAATGTGACTCCCCATGGATCTACTTCACCAGGTTTACAGTTCTCTAAAGAATATCTCATCCCCCCAGTCTGTTGTGAGCTCCTAGGCCAAAGCCCTGTCTGGTTTCTTGGTGTGTCTTCCCTGGTGCCCCACGCAGTGCCAGCCACACAGCAGGTGCCTAGCAGGCCTGGGTGGATCAGAATGACCATGGCATCTCTCTAAGAGGCAAGGTCTTGCATTAAGAGGGCTGGGGTGGCTCAAAACGAGACTCGGATTTCCTGGGGTGCAGAATGTTCCTGAGAAAGGCTCTGCCCCATTTTGAGGCTGGTTAGAGGTGCCAGCCCTGTCACTAGGAAGCATGAGAAATCTGGGAACAGCGAGTAGAGCCAAGGAATGTCCCACCCACGACATCTGGAGCCACTTCCTCCCTGGAAGAAGAACAAAGCAGAAAAAGGAGATAAAAACTCCCCCTGCAGGGAGGGCTGGGCCCCAAGTGGGCAGACCTCCAAGAAAGAAGGCTGCCAGGTGACAACCATGGGGGACGTGAGAGGCCCCTGGGAAAAGGATGGGGATCGGTTCAGTCCAAGACCCCTTTGCCTCTGTTCCTTCCAGCCTCTCCTCTGTGGACCCCAGACTTTCCTTTCCCACCTCCTTTGTCTCTCCTTCCTCACCTCCTCCCCCATTGCTCCCTCTTGTCTCCATGACCACCTACTCCCCTGAACTCCACTGCAGAAAGACCATTCATGACTCTGCATTTCCACCCCCTTATCTTGACATTCCAGGCCTTCCTAGTAGGTTGCCAACACACCTCTCCACCCCTTCCCACCACTGACTCTCCCCTCTCTGATCTTTCTTCCCTCTTGACTCTGTTCATATGATTCCCTCTGGCTGCAATGAGCTTTCTCCATCTCCCCCTGTGGCTGTCCTGCGTCTCCTTCCAGACTCCTCAGATTTCACTGCCACACACACATATACACACACATGTCAGAGGTCAGAAGTTAGAATACATCACTCCCTTTGCTAAGCTCCCACTGTGCTTTCACCTCCCATACAATGCTTCCTGCACTCTGCCCTGGGTGGGAATAGCAATAACAGTAATAGAAATTTTTGTTTACCAGAGAATCCTGCCTCCCCGTACACAGAGTCAACACTAGGGAGTGGCTGCCCAGGATTACATTTCCTGACTCCCATAGCATTAAGATGAGGCCACACGACTTACCAACTCATCGAGATAAAATGTGAGAAGTGGCATTCCTGGGCCAACGCCGGTATGAAGCTGATGTGTCTTCTCCACATTCTCTTCCCCACCTGCTCCCTAGATGCCCATGACCAAAGCAACCTTGGAAGCTACACGTTGAAGATGGCAGAGTTGTCAGCACCTGGTGTCCAAATGAGCCCTACTGCCAACCTGGTGTTTCCTGAGACCACTACAGGAGCAAGAACCAAACTTCTATCGTCTCTCAGCCAGTACACATTGTTGGACCTATTTGTTACACCAGTTAGCCTATCCTGACCAATTCAAACAGCTACCAATGTATTGAGCACCTACTATATGCTAGCAACTCTCTAGTGAATGCTCTCGTGTTCATTACCTCAGTTAATCCTCACATCACTCTTAGGAGGGAGCTGCTGGTAAGTCCTCATTTTATAGAGGAGGAAGCTAAAACTTAGAAAGATTAAGTTGGCCAAAGTTACCCAGTTAATAAGTTTCATTCTAACTGGAACGGACGGCAGAGTGACCTACAGTGGGTTTGGTACATGTCCGATACGCACCCCCGCCCCGGTTACTGTCACTGGGAGGTTTAGGGTGTGTTCTAGTCACACCTCAGAGACAAATGTCTGCAGAGACAAGTGTCTGGGCCACACTAGCTATATTTAAATGTATCTGCTTTTTAGTTCCTATTTTCCAAAAGCTCACTAGTTCCTACACAGAGTGGGGGGCACTGCACATATGTCAACTCTGATAGCCCCAGACACCCTGCCGGGTGTGTATGTACATTGCTGATCTGGAAGGAGGCTCTGGGCAGCTAAATGACCCGGGCCAAGTAGAAGGAGCTGTGTCTGTTAGCCCTCACCTCCACTCTACCCCCAGGAGAAAAACTCACCTGCATTCCACCTCTCCCTTGTCAGGTCACTTCTGACCCTCCCGGGGGTTTCTAGCAAGGCAGGGGTAGGAATGGAGGAGCACATGCACATGTCCTACATGGGCATATCAATCTCTATCACTCAGTCTGTTTTTTCATTTCTTTAGGAAAGTAGACAGAAAAGTAGAATGAAAGAGCATTCCTCAGGCTCAGGGAATAAAAGATCAGAAAGCATCAAGGTCAACACTGTAGGTATCATGGCCAACTCACTGGCTTACCCCAGGAGGAAACAGGTCCAAAGAAAAGGACTAGCTCAGTGAGTTGGGAGTTAAAATCTGCACTTCTAAAACCCTGCAAGTGCTCTTTGCACAAACTCCTCTGCCCCAAAGCTGGGGAGAGGCTATAGCACTCACAGTTTCATGGCTCAGCTCAGGTATCGCCTCCTCCAGGCAGTCTTCCTTGGCATCTCTACCAATTTGCTGTACTGCAGTAGTTTACTCATTTGTCTCACTCACTAGACTAGGAGAGGGCAGAAACAAATTCTGTCTCTGTCATTGTTGTGTCCCCAGACCTCGGGAAACCTGGCACATAGTAGGCACTCAGTAAATATCTGTGGAACTGAATGTCCAAATGAGCAAATGGCTAAACTGAGTGATTAGATGTGCTTTTACACATAATAAGGCCTCAAGTCTACACAGTGCCTTCATTTCTCAAACCAGATAGTCTCATATGGGCCCCAACCCTATGAGACCCCTGTGACAAGAAGAGTGGTATCGAGTGTACACACACATGCACATGTATACACATGCAAACCAGCATAAGCAGTTCCCATTCATGTATAAGTATGTAGAGACCAATCCCCTCTTTAGCCAGCGAGAAGGATGTCATGAAGTGCTATTTCCTGTTTTATCTGCAGAAGTGGAGGCCTCCTCGACCCGAGACAGACAGGTAGACAGACAGACAGACAGATACACACACACACACACACACACACACACACACACACACATCTGGTCCCTCACAGGTGCAGGGCTGGTTTTCCCCTTTAGGGGGAGAGAACAAGAGAAATCCAACTGTCCACAAGGGGGCATCCAGAGACCACTGGACTCAATGCCTCAAAGCCAAGGCGAGACCAGGAGTCTGGTGGGGTCTAGTGCGGAAGCCCAGAGGAAGAGATGGTCAGCCACTAGAGAAACAGGACCCAATGATGAAGATCGAGCCTCAGTCAGGAGATAATAGAAATAGTAGCAATGATAAATATTAAGGACAAATAGTAATATTTATTCAGTGTTTACAGTGTGCTGTCCTGTGTGCTTCACTAATCACTTCACATGTAATAAATCATTTAATCCTCATCTCACTTCTGCGATTCAGTATTGCTGTAATTCCTATTTTATAGGTGACAAATGTCTCAGAAAGACTAAGGAACAAAGTCAGGATTTGAACGCAGGACCTGTTGCCCACAGTTGACACTGTTAACTACTCTGCCCCCTTGGCGTTAGACCTTCAGACCTCCTACTTCTCAGCCCAGGGCCCCACGCAGCACTCCGCTGTCCTTGTCTGTGAGGCCTTTCAGGTAGTGTTTGAAGGTCCTGGAAGATGATTTCCTAGCTTGTTGCCCCAAAGCTACCCCCCCCACCCAACCCCTCATATGCTCTAAACCATTGATGTAGGTTGGCATAGTTCCTCTGAGAGCAATAAACCATCTGATAGCAACACCCATAAAGCTGTTTCTCTCCCTTTGACCCAATAGTCTCATTCCTAAGACTTGATTCCAAGGAAATAATTCCAACGGAAGCCCAATGTTATCTACATAAATGTGTGCAGTGGAGTCTTTTCTTAAGGGTCAAAAACTGGGAACCAGAGTAGGAAAGTGGTTTAGTAAACTGGGACGTCAACACAATGGGCAATCAGGCCTGGAAAATTGCAGCTGGGTGGCTGTGACGGGAATGGGGATGCTCCTACCCTACGCTGTGTCACCACTATGCCCCACTCCCAACCCACCCCCCACCCCCTGCTAGCGAATTCAACTAATCATGCTTATCAGAGACACAGAGAGGGAGGGAAATCTCTGCTCGTGTTCAAAATAGTTTCTTAGCCTTCATCATCCCCAAGGAAATAGCAAGAAGCTGAAATGCAGCAGTAAGATCCAGCTAAACGATTCATAGCTTTTGAGTTTCTGAGTTTCCAAGGCCCCAGGGCCTGATGATGTGGAGGGTTTCACAGAGTGATTTTCATGATTGGTTATTGGTGATTTTTCACTTTTCACACTGTGCTGTGATAGAAATAAGTTGTGTGATTCTTCATATTACGTTCTACGAAGGTTAAAATAAGTAAATAAAATAAATTCTGTGAAGGTGACTAATACAGTTTCTGTTTTCTGGCTGGACTCTGGTGGACACATATACAGACCATGAACCCTGATATATGATAGCTCTCCCTTACTGATAAGGGGAAGGGGGAAAAGATTTCAAAATTAGTGTGTCTACCTTGAGTTCAAATTACGTGAACATTGGGACACCTAGATGGCTCAGTGGTTGAGCATCTGCCTTCAGCTCAGGACATGATCCCTGGGGTCCTGGGATCAAGTTCTGCAACAGGTTCCTTGCAGGGAGCCTGCTTCTCTCTCTGCTTATGTTTCTGCCTCTCTCTGTATCTCTGTCCTTTTCTGAATGATACTTGGTATTAGTTACCTACTGCCACAAATTACCCTAAAGCTTAAATGTCTTTAACCAACTTCTATGATCCCACAGCTTTTGAAGGTCATGAATCCAGGTGCAGCTTAGCTGAGTCCTCTGTTTCAGGGTCTCTCTCAGGCTGCCACCAACGTGCTGTCCGGGGCTGAAGTCAGTTCAAAGCTCCACTGGGAAAGGGCCAAGCTCACTCCCGTGGTTGTTGGCTGGATTCAGTTCTTCGTGGGCTGCTGGACCAAAAGCCTTGATTTGCTCACTGCCTGTTGGCGGGAGGGCTCCTCTGCACATGGGCCCCTCCCAGGGCAGCTTCCAGGCTGCAGCTTCAACAGAGCAAATGAGAGAGGGGAGTCACAAAGAGAGAGCTCGAGCAAGATGAAAGCCACAGTCTTTATGAGCCTGATCTCAAAAGTGACATTCTTCTACTTTGGCCATATTTTATTCATTAGTAGCAAGTCACCGGTTTCCAGCCCACACCCGGAGGGAGGGGACTGCACAAGGACGTGTGGTATGCCTACCACATACTTGAACACTTTTAGCATCCTCTCAATAACAAAAACAGGATTTTCAACATCGCTTGTCTAATGTGGAGACTTTCTAAATCTGTTGGCAAGCTCCCAAACCCATTTCTCACAGGCCACAGTCCAATGTCCCCTGCCCCCATGGCACTGATGTCCACAGGGTTGTGGCATCTGATTCCCACCTCACCTAACACAAAGGCCCAGCTGCTGAGTGTGTTCCAGTCTTGCGGAGGGATAGGGTAGCCATGTGAAGACAGGCCAACCAGACCCTTGCAGAAGCCAACAAGGCCTGCCCAGAAGTGGCCTCATCTCTCTCAGGCTCAGCTCTCCTTCCTTCTTAGCCCTCCGCACTCCAGCCACACTGGCCTCTTCCCTGGTTTCAGGGAGGCCAGGTCCTCCCACCTCCTTGTAGGAGCCTGTGCTCTTGCCTCTCCCAGGCTCCTGACCTGCCCCAAAGCTTCACCTACTTAAGCCCTACTGAATCTTCAGCCTCAGCCTGGACATCACCTCCCTGAGGAGGCCTCCCCTGAGCTTCCACCAAGTCTTCTCCCTGGAAATTTCTGATGCTAAGAAGAGCATTCTCTTTACTTTTCTTTACTTTTTTTTTTAAGTATTTTATTTATTTATTCATGAGAGATACACAGAGAGGCAGAGACATAGGACAGAGGGAGAAGTAGGCTCCCTATGGGGAGCCCAATGTGGGACTTGATCCCAGGACCCCGGGATCACAACTTGAGCCGAAGGCAGACCTCAACCACTGAGCCACCCAAGCAGCCCCAGAAGAGCATTTTCTTTTTCTTTTTCTTTTTTTTTTAAGATTTTATTTATTTATTCATGAGAGACACAGAGATAGAGAGAGGCAGAGACACAGGCAGAGGGAGAAGCAGGCTCCATGGAGGGAGCCCGATGTGGGACTCGATCCTGGGACTCCTGGATCACGCCCTGGGCCGAAGGCAGGTGCTAAACCTGCTGAGCCACCCAGACATCCCAAGAAGAGCATTTTCAACAAGCCCTGGGGAATGTGTTAAGTAATGCAGGTCTGGGAGACCCTGCCCACCGCTGTCATGGGCTCCCACAGCACTTCCTTCTCCCATCTCACTGGGCATACAGGAGACTGATTGTTAGTTCCCTGAGGGCCAGGTCCACATCTGTCTTGTCCAAGCCCAGCGGGGGTGAATGGGGAAGGGAGGAGGCAGGCCAAAGGGAGATTGGACACAACCTACCACTGGAAAGGCGAGGCAAATTGAAGAAACACTGATCTGATCGCTCTGTTGTGGGCAAGAGGGAGGCCAGCTTGGTTCTGGGAGAGGACATCTGGGTTCCACTGAGACCATTCAGGATGCTAGGAGAGAGTCAGAGATCCAAGACAAAGAGAGATCTTCCAGAAATCCTGCAGAAAATCAGGATCTTTGGGTTCCTTCAGGGACAGTGTGGGTTGTCCACAACCCTGATATTTAGGGGTTGCCAGATTCAGCAAATAAAGATATAGATGCCTCGTTAAATTTGAATTTCAGGTAAGCAACAAATAACTCTTCAGAATAGGTATGTCTCAAATAGGACACAAACATGTTGTATTTTATCTGGCAACCCTGCCAACATATGAATTGAGTCGGAGGCATCAAGGCTGGAGTCTATGATTGTTCTGAAGGGTTTCTGGAGAAAAGAACTAATTCTAGGGCTCTCCTCTCCAAACAGACTGGGCCCCAGCCATACTGCTCAGAAAAAGGCGGTAGTCATCTCTTATAACAACACAGCATTTGAAGCAACCTAGATATCTTTTAAGAGGAGTGTATTCGTTTCCTAGGGCCGCTGTAATAAATACCACAAACGGAGTGTCTCAAAATAAGAGGAATTCATTGCCTCACAATTCCTAAAGCTAGAAGTCCAAAATGAAGGTGTCATCAGGGTTATGCTTCCTCTGGGAATCTGAGCAGAATCCTTCCTTGCTTCTCCCTAGCTTCCAGTGGTGGCCATCAATCCTTAGTACTCTTTGGCTTGTGGCTGCATCATGCCAGTCTCTGTCTCTGTCATCACATGACCTTCTCCCTGCATCTCTGTCTCTTGTCTTCTTATAAGGATACCAGTCTTATTGGATGGGGGCCCACCCTAATCAAGTGTGGCTTCATCTGAACTCAATGGATCTGCAAAGATCCTATTTCCAAATAAGATTCCATTCCCAGGTACTAGGGATTAGAACTTCAACATACCTTTTGGGGGTCACAATTCAATCCATAACAAAGAGAATGGATAAAAATAGGAATTGATGCACAGAAGGAGGTTTATTATAGACTTTTGAGTAAAAAAAAATCAAGGTGGAGAAAAAAAGCATACATGGCATGATCCCCTTTTTGATCTTCCACAAAACCTGCATTTGAGCCTTCATGTGTCATTTTTACTTATGGGTTAACTCATTCAAAAATATGTACTGAGCACCTATCAGGAATACAGCAGTTAAAAAATAAATTTATTTAAAAAAAAAAAAAGGAATACAGCAGTGGATAAGGTAGGAACCGTCCCTGCTGTCCTGGAGCCTACAATTGGGTGTGTTGGAAGAAAACACATCTACCCATTGTTTCTATTTCCAAGAAGGTTGGAGGGGAGAGGGAAAGTGGTTTTTCTCTTCGATTTATTTTTCTGTGCTGTTTCAATTTTTATAACATGCATGTTACTAATTTGTAACTTTCCAAAAAAAATGCTTAGGCATTTTTTAATCCAAAAGACCGGCCCTTTGGAAGCTTCTCTGCTGTATCATCCTGAGCACAGTGGTTCTGACACAGTCACAAACCTTGTGGTACCACCAGCCAGAAGGGTTTTCCTTGAGTGTGGGTAAGTGATACCCAGTAGAAAGTTGTATATAATCCAGGCACTCATTTATTAAAATTGTATCGATTAAGAGTGAGATGTTTGCAACTATATATTTACTTATGTGCTTATTTTATATTTGTCTCTCCTACTAGATTCTAAACCCCAAGATGGTAGGGCCATAATTTTTTTTGGTACAATGTGGTATAACCAGCCTCCAACACAATGTTCAATACATATTAATTAGCTACTCAACAAAACTGTGTTGAATGAATGAAAGAATATCAACGCTTGGGTTGACTCCTATCCTTTACCTAGTCTAACCCATCTACTTTATAACTGGCAAAACTGAAGCCCAGAGAAGTCAAGCCACAGAGCAAGTAAGTGGTAGCAAACCTAGAAGAGGTTTGTTGCTCTCAATCCAGCCTCTCACCTTGAAAAAAAAAAGTGATACACATTTTATAATGAGATCAAAAAACATAACCAATTAAGTGTGGAGAAGCAATGTATAACTCAGTAATAATTATCAAAATTTTAAACCACTGTTTTCATCTAACTGTGGCTTTTCCCACTGGGGCTAAGTATTCAACAGATGTTGGGTATTGCGGGTGCTAGTTAATCACACCCCTCAATTTTCCAAGTTCTGATCCAATTGAGAAATAGTCACAGGAGACAAGTAGGGATTAAAATGTCAGCTTTATTGCTGGTCCAGATGGATTGGAGGATGTGGCTTAGACCCAAGACCCAAATGGGCTTCCTTTTCCTTCTCCCCTGATTTGACCTTACCCACCCACTCACAGCAGAGCAGCTGGACTATTGAAGTCCTCTCAGGCCAGGGCTGGGCCTGCCCTGGTGCTCATCGCCTGGAGGAGGCAGGAGCAGAGAAAGCAACATGCCGCTTAGAGTTAGGTCAGTCCCAGAGTGAGAGCCAGGAACAGGCTGAGCAATGCACACTTGATACCTTTTTCCCTGCACCACCAACCCAAGAAGTCACTCCTCATCTCACATGGAGGAACCAGGAAGGGTTAGCAAGAAAGTCGAAAGGTTTCTTCCCAATACTTCCAAGATGATGGAAGTTCCTATCTTCTAGGCTAATGGGAGAACGGGAAGAAGAGATAATTGTCCTCCTTAATGACAGCCTTCAATTCACTCAATACCTTTTCATAGAACCTCAACACCTCTGTTCCAGAAAGCAGCTCTGAGGTTAAAGACTGTGCTGATTGAAAGGTGAATTTGCTGAGGGGACCGGGGAGCATTAAAAAAAAACAAGCCACAGGGTAGTCTGGGTGGCTCAGCAGTTTAGCACTGCCTTCAGCCCAGGCCCTGATCCTGGAGACCCTGCATCAAGTCCCACATCAGGCTCCCTGCATGGAGCCTGCTTCTCCCTCTGCCTGTATCTCTGCCTCTGTGTGTGTGTGTGTGTATGTGTGTGTGTGTGTGTGTGTGTCTCATGAATAAATAAATAAAATCCTTTTTAAAAAGCCACAGAAAATTGAACAATTGATACCTTAACTAAAAAGGAATATATTCTTACACAACAGGAAATGCAAAGATGGGCGGTCCTGGGTTGATGTGAAGCTCTATGATGTACCCTGGGCCAGTGTTCATTCTGTCTTTCTGCTGCACTTTCTTAGTAAGTGGCTTTTGTCCTTGTGCTCACAGGATTTCTACTCCATGTCTAGGCATACCATCTACATTTCAGGTGGGAGGGAGAAAGGCAAAGGAACAGGTGAATCTGTCCCTTTTATCAGGAAAACAATAGCTTTCATGGGAAGTCCATTCAGTACATATATGTTTTCACATTGACCCGAACTGTGCCACTTGCCCTACCTCTCTGCAAGGAGACCTATGAAATTTAATTTCTAACTTGGTTAAATTGAGTTCTTTCAAATAAAGGAAGAACAAGAACAAATTCTGGATAGCAGAATGACCTTCACAAAGGTCATAAAACAATGATGAAAGAAACCATAGAAAATACTGTCAAAGAACTGCTTCTTTTAAAAAAAATCTAGGGGGGGCGCTGGCTGGCTGGCTTAGTTGGTGGAGCATGTGACTCTTGATCTCAGAGTCATGACTTTGAGCCCCACACTGCATATAGAGATTGCATGAATGAATGACTAAACTCTATAAAATAAAAATCTAAATGGGTAGGGCTAGGTGGGAAGGGGGGGCAAACATTCAAGAGAGAGATTATCCCCTGTGCAAACATTTTCAGAGCATAAAAAAGATTGGAAAGTTCATTTTACAGAGTTACCATAACCCTGATGCCTAAACCTAACAAAGAGAAAATATACTTAAGAAATTAATTAACTTACTAAATAAAACCACATACCAAGCTAACTTGCAGGCTGATAAGTTCTATGTTTTCCCTTTTCTTGGTTTCCCCTTTTGTTTTACCTTCGCACATCCTCACATACCTCAATAGGAAAGAGCATGAGGCCAGTAAACTTCCTCAGCCCTTATCTATCTCCATATGCCTTTGATTTGCCCTGGTACCTAGTAGACAGTTTAGCTGGGTACTGAATTGTAAAGTGAAAGTCATTTTACTTCTGAAATTTGAAGATATTGTTCCACTGTCTTCTGGCATCCAGCACTGCTGGTGAGAATCTGGCACCTTTCTGATTTACATTCCTTTGTAGATTACTTTTTTCTCTCTCTGGAAAGTTTTAGGAGATGCCTTCTCATTTTCCTAGGTATTCTGAAATTTCAAAATCTTGTGTGTTCTTTACATGGGGGGCTTGATGATCTGTGTTAGTCTCAAGACTTGAATCTTTTTGGCCTGGGTAATTCTGTTCAATTATTTATTTGAAAATTCTCTCCCCAGCTTATTCCCTTCTCCCTAAAATAGTTATTCATCAAATGTGGACTTCCTGCATTGTTTTTTTTTTCTCTGATCTTTTATCTAATACATTTTTTATTATTTTACTTTATGCTTTATTTTCTGGGAGATTACTCTGACTTTAACGTTCAACATTTCTACTGAATATTATAGTTTTCATGTTACAGGACTATTTTGTTCTCTAATTGTTCCTTTTTTTGTAACACTACTCATGTTTTATAAATTCAGTGCTTTCTTGAATTCTCCTTTTAACTTCTACCTATAAATTGTTTTTGATTGCCTCAGAGGTCTTATTTTCAGTTTGTTTATCTTTGTCTTTCTATTTCCTATTTCAAGCTTCCTTAAATAGCTTCTGGCTTGTGGTTGTCCATTCATATTTAAGAATAAAGCGGTAGGAAAGTTTCCTGGAAGCTTTGTGCTAATGGATAAGAAGAGATGAATGGCAGGCTTTGTTTCAGAGTGAGTTGATCTTTATGCTTTGGGGCTTCCAAATAGCCTGAGATATGCTTTACTCAAAGGTGCTACCTTCAAATCCAGCTTTCCTAGTCTTCCTCAGACAATTTCTTTTAAAAAGACTCTCCATTTTATGGGGCAGGAATGATACAGGGGTACAGTGTAGAGCTGAGCATTATGCATGCCTGGCTGAGCACTTTGCATACAAGGGTCAGGGAAGTTTTCAATTAAGCCCCTATCTTCAGCCACATAGCCCCTTGTCATCCTCCATTGCATCCAGCAAATCTAAGTCCTAAGCTTTTTCAGGCTTCTGTGGGCAGGTCAGCCTCCATCTCTGCTGCAGACTCTGTCATGTGCATTCCAGACTGTAGCTTCTTCTATCCTGCTTCCTTGGTCCCCACTCCTCCATCAAACCACTCCTCCAGAAATTTGTTGAGATTTCTCTTGTCCACAGATGCCCTTCCCCTAACCCTTCTCTTTGGAAAGATGTATATGTTTATTATTCTTCTAAGACATTTCTGAAGAAAGAGGAGGTAGTGTGCATTTAGTTGACCATCATGGACTAGAAGTCCCATCTGCCTTGTAATGAAGGGTGGTGGGCATGGGTGTGTGTTGTCTTTTACAATTTTACAGGATGGACCTAAGCAGACTGTGCAGTCTTTCTAATCAATGACACATTTACAAGAAATTCAAAAATATGCACAGAGATGGAAGGAAAACTTTTTTTATTACACAACATTTGAGTGTGTTGATTAAAATATATTTTAAATATGAAACTAAAATCAGACATGTCCCTAAAGCACCTCCTCAGAATCCTGTCTCATAAAATATGCTCAAGAAACCACTGGCCTAGTAAAAAGAACATGATATTTGGATTCAGACAAACTTGATTCAGAACATGGCTCAATCATCTGTTTTCTCCAAATGTTAATTTCCTCATCAATACCTACCTCCTTAATTACTGGGAGGATTAAATGAGATAATACACATGCAAAGCACCTAGTGCAGAACCAGGAGATTAGTATATGCCCAATAAATGCTAATTACTCTTCCTCCTTCCCATCTTATATTGAGCTACTCACCATTCCCAACTGTGTTCGTGCTCTTCCAACTTTCCCCTTCTCCACCTCTTGAGTGCCTGCTCGGTCTTCAAAGTTCAGCTCACACATTCTCACGTTGACAGGGTCTTCTCTGATCCGCCAGAAGATTCATTGTTCACACCTCTGATGTAGCTCCCATCTCTCTGCAGCAGAAAGTACTGTGCACACACCTGTCCCTCCAGTGAAGGATTCCTTAAAAGCAGCATCCTGATCCTGTTCTTAAGATTCCTCCCTAGCACCCAATATGGTAGCCAGCACATAGTAGGCGTTCAATAAATGTTCGAATAAATAAATAATTGAATTGCAACAAACTAAACTGGATTATGGACAGCCTTAAACAATTGCCAGGCTGAGACACAAAAGCCAAGCCACGACCCAGACAGACAGATTCTAACTTGTCCATGTTGCAAACACCTCGTTCCTTTCTTGCAGGAGTTTCTGAGCTGTTGTCATAATGACATGTGCCTCCAACCCCACCACTATGCCAAACACAAGTAAACATGTTTGACTCCATGAGACAGAATGTTGGTTTGGCTGCAGCCTTGCCCTGCCCCATGAGACAGAGTCAGGAGCACTAGACAGAGCTCACCTGGATTTATGGGAACCACTGGGTGGGGATAGGATTTTTCATTCTCAAGAATGACATGTTTAGCTCTGGGGCTGGGCTGGGGCAGGATGCTTTCTCTGTTATTCTTCTCTTTACCTTCCTGGCCAGCACATGGCAGAAGAAAACATCTTGGGTCTGGACCTCTCCTCTCTTCTTCCGTCTACCTTCACCTCCCAGTCATACAGGGCATGGCCATTAGGGAAAATAGAGATGTGACACAAACTCTAAGCAGGACCCTGGTCTAGGGCCTCACACAGAGCCTGGGGTGTGGAAGAACACTGTCCTCACTGGGAATCGCTGACCTAATGGAGAATGCAGAGTACTTATCTTCAAGGAGTCCCCAGACTAGGGGCACCTGGGTGGCTCATTCAGTTAAGCATCCAACTCTTGATTTTGGCTCAGGTCATGATCTTGGGGCCTTAAGATCAAGTACCACATCAGGTTTGGCACTGGGAGTGGAGGCTGCTTAAGATTCTCTCTCTCTCTCTCTTTCTCCCTAGAAGAAGAAGAAGAAGAAGAAGAAGAAGAAGAAGAAGAAGAAGAAGAAGAAGAAGAAGCCGCCTCCAGTCTAACGGGGTGGGAAGACAAAGCATAGCTCCCAGGCTAATATGGTCACACCCACATCCAGGAAACACTCAATCCAATGTGGGAGACAGTGCACATGAACACAAGCATCATCCAAAACTGAGTGGATACAGCACGGGTCGTGGTGCCTACTGTGTCCCTACTGTGTACCAAGCCTTTAACATATGTATCACTTACAAGGTCATCACACAAATGGTCCAGTCTCAAACGGTATTATCATCCATGAAGGCAACCAAAAAACTCATTTCAAAACAACTCAGTTTGTTGATCTGAATACCTCAACCCCAAGAGAAGAGATCTGTGGGTCCCAGCAATGCTGTGTAGATCTTCTTGCTCTTAGAGGCTCTCCTCCCGACACAGTGCAGTTGCCCTTGAATGTCCCTCCTCTCTTAGCCCTGCCTGACTCTCTCTTCCCTCCCAATTCTACATCACATTTGCCCAAGGATTATTCTGACAAGTCAGCACTGTCCTTAGAGGCTGAGGGAGGCAGAGGAACTGGGTAAGCCAAGCCGAATTTGCTCCAACGCACAGGGAGAAGGGAACGCCTGGGAAGGAACATTCATGTGCTAATAATTTCCACCCTGTCACACACATATTATCTCATCTAAGTCTCACAACCACTTTATAAGGTTGGTGCTATCATCTCTATTCTGTAGATGGAAAAAAAACAGAGCTGTTAACACATAACCTGTGACCAGAGGCGTGCCATGGTCAAACAGTAGAACAGGGACTTGAGGGATGCCTGGGTGGCTCAGTGGCCTGAGCATCTGCCTTCGTTTGGCTCTGGTCGTGATCCTGGGGTCCTGGGAGCCCCACATCGGGCTCCCCGCAGGGAGTCTGCTTCTCCCTCTGCCTATGTCTCTGCCTCTCTCTGTGTGTCTCTTGTGAATAAATAAATAAAATCATAAAAAAAAAAAAAAACAGGGATTTGACCCCACGACGGCTGGCTCCCATGCACAGGGAAACGTGACCACTAAAAGGACAAATACCACTTAGCAGGGCGCCCCAAGTGAAGGGTTGGGTGACTCCGGGAATGCTTTGCGGAAAGTATCCCTCAGGGCGTGGCAAACTCCTCAAGACCTCAGGGTATGTATGTGTTTGTGTCTGTGTGTGTCTGGGAGGGAGGCGAGGTGACCACAGGGAGTTCCCCTCAGCCACGGTCCACTTCTTACAGCTCACGGTGTGGGAGGATGCTCCATGCGGAGCCACTCATCCCGGGGAAGTGCGGGGAGGGCCGTGAGGGCACCTCCCACGCTTGAGAAAGATGTGCAGGGACGCTCACTGAGGGTCAGAGTGGGCCAGGGGACTCCTGGGAGTATAATTCACTAAGGGCCTCTGGCGACAGGAAGGCTGGGGAGGCAGGGAGTGTTGGCCACATTTTTACAAGCAAGAAAACTGGGGCCTAGTGAAGTGTCACTGCTGTGGAGGAGTCGGGAGCAGGCTCACGCCCAGATCTTCTGTGACTCCCACCACACCCTGCAGCCCGCCTAGGCTGCCCTGAAGGATCAGAGAGTTCAACAGCTCACTCCCCAGTCCCCAAACCCACCCCAAAACCGTGTGTCATGTGGGACTTTGACATGTCCCTCTTTTCTTTCTGGGGCCACCGAGGGACTCTGGACTTTGTGGGTTCATTGGGCAGTTCCCTGGTTTCCCACAGGATCTGGCAGGAGAAGGCGCTCAGTGAAGGGAGGGGTGCAGTGACAGCTGATCGTATAAAGGGAAGAGCGCCGGGCAGGAGTCCAGCGGGACCTCTCCCTGCTCTGCCGCAACCCAACACCCAGGACAGCCTTCCTTCACTGCCCAGGGGCAGGGGGGAGTCCATCACGCTGCAGAGAACCCCGGGGGGGATGGGCAGGAGGACCGAGCGGGCCAAAGTTGGGGTGCATATGTCTTTCTTCAATGCCCACCTCCCTTCGACGGTGTGAGCTTTGGCTTCACTGTTTTACTCTACCCCAACTTACTGGCAGGCTCCTGATTGAAGAAGAAAGGGTCTGGCATCCTACCTTCTCACTTAGGAACGCCTTCGTACAGGGTCTGTTGGCAGTCCTTTTCTGTTGTGTGTGTTGCGATCAGGAGTCCCTGTCCACCTCGGAGAGGGTTTCCAAGCGGGGGCCCGAATGGGCCAGGGCACTTGTCTCACCTTCATGGCTCCTGAGTTCCCCACTGTTGATCTCAGAAGTCTTGAAAATACGGCTTCTCTTTGAGGCCTCCTCCACCAAATACCTCCGCCCCCCCTACCCCTCAGCGTCTGAACCTTCTGAACATCTCTCTTTTTAAAGATTATTTATTTACTTTAGAGGGAAAGAGAGCGTGTGCATGAGTGGGGAGAGGGGCCGGGGGAGAGAGAATCTCAAGCAGACATAAAGCCTGCTGAGTGCGGAGCCCCTCAATCCCACGACCCCACGACCCTGAGATCATGACCTGATCTGAAACCAAGAATCAGATACTCAACCAACTGAGCCATGCAGGGGCCCCTGAATGTCTCTTATGGTCCTGCTCTGACAATTTTGGGGTGCTATTCCCAAGATTTTTCCTCAGTCGTTCAAGAAGGGAGTTTGTGTGGGATACTTCTGAGGTCCTCAAAGACATAGGCTGTGCCTGGGCCCTGGGATTGTCTCACAGCCCTTTGTGCCTCCCTGGTCCCACATGATCTTCTTGTGCATTGAAATCTGTAGAGCTATCTCCTGGCCCCACGAGTTTTAGAAGATTCCAGTAAAACGCTTGTTGGCAATCAATTATCTTTTCCCTTCATCACCTCTGTACAGCTGTTAAACCCACAGCCCTGTTGAAAGTCCCACGACTCCATGATACTCCATCCAAAGATGCAGAGTGCTAGGAAAAGGGGCAGGGGAGAGCAGGTATCCTATTCTCCCAAGCACCCCTCCCTGTGATCTGAGGAGGTTTGATAGACACCCAAAGACAGTAAGACCAGAGCAAGAATTGGAGGGCGCTTCAGTCCACAGCTCACATTGGAGAGAATCTCTCCCCGGCAGGAAGGCAAGGGGCTAGACTGGATGACCTTGAACTCCTAGCGCTGGGGACCAGTGGTGGGGCTGCTCCAAGGCCCTGGTGGTAGTCAGTCCAGAGTCTCTTCTCCCTCTGACCTTCCAGAAGGCTCTTCGTCTCCACATGCAGGTCTGTTTCTTGGTCTATGAAGTAGATCCATGAGGCTGAGCAGGAGGTGGAGGAAGGGGAGGAGGAGGGGGTGCATGCTGTCAGCAACCCAAAGTAGACATAAAGGCCACCCTAAAATCAGAAGCCTGAACACCATGCCATCCTCAGCATGCATCCCATAAATCCTGCTCCATTCTCAGCCACAGCAGGGAGTGGGCCCTGGGGCTTCCTGAATGAAATGGGCAGTGTGGCCCACTTGGAAGCACTTCCAAGCCTACAAATGTTCCCTACAGCCCAGGCCCCCAGCCCTGCTGGAATCTCCCAACTGTCCAGTCCTCAGTGCCCAGAGGATAGTGGAGAGGCAGCAGCTACAGCCCCTCAAACCCATCCCACCATTTGCCATCCAGGCTTTGGGAGGGTGCTTCAGAGTCTTTTGGGGGGCATGGGAATGGTGGAAAGTTATTGGCAACAGGGCCTCAGGAGGGAACAGTCTTCAAGGCCTTGCAGGAGCTCCCATTTCAAGGCAAAGAAACACCTCTGCCCTCAGGGAGCTCCTACTCCAAGGGGGAGACCCAGACCTTCCTTGGGGTAGGAGGTCCAACTTTCTGGCTGAGATACCTCAGGGCTCCTCCACAACTCCTCCTCCAGGGAAGGGCAGGGGTAGGGTGGAGACTCTGAGTAAGCAGCTTTGTGAAGGACTTCCAAGGAAAGTGACTCAGAGGCAGGAAGAGAGTAAGACTTGGGCTGGGCCCTCACCTGGCCTGGTGAGCACAACTGCCCCCCCCCCGGCACTTGGGGAGACCCTGTGCACTCAGGGTCTCAGACCCCCCTACTCCCAGGGTTCTGCAGGAGTGACGTACCCCCCAGGGATGCCAGGTATATTTCTGGGGTCAAGAGTCCTGCAGATGATGGCAGGGTGGAAAGGAGACCTTATGGATTCCCCTGCCAGAGCCCTGCCTTCTCTCTACCAGAAGCTCGAGGACATTTGCAGAGAGCACCCACTTCAGGTGCCCACTGAAAAAACCAGCGCACTTTGAACTTCCCAGAGCACTTTGTACTTTCAATCTAGCTGAGATGCCTCTAGCTTGTCCACCCAGAAAGATTGTGAGCTACCTGAAGGCAAAGGCCAGCCTGACTCTGGCTCAAGGCACTTCATACAGAGCAGACTCCCAGTAGGTGTTTAAAAGTGTTGAATGAATAAATCACCCACTAAGTACAGTATTTCTTAAGGCCAAGCACGTGCCTGCATCTCCACTCTGTCTCAGAGATGCCACAGCCTCTGAACTGGTCTCACAGCTTCCTCATTTGACCATCACCTCCATCCTTCAGCCGTAGTACAGCCAAAAGACCTTGCAAAACACAGTGTCATTATACTTCTTCAAACACCATTGCTTCCCACTGTTGTTGGGAGAAATCCAAAATCTCTAACCTGGCCCACAGGGGCTGATGCCAGGCTACCTCTCCAGCCTCATCATTGTAAGCCCCTCATTCTTTGTGGCACTGAGTTTCCTTTGAAACTTCAAGGGAACTGCTATCACTCCTACCTCAGGACCTTTGTACTTACGGTCTCCTGCCCTACCAGCTCTTTCTCTCCCTTTTATCCTCTCCACCTGCCTAAATCCTGTCATCCTCAGATCTCAGGTTGTCTTTTTTGTGGGGAAGCCCTTCTGGACCCCCCCATTACATATCTTCCAACAAACCTCAGCTTTTCCTTTGGAGTACTTTTCACAATTTGTAATTATGCATTTACTTGATTATTTCATCGATGTCTCTCCACCATACTGTCCCAAAGACTATCAGCAGAATGTGGACCAATGCCCAGCCCAATCCAGGGATACACCTGACCTAGAAATGCCCTGTACCATGGGGGGCTGGAATTCGGGAAGTACTTGAACCAAGAGGTCAGCCCCACCCTGTGCCAAAGGTGTGGAAAGAAGGAACTCAGGGGGGCCATGCATACTCACCCGGAAAGGGAAAGCTGTGGAATATTTAGAGAGGGAGATAAGGTGGCCAAAAAGCAGGAAATGAGCTGTTGGCTGAGGCAGGGCAGTTTAGAATGAAGGCTGCAGATCAAAGCCACAGGAAGTGGGCTGGTTTTTTCAGTAACGGAAGAATCTGATCAAAGCCACACTTTCCTGTCTGGGTGGGGTAGGCAATTCATTCACTTATTCACACGTATTCGTACATTACCACACAGTCACTCAACAAATATTGATGGAGCACCTCTCTCTGTGCCAGGCACTGTGCTATGCCCTGCAAATACAGTGCTGGGTAAAAATGGATCTGGGGGGCACCTGGGTAGCTCCATTGGTTAGGCATCTGACTCTTGGTTTCGGCTCATGTCATGATCTCCCTCTGCCTCTGCTCATGTGCTCTCTCTTGCTCACTCTCTCAAATAAATAAAATATTTAAAATAATTAATTAATTAATTATTAGTTATTAGCTAGGGAGGATGCAGAGATACACAGAGTGCTATGGGTGAACAGAACAGTAGGACCCCACTGGTCTGGGCTGCAGAGGGGTGCTCAGGGGCGTCTTCCCTGGGGCAGAGGGCAGATGGGACAAATGAATAGAGGAGGCAGAGAAAACCACATGTGCCATTTGGAATAAGGAGTGGAGGGGAAGATGGCATGACATAAGGATGGACTCTTGTGCGACTTGTTGAAAAGTTTGCCTCTATTTGAAAAGCAAGGAGAAGACACTGATGGGTTTATCCATTCATACACTCAACAGCTTGCTGACCTTGACCTGGCTGTCCTGGAGGCACAGAAGTGAAAGCACCTGCTAGCCACTTCTAGGCCCACGGAGACTCACGATACCGATAGATAGGAAGCGGTTACTCTGACAGGCAGACTCTCATCCTATTTAAGTAAACTAATGTCTTAGGTTGGGTTTCCCCAGAGGCAGACTCTTAAGACAAGAATGAGTATGCAAGTCATTTACTTGGGAGGTGACCCCAGGAAGTACTGGTAGGAAAATGGAAGTGGCACAGAGCAGAGGAGGAAGGCCCATTAGTAGGGGCTTGAGGTGCAGCCCTGGACAACCAACTCCATCCTCCACCCCACCCAGAACCCCTGGGAGACTAATAGGGGTGCACTTCTAAGGCATGGGACCTGTGGTTTCCATTCTCCTGGGAACACTCCTGGCCTGTCCTACACATAGGCTGGGCCACTCCCGCTGTAGAAAAAGCCATCTGGCAGGGTTGCAGGGTTGAGGTACCAGAGGGATATGGACAGGGCACTGACCGTTTCTGCCAAAGTCATCCTGTATCCCTTCCAGAGCATTCTGTGGTCCCTTAACTCATCTGCATTTCATTTAGGGATTACCCCCAAAATCTCTAACCCCAGTCTTAACTTTTCCTTTGGTCTCCGAATCTTTATATCAACCAACCATCACCCAAACCTCTCCCTTTGGATGTCCCATGAGCATCTCAAATCATCAAGTCCTAAATTTAATTCATATGAGTCCTCATCCCCATCATCAGCCCTACACCTCCAGTTTCCCTGTTGGAATGAACAGTACCCCAGTTACCCTGTCACTCAAGTCAGAAATATACTCCTCTCTCCCTACTGCCCCCAACCAATAGGCCTTGTCCACGCCACCACTGACCAGCCTGAGGATACCTCCCCCACTTTCACCCAGGTCACATCAGCTCCCTGGCTGCCCTCCTCACCCCCATAGGGCCATCTCCGGGCAGCCTTCCAAAACATAGATTTGAGCCTTTCCCCTAAGATCAGGAACATGACAGGGATGTCCATTCTCACCTCACCACTGTTATTCAACATAGTATAAAAGTCCTAGGGAGAAGGACAATCATTATATGGTTTCACTCATACAGAGAATATAAAAAATAGTGAAAAGGATTATAGGGGAAAGGAGAGAAAATGAGTGGTAAAAATCAGAAAGGGTGACAAAACATGAGAGACTCCTAATTCTGGGAAACGAACAAGGGGTAGTGGAAGGGGAGGTGGGCGGGGAGATGAGGTGACGGGGTGACGGGCACTGAGGGGGGCACTTGATAGGATGAGCACTGGGTGTTATACTATATGTTGGCAAATCAAACTCCAATAAAAAAATATCCATATAAAAAAAAACAACAACAACAACACAGATCTGGTTGTTATCAGCAGCCTGATCGAAATCTTTCATGCCTCCTCACTGCCCTGGGGATCAAGTCCAGACTTATCCATGTAGGATATCACCCTGAACCATCCTAGTGACCCCACACCATCATTACCAGCCCCCCACCTCATCTGCTCCAACTACTCAGATTGTTCCTAATTCCACTTCACACACTCATTCCTCTGCACTTGTACTTCCACTTTCCCAGCCCAGTAACCTTTGCTTTGTCCACCTGGCCAGTGACTCTTCTAGTCTCAGCTCAGGCCTGTGTCCTCTGGAGAGATTTCCCCCACTAAACCTACATGTCCTCCTGCAGAGCAAGGATGTCATGAAATAGTCACTGCTTCACCAGAGATCTGCCTCTCCACTAGACTGTGAGCTGTTTGAGAGCAGGGACATTATTTCATCTTTATATCCCCAGCACTCTGTGTGTAGACTGCTCCCAGAAAACCATCCATAAACATTGGCCAACCAATGAAGTGACCAGGCTCAGGTGACACTGCTGAACAGTGGCTGAGCTGAGGTGACATACATGTAGTACATACACGTCCTATTAGGACAAGACAGCATGGAGTAGGCCTTCCTCTACCAGCACTGCACTCCTGAACCCTGTCAACCAGAACTGAAGTTGTTGTCATGTCAAAGGGGACAGGGTGTACTGAGCCATCCACACTCTCTCAGGATGAGAGGCAGGATCAGACCAACAGGTAGGCTTTGAACTCGGCAGAGCAAAAAGTTTTTGTCCCACTGGATATTACAGACAGCCTTGGCTCCAGGGACACTCCTCTATCCACATGGGCCAGTGGCCAGTGAGCATTGGGCAAGAGATTTGCTATCTGGTGGGTGACTCTGGACCAGTGCCTCTCCCTCTCTGGGTCTCAATTTCCCAATTTGTATAATGGCAACTTGCACCAGTCTATGCTAGTTCAAAAATACTATGATTTTGACTGTAATCCCACCAAGAAACAAGCCTGAGGGCCAAGTCTAGGACTCCCAACACAGTATGGAAAGAACAGTCTCTGGGGATGACTGCCTCTGTCCAGCCCCTGTCCTTGTACCTGTTCCTCTGGGTGAGTCCCTTCACCTTCCTCAGGTTGTTCATCTATAAAAGAGAATCATGGCATCCACATCAAAAGATTGCTGTCAGGAGAAATGCTAAAAATCTGTAAAGTGCCTGGAGTAGTGCTCTACCCATAATTTACGTCATAATCCATATATGTCCTTTCCCCTGATCCTAGAAGGCACCTGTTAGTGCTGGGTGCAGCTCTGCCTCCAGAGCACCAGACTAGAAAAGTCTTCCCTCATTCACCTCCTCCTGTGACGGCCACTCCCCCCACCCCCTTATGCAGCTTCTCTCCCCACCAAGCTCATCTCCCTGCCTCAGCTTGGCCAAGGACCAGAGAGGTGAGCAAGGTTAGCCACAGATGTGACCACCCAAGATCCTAGACCAGAGTGGCAGAGCCTGGGTTCACATGGAGGTCTGGGGGCCCCAAATTCAGAGCTCCCATCAGAAGACAGCAGCCCCCCATGTGACACAGGCCCACAGGCTTGCTGCCCACACACTGTCCAGCCACCCTCCCTCTGTCCCCAGGTGACCCCACTGCATTCCTGTGGCTTGGGGTTTGCAGTTGTGATGGCGGGTGACCAAAGGCTTGGCACCCTCCCACCAGCAAGTGGGGAGGGGGCTCCAGGGGCCAAATTCTTCTTCAAATGAGATTCCCGTGGTTTCCTCAGCTGAGGCGTCTGCGGAGCAGAGAACAAACAATGTGGAATTAAATTTCTCTGGAAAACAGGCTCTGCGAGTGAAGATCTAAGCATCCCTTTGGGCGTGGGGCCGACTTTGTCGGGTGCCAGGCTGGACTCCCACTGCCTTCCAGGCCCCAGCAGTTGAGCAATCCTAGCTCCTGAGGCCACGCACCCCTTACCCCCACCAGCAGCCACCCTACCCTGTGTGACCTCAGAACTGTCACCAGAGAAGGGCTCCAGCTTTTCCTGGACACAGCTGGGGCACCCTGATCAGAGGCAGCTGAGAACCCCAAGGCAGGAGCATCCTCCTGGGACGGGTCCACACCAGCTGTGTCTGATGCTGTTGCCACCATGGAGAGGAATTTCAGGATCAGGTTGCAAAGACTAGAGGACGTGGTGAGACTGGCTGTCTCCCTGGGTCCCCAGGCCCCAGCAGTATATTCTAGAGTGACAGACCCCAAGAGGCGCAGAGGAGAAAAGAACAAAGAAGCAGAGCCACCAGCTGACTTCCCTAATCCTCTACCCAATATCATCTTAGATCCTGGCAAAAAAGGCCCCTGCACATGTGGTGTATTCACACAACAGAACATCATTTGGCCATAATAAGGCATGAAGTACTGACGTGCGTTGCAAGGCGGATGAACCTTGAAATCATTACACTAAGTGAAAGGAGCCAGTCACAAAGGCACATGTTGTAGGATTCCATTTATACCAAATATCCGGAAAAGGTAAATGACTGGAGACAGAATTCAGATCAATGGTTGCCAGGGCCTGGGGGGAGAGGGAATAGGGAGTGGCTGCTTAATGGGTATAGTGTTTCCTTTTAGGGATGATGAAAATGTTCTGGAACTAGGTAGAGAGGGTGGTTGCACAACGTTGTGAGTGTACTAAGTGTGGCTGATGGTAATTTTTTATGTCTACTTTACCACATTAAAAAGAAAAAAAGAAAGGCCCTTTCCCTGGGTGCCCTGCTGTGGAGGGATCCTGCTCTAGCCACCCCTGTGGAATGAGAAGTCCAAAGATTCCACCAGAGAGCCATGGCTTCCCTTCGAGACCACGCTTGATGCACTTGATGTATTTCCTTCCTGAACACCCTGAGATTTCTCCACATTCCTTTTACCAAAGGCAAACCATACCCTGTGCCCAAGGGTCAGGTGTTTGCAGGGGAGTGGGTGGAATTTAGCTGACCTGGCCTGGACCAGATCATCCTCCTGGTACAGGATGGAGCCAGGAATGAAAAGAGAAGAGGGATCAAACCACAGGCCAGGGACTGGGATCCAGGGGCCACCCCTTCCTGGGCAGCTGCCTGCTGGCACCAAATTTAAAGCCATCAGAGAATCATGAATTTGACCTTGGCCTTCAAGGTCATTATGAAGGTATATACACCAAGAGGGGTGGAAAGAACATACTTTGTTAATGGTGTGTAAGCTTGACTTACAGCTTTTGAATATGTAGGCTCATGGTATCTGGGCATCTGTATTTGTCTTCTATCACCGTGTAACAAATGACCACAGACATGGTGGCTTGAAAGAAGACATATTTATTGACTCACAGCTCCATAGGTCAGAAGTCCATATGGACTTGACTGTCCCCACAGGGATGAAACCAAAGGGTCAGCCGGGCTGGGCTCTTATCTAGAGGTTATGGGGAAGAATCCACTTGCAGCCTCACTCAGATTGTTGGGAGAACCCAGTTCCATGTGATTTAGGACTGAGGTCCCCATTTCCTTGCTGGTTGTCAACTAAGGCTCACTCGAGTCAAATCCTTCTCTTGCTTCAAATCTCTATTACTTCCCATTCTGCTACCAGATGGGAGAAAACTCTCTTCTTATGAAGGACTCACCCGATTAGGCCAGGCCCATCTAAATCATCTCCATATTTTAAGGCCGACTGACTTGAGACTTTATATCTGCAAAACCCCTTCACAATGTACCTAGATTCATGTTTGATTGAGCAAGAAGAGGATGAGATCTTGGGGTAGGGGCATCTTGGAATTCTGCTTACAACTGTGTCCATTTGTAATCTTTCCCTGGGCCTTGAAAATGTTAGGGGGCAACCACTCCAGCCAGGCAGGTCCAGTTCTCTCCACCTCAGGACTTCTCTCATGGGAACTTTGCTTAACCTAGAGCAACCATGGCCCACCTCTTTGCTCCAAATGCTAACCTTTCTCCTTCAAGGACCTGCTGAAATGCCACCTCCTCCATGAAGCCTTCTGCTTGAGCCTCAGGCAGCATTAATCTCCCTCAGGGACAGCTTTGCTGGTACCCCTCCTCTATGGACCGTCCCAGCCTGCCTTGGGTTAAAGCAGAGAGCTCTCAGTCCCCTCCACCCACTAGGCCAAGAATAATCTGTGGCAGGGGCCACCAGTCATTTGACACTGTACCAGGCCCAGCAGGGATCCAGAGCGTTGAATCAAATGTAGTCCCTGCTCTGGAGGATGCCAAGTCCAGCAGGACCAATGAACCTAATAATAATTACCATTAATAAATGCTTAGTGTGTGGGAATCAGGAATCATTACACATACCTTTCAAATCTCCCAGAAAACTGAGGCTCAGGAACATTAAAGAATATTCCCAGTATCACATAGCCCGTCAACGGGGGAAATTAGGAGTCCCAGTTCCAGAGTCTAAACTTCTAACTCCTATACAATGTTGTCTCACAAAATCTTAAAGAATTCAAGCCCCCCAACTTCTCATCTGGGGTCAGACACTGTATGAATCAGGCTACCACTGCTGCACCCACTCCAACATATTCATGGCTTTACATATAAAGATTTCTTCCTCACACAGGTACAGTGAGGGCAGGCTCTGCTCCTCACAGCATTGTGGGGACCAGGACCCTTCCACCTCACTCTAGTGAGGACCTTAACATCCTCCACTGGGTCCTCCACATCCAGCCTTTGGACAGGGAAGAGAGTGAGCCAAGGTGAGTTTTTCCAGGGTCAGATCAGGATAAGACATGGTTGACATTTCTTTGCACACATTCTACTGACCAGAACTCAGTCCACAGCCCTTCTTAAGCTCAGGGGAGGCCAGGAAACATCTCACTATGTGCCCAAGAGGTAAAGGAAATTGATTCTGGGAGACAGACAACATGAGTATTGCCATGGATACCACATTCTCTGTCCACCTGGCTCCAGGGGTGCTGTTGGCAAAGGGCCGTGAGGTGCAATCCATGACAATAAAGCCAAGCTCAAGAAGTGAAGACAAGGGTGGGCATGCTGGCAGGGGTTGGGAGCAGGGAGGTGTGAGAGCATAGTGTGTCCTTTTATTCACCTGCTAGGCTCAGCAGGAAGCTTTGCTCTTCCAATGAGATCACTGTGAGCTTAGGGCTATGCAGGATCACACAGCACCTTCGTCCTTCTTCCAGCTGGCCAGGGATCCCTTTGGGGATTGGTGCTCCCCAAAGCGGGAACCACATTTGATTCATCTCTCTGGATCCCTGCTGGGCCTGGTACAGTGTCAAATGACTGGTGGCCCCTGCCATAGGTTGTTTCTGGCCTAGTGGGTGGAGAGGACTGAGAGCTCTCTGCTCTAACCCAAAGCAGGCTAGGACATTCCATAGGGGAGGGGTACCAGCAAAGCTGTCCCTGAGGGAGATTAATGCTGCCTGAGGCTCAAGCAGAAGGCTTCATGGAGGAGGTGGCATTTCAGCAGGTCCTTGAAGTAAAAAGGCTAGCATTTGGAGCAAAGATGTGGGTCATGGTTGCTCTAGTTAGGCAAAGTTCCCATGAGATAAGTCCCGAGTTTGAGAGAAATGGACCCTCCTGGCTTGGGTCACTGCTGTCCCTGGTCAGGGGTGGGGCATAGGCACCAATGTCCCTAGGAGTGTCCCTCCACCTCTACTGCCCCAGGGAGAATGAGAAGCCCAAGCAAGGCCTGCCTAAGGGTGGCAGTGCCAAGCCCCCAGGCCTGCTTGTTTTTAGATACAGGTGACTGATTTTCTTTTCAGATCTGGTTAACATGTAAGAATCAGCAAATTATGTCTCAAAGCAAAGTACAGATTATTTGCTCCAGAGAGGCCCTTGATCAGAATGATCCAGGCTCATCTCATAAGAAAAGAAGGAGTGGACAAGGCAAAGCATATTCTAACAAGAAGCATGTCCACACCTGTGTTCAGGGCCCACCCAGTGCTGCTCCAGAGAACACAGAGTAGAGAAAATGCCACAAAGTGTCCGCTCTGGATCCCAAGAGGGTAGATATTTGTGGAGCCACCAGATCCCTGTGCACTGGGAATGGGGACTCCACAGACCAGCCTTCACTGCTGTTACACGCTTCTGTTACTATCAGAGGTGGGCCCTAGAAGGCAAAGACCTGAGTTTCCGTCTGGCTCTGTCACCACTAACCATGGGCCCTTAAGTCACCCCTCTCCCCACCCCTGCCCCCTCTAAGCCTCAGGGACCCATCAGTCCAGTGAGATCTTACCTTCAAAGTAAAATACATGTACCCCTGGAGTACCATAGAATTATCCACTGGCATGTGGGAAGAATTTTAGCATTCAAGATTTATGTATTTCCATCTAAAAGTAAGAAAGGAATTCAGCTGTAATAGTATTTAACACACAGATACTATGTACCCCTTCTCAGCTAATCATGTCCCCCAAATGAGTCACCTTCTGGAGGGAGGTGCAGGTGCCCCCTCAAGGACAATTTAAGAGTGGCATGCTTATTCTGTTGCTCACTTTGCAACAGATTGTGACATACCGCTGCTTACGTATGCCCAGTTCAGTGGAATTTGCAGATTGTCATGTCTGATTCAAACCAAATTAACCCTCCTGAAAAAAAGACGAGTGGCCTAAAAAGATTTCTACAAAGAAATAGCAAGAAAAGAGCAGTGCTTCCCCACCCCCCGATCCTAGGACATGATTTCATATGACATTTCATAAAGAAAAAACCAAGGGTTGTCTGCTGAATGCTACGGTTGAGAGTTTCAAAAAATGAAACCTCTTTCATCAGGATAAAGGTGAACTTTAAACAGTTGTTGAGAAAGTAACTTTTTTGGAAGGAAAATAATATAGAGAGCATTTAGAAATAAAATTTGAAAGTGTTCCCACTGTTACAAGATTTTGTTGCTGAAAGCCTTGTATGTTCCACAATCTTTCATATCAACCCTTAAAAAAAAAGGAGTTTTTTTACTTGCTTAAAAATCTTCCAAATGAAGAATTTGAGTGGGTTTAAAATCCATTTGCTGAAAGTATTAAAATGCAACATATTCCAATTTCTTTGCAAGAACAACTGATTGACATGAGAGAAAATGGAAATTTGAAAGTCAATTCTGAACAAAATTTTTGCATAATTGGTGGATGGCACTGAAGATTGAAAAATGAATGCCATGACTTAATGAGCTGAGCCCACAAGGCACCTCATTCGTCTGGATCTAGGTGTCTCCATGAGGCCTCCTTCTCAGCTGTGACAGCCTTGAAACCTGAATATAAGTAAACCGAATTTAGTACCAGACATTCAAGTCACTGTTCTACAAAGTGTTAAACCAGGCTTTTCAAAAATAAAGAAGCATATTCAAAGGCGTTGCTCTCACTCTGAGAACAAACAAGGAATTTTATACCATGATTCAATGAAAGGCCCTAAAAATTACTTTAAAACATGGTTTTTATTTATTTTTATTCCTATTTATGTAGTTATACAATGTATATATCATAATATGCATGTATCAAATTTGTACATATATGGATAATGTACATGCTGCATTTTGTAATGCACGTGTATTTATGTGATGTATATACTAACATATATTAGTGTATATAGTTTGTGTATATAAAGTTCTATGTATATAATTTATAAATGTAATAGGTACCAGGGTGTCTGCTCAACATTTTTTACTGATAAGACATATGAACAATGAGGTTTGAGTTCAACTATGTCTGCAGTGCCAGGGACCCCTCCTCCAGCTCTGGCATGAGAAACTGCATGGGGCACCCTCTCTTCTGAGTAGGGGTATTCATAACAAAGATGTGCCTGGATTGGGCCTCACCTGGCCTGCAGGTGGAGTCTCAGGCATACATATTTTGTAGCTAAAGAGCCAGAGGTGCAGAAGAATAAGATCCGAGCCCACTCCCTCTACTGAGGGCATCTCCTTTATAAAGACCAGAACCAGGGATCCCTGGGTGGCTCAGCAGTTTGGCGCCTGCCTTTGGCCCAGGGCGCGATCCTGGAGACCCGGGATCAAATCCCATGTTGGGCTCCCGGTGCATGGAGCCTGCTTCTCCCTCTGCCTGTGTCTCTGCCTCTCTCTCTCTCTCTGTGTGACTATCATAAATAAATAAAAAAGAAAAATTTTTTAAAAATTTATAAAGACCAGCACCCTCTCCCTTGCATAAAAAGGACCTCATTCTTCTCCTCCTCACCCCTCCCACTGTAATTGGGGAAGGAAAACAAAACTTTCCTACTGCTCAAAGGGAATCAAGAGGCCCTGAGAGGGTAACTATCTTTCCTGGAACATCACAGCAAATTGACAATGGAGACTAGGTGTAAATTCAGGCATTCAGAGTGCTAGGTCTAGCCTTTTACCGGCTTTGCTCTCTTGGACCTTGATGCAGAATCTGGTTTTTAGTTACCCAAATCCTCACTATCACCTCTGTGGGGAAGCAGAATTAATTTTAGTCTTGCCTGCTACAAATGAAGCCTAGGATGTTCAGGATATCAACTACCCAGGTCAGTTTTCTGCCCCTCTATAGCATAGAATGTCCCTCCCCATCATCTTTTCGCATCTGTCTGAACCCCAGAGAAGAGAGAGTTCCAGAGAAAAATAAGCCGTGCATCTCTGCTATGCTTTCAGGGGGCCCAGCACCTCCCTGAAGCAAAGATTTTTCTATAGCACAAATATGTTCATGTTATTCCTTCCCTGGTCCTACTCTGCTTAAAAACATCCCCTGCATCCCCACTGCCCACAAGAGAAAAGCCAGGCTGCTTAGGCCAACCCACACACTCTTTCCCTACCCCACCCTCCCTGCCTAGTGTCACTCACTGGCAAGGAACCTATCTGGGGCTGCTGCCTTCTAGCATCCAAAGTCTAGCTTTGTGGGAGTGAAGACGTTCTTGCTGAAACCGTTTCCTGATCCTGAATCAGTTAGGTGATGGTTCTTGAGGTCAGATCCCCGGTATCTCCACAGCCGTGCTGACTAGCAGCAACAAAGCCAGGTTCCCCAGACCACGTGACTGACAAAACCTGTTGCCTAAGCAGGACTCCAGAGGCAAGAGAGTGTGAAAAATGCAGAAAAATGCATCTTCTGCCTTTTTGAAAATCAATTAACATACTCCATCTCATCCATAAGCTAAAGAAGAAAAATCACACAATCATATCCATAGATGCAGAAAGAATTGTGGTCCCACCCCTTGGGGAGACTGATCCTGTCAGGGGGAAGGAGAGGAAGGAGAGGAGCAGAGAGAGGTTGGGAGAGAGGCAGGGTGGCATGGGGATGGGTAGGCAAGGTCTGTAAGGCAGCAGAGCCTAGAATCAGCATTCCTAGGATTGGCTTGAGGTGTAGGAAGTGGCCAAATGTAAACCAAAAAAGCAACATCTTCTAAGAAAGACTATGACCTCGGGCACAGGGTCATAAGACTGGGGACCTCCCGGGCCTGAAGAACCACTAACAAAGGATGTCCCCTGTGCTAGCCCACAGGGAGGTAATCAGGGTTAACGCCAGAACCACCATAGTCCTGGCCCAACGCAACCACCTCCCTGTGACCTGCCCCTTCCCCTGCAGATACTCAGCAGCTGCCCCTCTGTACTTCCCCACCCACTCCCCACCCCAGTCCCTCCATCGTGAGCCAGAGCCGCGTGGGTAGGGCCACTGTGTACAGTGCACTCTGGCTTGTAGCTTGCAGCTTGCAACCACCCCACTTTCTTCATTCAAAGACACAACTGCTCACCAAGCTATATGTCCACTGGGCTGCACAGATATCCAGAGATGACTTTCAACATGGCCATCAGGAGAGAGCACCTTTTTATAACTTTGCACAGCTTTGCTCCCTGGCCTCTCGTGACCCTGGTTCATCAAGCCTCCACAAAGCCACAGGGCAGCAAAAACTTTAAGGCCAGGGCACCGGGACGGCTCAGTTGGCTAAGTGTCTGACTCTTAGTTTCAGCTCAGATCAAGTCCTCTATTGGGTTCTGACTCAGGGGGAGTCTGCTTGGGATTCTTTCCCTCTTCCTCTCCCCCCTCTCTACCTCTCTCTCACTTTCCTCGCTCACATGCTCATCTGCATGGCTCTCTCTCAAATAAATAAATAAATAAATTTTCTTTAAACACACACACACACACACACACACACACACAACTTTAAGGCCCAAAGCCTTTCCATTGAGTATAATGGGAGCACTGAGCAGCCTACCCATCCATCCCTGAGATTAGCCAATGCTGGGATCACCACAAGTGTCTGAGCTAGAGACTTTGCCGGCTCCTTCACTTCAGACCAACCTGCCCGGACCTGGCTCAGCTCTGCCACCAGTGCCCTCCCCTACTGTGACTGGATGCCCCCTCACAACACCCTGGGACCCCAGCACAGAACAATGACAGAGTTGGGGCCAGGATGAGGAGACACTTAGACATCTGATCTTTCTGCCATCGCCCCTGCACGGAACTTCCACCCTGGGGCTCAGACCAGATCATGCAAAAGGAAAGCCCATGGGTGAATGAACGAAGTGAAGTAAGGCTACAAGCCCCTTCTGAAAGTCCTCCAGACACTCAGAGCCTCCTCCCCTTGATCAGAAGTTCCATTCCCAGATTAAGAAGGAAAAGAAAAAAAAGAAAATGTAAGATCTCCGTCCAGTCTTAGTTCCAGGGGGCCCCTACTCTGTGCCTGCCACAGTGTATCCTACCTCAGACAGTATAGGAAAAGGGGCGTGGGGAGGGTCTCCTGCCCACTAGCATCCTGCTTTCCTAGGCCAAGGCCTTTACTTTCTGCTAGCTCTGCCAAACCATGGTCCCTTCCCTGGCGAGTACATGGTAGGAGGAATGCCCACAGCACTCCTTAGCCCTAACAAGACCCTGGCCCTAAGGCAGAACTTGTCCCTAACAAGCAGGGCTCCACAGACCATGGACCCCTCTCCCCCCTCTGCAAGAGGCAGTTAGGACGGGGAGCAGGGAAGGCAAGCAAGGAGCCTGGGAAACACACATGCGCACACACACACAGCTCCAGCAAACGCCAGGCCAGGGCCAGTGCCAGCCCCACCTGAGCTCATCACGACACCGGAGGGGTGGGGCCTGCAGGCTATCAGCCACGTGTAGGGCCTGGAGGAGAAGAGGGAGGGAGGCAGGGAGGAAGGACTGCCTGCTCTTAAGGCGGGTCTGGAGGTGAACCACACCTCCGCTTAGTCCTCACCTGGACTTTGAGGAGTCTTGGTCTCAGGAGCCAGGAGGGAACACAGCGGTCTGCCTGCCCTGGTTACCAGGTACGTGCCTTTATTCTCTAAAGAGAAGAGAGGGAGATTCAGCACCTTTGCCAGCCTGACTCATTGAACCTTTTGTCCTCAGCTTTTCCACCTGTCCTGGGGGCTGGAAGTAAAAGCAGAGAGAAATGAGAGAAGTAGTCTCAGGACAACAGACCCCAGAATTCAGCACTTTAAGAGAATGAAATCTGCACCCACTCTTCAGTATATAGATGAGAGAACCAAGGTCCCGAAGCAGGGAGGGTGGGTGGAGAAGGCTCTTGCCCGAGGTCACAGACTTGGGAAGGGAATGGACACAGAACCCAGGCCTCCTGCCTCCCAGCCCAGAGCACAAGGCCTGGCCCTGAGCCCCGGTGCTGGGCTCTTCAGAGGCTGCCAGGAGTCCAGGGGTGGGGGCCATGGCCAGGTTCTGCTTCACTGGATCTGGGTGGAGGGGATGTAATAACCAGAAGCCACTCTTCAAAGATGGGGGTGGAGTGTGAGGGTGGGCTATTAAGGCAAAATGTTTTGTTTTTTTTTTTAATTGTAAAGACTGATAAGCCTTTATTGTTTGGTTTGTTATTTTGCTTGGCATTTATTTATACTGTGATTTGAACAAAGGCCCAGTAGTTAGAAAACCTTGTTCTTCCATGAATAACAGAAGGTATTCAGTGTCCATTATATTGATGTTAGCAATAATAGTAAAAATAACGTAAATGGCACACTGGAAAAGATGGAATAATAATGCCTCGCCAAGTTGGGGAAATAATTTAAGATCTCATGAAATAGGCATTCCATTTGTGGGGGTTTTTTATTGTTTAATTTTTTAACATTTTTTTATTTAAATTCAATTTGCCAACATATAGTATAACAAAATGCTTTTGAGGAGGCTCGGGCTTCATCTTCTGTCACCTTCTCCCTTCACTGACCTGGGCTTATAGTGGGAGGGAGAGAGTAAGTCAATGAAGTGGGAGCAGGGATTTGCTGAGGTTTCAGGATCCCCCTGCCTCCGGAGCCCTTGGAAACAAAGAAAGATATATGAGGTCAACTCTGAAGGGGGAATATATGGAAGGGACCTATGAGTAGGGCAGTGCTGGCTGGAGCCCTCTCTACCCACTACACACCCCCAACATGTATACAAGCAAACACACAACACACACACGCACACACACACACACACACACACACACCAGAGTCTGGAGCCCCAGAGCCCTCCCCTCCACCTTAGAGCAGGAAAAAAGGAGTGAGAGAAGTGGGCTGGTGAGGGTGTCCAGAAATAAAGGAGTGAGACCCAGCCCCTGCCCTGTGGGTTCTGGTGATGAGTCAGGGAGTATTCAAAGTGAGAAGAGTTTGAACAAGAGCCTGAAGGGATGCCTTTTGCCTTTTGCTTAACCCCAGGCCTGTCCCACTGGGCTCCAGAATCCCAGACGGGCCAGACATGAAAAGTGTCTTAAATCTATGAAGCAGTGACATAGGGTTAAGAGTTTGGGACTGTGGAGCCAAGACCACCCAGGCTCAAAGCCACTGGGTTCAAACCCCAGTGCCACCAGTGGGTGGGTTCTGCAGGCTCTATGACCTTAGTCAAATCCTTGAATCTCTCCAGATCCACCGTAAGAGAAGATGAAACAAGTAAACTTTAAGTTCTGTTACTATTATATCCCCATAATATAGATGGGACAACTGAGGGGAAAGGGTAGCACAAAAGCAGTTTCTAAGCAGTAAGCAGACATCCTAGGTTTTGGTCCTGAGTGATGATCCAGGCCCCCAGTGTGTTCTGCAATGTCAGTAACCCCACCCTCCTCTGCGGGGCCCAGCAAAAAACATTGTAGGATGCACCGAGATCCTGCCCCAACAAATCCAGGCCACTTTGAGCATGTGAAGAAAGAGCCACAGCTCCATGTCTTCAGCTGCTCCCAGGAAGGAGCTCAGAGGCTTATTTCCTTCCACTGCCATTTATAGACACACTTCCCAGGCCTGAGATGTACCGTCCCCTTCAGGCCCTGGCCAAGGAAAGGTCTGGCAACAGAGCCTACAGGAGCCATGGGGGACAAGGGAGCCTGGCTTTTTTCATTAACTTACTGTGCAACCTTGGGCAAATCATATGTCCTCTCTAGACGTCAGATATCCCTCTGCATAAGGAGTTAAGAATTGAAGTCCCTCCCTGACCTCTGCACTGTACCTACAAATTCTCCTCTGCTTTGCCTCTTCCTTGGTAACACTGTTTATAATTGCTCATCAGCTTGTCTGTTTCACTAACTGGTCACAAGTGGCAGCAACTAAATGCAGGGTTCCTGGCATCAGACAGCCTGCGGTCCAGTCCTGCCCTGACACTTGTTGGCAGTATGATGCTTGGGCAAGTTACTGACCTCTCTGTCTCTCCATTCACACATCATAAAATGGAAAATAATAGTATCTACCTCATAGCATTATTAGGAGGAGCTTAAAAGGCTTTATGTATAATATATGTGCATAGTAATTACTCAATAAATATTAGCTGGTATTTATTTAATAAAGGCGGCTGTGAGGCACCCGGGTGGCACAGTCAGTTAAATGTCTGCCTTTAGCTCATGTCACGATCCCAGGGTCCTGGGATGGAGTCCCATATCAGGCTCCCTGCTCAGCGAGGAGTCTGCTTCTGCTTCTCCCTCTGCCCCTTCCCCTGCCTATGCTCTCTCTCTCTCTCTCTAATAAATAAATAAAATTTTAAAAAAAGGCTGTGACATAGTAGATATTCAGTAACTTCTATTGAAATGGTTTTATATGACAATCACCTGCATAATGCTGATTCCATGCCATGCACCTGTTCTAAGCATGCTATAAATCTTAATGTGTTTTATAGTTAAGGAAAACTGAGGCACAGAGAAGTTAATTAACTTGCCCAATATTGTACAGCTAGTAAGTGGTAGAGCCGAGATACAAACCCAAGGAGTCTGGTTCTGGTATGCTTTTAACGAATGAATAAATATGCCTTTACTTGAGAGGAGGAGTGGCAGGCATTTCATCTACCAAAATTATTCAGTCCCCAACCCTGGCCTCTTTCAGGTCCCGGACATTCCTGGTTGGCAAGTGACTTCTCTGGGGTGTAAGTGAGGCTGGTTTGAAGCTAGAGGTAAACCAAAGGTCACTGTCTTCACCATGTCACAAGTGATGTCCAGTCCCCTGCTGGCAGGAGGCCATGCAGTTGGCTTGACTCCCTGTGAAGAACCCAGGAGGGCCCTGCATCCAGCACCCAGCCCCAGCCTACCACCCCAGTGTCCTTACTATACCACAGAAGGCTGGGGAGCCCAGGCCCTGATGGCTCCTACGCCTTACAAGGGACCACCCAGCAGGTGCCAGCAGGGCCCACAGCCTGGAGCCAAAGCCAGCTGCCTCTTACAGTCCCCTGGTGAGCAGGCCTCGGGGACCCTGGAGGACCTTGACTCCTACATCGACTTCTCACTGGAGAGCCTCAACCAGATGATTCTAGAACTGGACCCCACCTTCCAGCTGCTCCCCTCAGGAGCTGGTAGCCCCTGGGCTGAGCCCACCAAGAACACTACCTCGAGGATAAAGAAAGACGAGCCTGAAGCCTTGGGTAAGGACCTGGGGCACAGTGCCAGGAGGGGGTACTTGGGGACCACACCTCATGAAGAAGGACTTTTCTATCAAATCAGAGGAGCAGAGGACAATGTCCTTTTGGGAGGTGCTCTGCAGCCTTAAACAAGTTACTTAACCTCTCTGTTTTCTCTCCTATGTAAAAGATATATACAAGTTTCCCTCACTATCCAATTCTATTTTGTTACTGAGTTTGGAAAAGTGATGGATACCCGCTTTATGTGATTTTTTCAGAGACTTTAAATAAGCTAATATATATATAAGAATTTCATACAATGCCATACATATAATTAAGAGCTTGATAATTGAACCTGAGCCTCACTGCTCTATGATACATCTCTTTAGGTCCTAACCTGGGTCCCCTGAAGCTTTTATAGGTTTAGGGGAGTATCTCTCTGGGAGCACCCAAGCTGGAAGTAGTAGGGTTGGAAAGACACAGAATTCAGTCTATTTAGGGCGGGCCCCTGCTGTGTTTAAGCAGTGGTGTACTGGTAAATGTTTAACAACTAGTTCTATAATGGGGTGAGAGAGAGCCCTGATTTAAAACATCTGCCAAATTTCATGTATACATTCTCCTACCATGGCCAACTTCAAGCTACCAACATGATGTCACCGAATGTAGCATTGAAAGACATGCCTATAGAAGGCCATTACAGTACACATACTATTTCTACCATACCAATACAATAGATAGAAATAACATCAAGAGGGGGGATCCCTGGGTGGCTCAGCAGTTGAGCATCTGCCTTTGGCCCAGGGCGTGATCCTGGAGTCCCGGGATCGAGTCCCACATCAGGTTCCCTGCACGGAGCCTGCTTCTCCCTCTGCCTGTGTCTCTGCCTCTCTCTCCATGTGCCTCTCATGAATAAATAAATAAACTTTTTAAAAAAAAAAGAAAGAAAGAACCTCAAGAGTATAGATAATAGGCACCTGATTGGCTCAGTCAGAAAAGCATGCAACTTGTTATCTCAGGATCATGAGTTCAAGCTTCGAGCCCCATGCTGGATATAGAGATTACTTAAATAAATAAAACTTTATTTTTTTCCAGATTTTATAAATAAATAAAATATTATAAATAAAATATAAATAAATTTATTTTTTGAGAGACAGCTCGAGAGCATGCAAGTGGGGGAAGGAGCAGAGGGAGAGAGAGAAAGAGAGAGAGAGAGGGAAAGAATCTCAAGCAGTCTCCATGCTGAGTACAGAGCCTGACACAGGGCCCTATCTCATGACCCTGAGATCATAACCTGAGTGGAAACCAAGAGTCCGATGGTCAGCCAACTGAGTCATCCAGGTGCTCCTAAATAAATAAAACTTTTTTTTAAAAAAGAGTCTAGATAATAGAAAAATTTAGTAAAATAATGGGGATATGATAAATTGTATTTATCACTTTTGTTTTTTATTGTAAGTTTATATTATATAATTTAATTTTTAATAACGTCTGAGTTTAGAAGTCAGCTGGACAAAATCCTAAAAATTTAACAATCAGCTCTTGCAAACTTGTACAAGCCATCTTCAATACACCACATCCAAGGGAATCTAGAAATTCCTACATCTGATGTCAGTTTCCCAAATAAAGAGTTTCAAGTATACTTTGAGGGTCAAGGAGCAGCCCTATTAGGCTAGACAACTGAGGTCTCCAGGGGTTTAAAGAATCAGCATAAGTAAAGGGGTACAATTAGGATTAGAGATAGGAAAAAAAAGGATTAGAGATAGGGTCCATGAGAATTATCTAATTATATCTATAATATAACTTATTATATCTAGGCTCTGTGCCAAGTACCTTACAGGAGAACATTTAATCCTCCCAATCTATCATGGAATATCTTGTCACCATTTTACAGATGAAAAAACTGAGGCTGATAGACTTCAGCCAGTCTAGCCTAATCACTGGAGTCGGGCAAACATTACACGAGCTATTGACTTCCCTTCTTTGTCTCATATTCCTCATCTGTAAAATAGAAATGAGTTCTTAGCTCAAAGGGGGTTGCAGGGTTTAAAAGAAATAACACTTGTTAGTTGTTTATCAGAAATCCTGTCATGGTGTTAGTCATTATAAACGGTATCTGTTTTAATTAAACATGAGGTTTGCATTTAGGACTTGCCCCAGGATAGACAGAGGGTCTGGGGTGAAGGTGAGGCTGGCACCCAGGTTCTCTGGCGCCCCAGTTCCAAGTCTCCAGCCTGCCTCCTGCCCCTCCCATCGAGCATTGCCTGCCAGGGCTGTTAAAAGAACCACCTCTATCTCCCAAGATCTTCCTGCCTCTTGAGGCCAGTCATAGGCATGTCTCTGCAGGGAACTGGTTGAGTCTAATTACCATTGGCAGGAGCAAGCCCAGGGCTTTAATGTTCATGCCCCAAGGCAGGGGTTCCACACACTCAAGGCCCACTGGGGCAAGACCAGTCTCTGTGGAATGTCCATATGTATGGGGTGAGGACATTGACAACATCCCCTTCCCCCATCAGGCAATGGTCAGTAGTCTGTGTTCTCAAATGCCCTGGGCTCAACCTGCCGTCGTGGGGATGTGTCCACCTGACTCTACGTGGCAGAGGGGTTTCAGGGGATGAGTGGGCAGCCAACAATGGTCAGAGATTTCTGATGAAGACACCTAGTTCTGCCTAGTATCTTCTGATGGAAAAAGAAAATCCTTTCCTCTAACCTCTATCTGAATGGCAGTGATGCCTGGGAGCTCATGACCTCCTGAGACAGACGGCATAGTCAGTTTCCTGTTAGAAAGTTCTTCCCTGTGATCACTGTGATCACTAACAGTATATCACTGTGATGGCTGGCACCTACCTGTCTCTTGCATCTCAACCTACCAAACCCCCCCCCCTCAGACCACCACTACTGGTGACAGAGCACTTGCCAGCCTGTGGCAGCGTAACTGGCTCTGTCTCCGTGGTGAGTTTTCATTGGTCCCAAACTTATCCAAATGTGTGGGATGCCCTCCCTTTGCCTCTCATCCTTCCTTTTCTTGGGGTGTCGGAGGGAAGATGTTCTATAATTGTAGTGCTAGCAGATGTTCACTGTTTCTCTTTGTCCTCGCTTGGCAAAATTAAAAATTAAGCATCGACGATCCTGTTTCTCCCTCCCCTAAATATAGATGGATAGATTTTGTAGTGCATGATCTCAGCATCTACCCCCTGAAAGAAACAGTGGTAGCCTCATTTGACAGATGAGAAAGCAAGGCTCAGAGAGACGTAATGACCCATGATCACACAGCCAGTGCGTTGTAGTGCCCCTGCCTCAAAGCCTGGGCTTCTGGCCCCCAGAGTCTGTGTTCTTAATTCTCTCTCTCTGTGTGTGTGTGTGTGTGTGTGTGTGTGTGTGTGTGTGTCTCTCTCTCTTCCCTCCCTCTCTCCCTCCCTCCCTCCCTCCCTCTCTTCTTTGGAGCTAGTTTCCTGCTCTCTGGAGCTTCAAAGAACAAACGTGTTTGGAGGCAGCCTGCAGGCTCCTCTTCTCGGCTCCACCTCTCGCAGTGCTCACAAATCTCCTCCAGCTTCCCTGCCCCTGCCTCTTGCTTACCTGCCTTCAGACTTACCCTGGGGGGCCCCCATCTCACAGGGAGCATGACTATTCCAAGCAAACACCATATCCATCTCCGCCATTCCTCCCCATCTTTGGACTAGGCACCCACATTTCATTTTCCAGCAATTTCAGCCAGGCAAGGCTGTTTGCCAATCCCAAGTGAAGGGTGTCTAATAACTGTCTCTCTGCCCCCCACCCACGTGCCCCCTTCTACCAGCCTGGCCTGGCGCCTACATCCACCCAGCACTGCTCAGACTTGCCCCACGGGCCTGTAAACAGTGGCTGCACCCAGGTGAGGGTGTGGGGGGCCTCTACCTTCCCTAGCCACATGCACCTCAGGGCAGTAGCAAGGGGTGACTCACAGCTCCAGGACTTCTTCCTTCCTCCCTTCCCACCCTCCTCTGCTTGCTCAGTCCCTGGAGCAAGCCCTTTGCGATGTTTGGATGACCCAGTGAGCAGGAATACCAGAGCTTCACCTGGTCAGGAGACCCTCCCCAAAGCAGCCATGTACCTTCTCACAGGGCAGGACCTTGGGAAAGGGTCATGAGGAGTCCCTCCTCCTGGAAGAGGCAACCCCCCCCCCCAACACCACAACAGATCACAGAAGCAGAAGTCAGATTCTTCTACTCTCTGGCTATGTGGCTTTGGATAACTCACTTAGCCTTTCTGAGCCTTGATTTCTCATTAATTATATGGAATTCATAATATTTTCTACTTCAATACTTCATGAGGATTAAATGAGCGAATACAGGTAGCATGATTGCAACAGCACTGGCACACAGCACTCAATAAATATCAGCCCTTATTAAAAATTATGCAACAAATGCCAGCTCCATTGCCACACTTTTCTGAGCCTCAGTTTCCTCCTCTGTAAAAGCAATGCCTGCTGCTATAAACACTATAAAGTCCTATAAAAATAGAAGTTGTGCTTGACAACCTTCCAGAAGAATTCACCCCATTCCAAGACCTCTATTCTTTCAGAACCCACAAGACATTGTGCCAGATAGTCTTCTCTTGCTTTCAGCAGTGGGACTCCCACCATAGCTGGACAATGTCAGCCATCTGGCCAATACTGGCCTCAAAAAGCAGACAGGCTAGAGAAGTTCTCTAATGCTCACCAAGAGCCAGGCTTCTGGCACCATTCATCAGTGTCTTTGATCCTTACCACAACCTCAGGAGGTTGGTTTTAGATTCCCACTTTGCAGATAAGGAAACTGAGGCCTATGGTGATTAGGAGAGCCTGATGCCTCCTAGCAGGAAAGTGGCAAAAACAGGACTCATGCCTGGGTTTGTCTGCCAGCAAAGCCAGGCCTGTTCCTATAGCCCTTGGGACAGCATGCCCAGGTCAATCTGCCAGCGGCCCCCTCATCTGAGTAATCCTGCACCCCCACCCCAGGCTAAGCAGACTCAGACAAAGGCAGTAACCGCAAGGAAGCTCAGAGGTCCTCCCCTGGAGCGGGCCAGGGCAGGCAGGGATTCCACAGTCAGAGTGGGCGGGCATTGGTACCTATGCCAAAGCCCAAGGGGGTGGGAAGCTGGCAGACAGGAGCCATAGGTGCGGTTTCCCGCCGACTCTGCCCCAGTTCCCAACCTGGGAATCCAGAGGCAGGACCTAACAGGCCTCTGAGAGGGAGCAGCTAGGTAGCCCCCCACCTTCCACCATCTTTGCTAGAATAGCAGCCAGAACAATTCCCCTCCCCCAGGCCAGGAGGAGGGGTGTCCATGCTCACCATGAGGAAAACCACTGGATGCCCCGTTCCAGGGAGGAGCAAGTCCTCAGAACAAGAGTCCTGGGTGTCCCCCACTGGGGAATGGAAAGAGCATTGGAGTGAGTCACCACCCTGGGGCATGTTGAATAAACAACAATTGTGTACCAGCTAAAAGCGTGGCCTGGGAGGTCCACAGCTTGATCTTGTAGCCAGGCCCCTGGGATCTCCTGCTCTTAAAGCAGAGTTCTCAAACTCTAAAGTGTTCTCAAACTCTAACTCAGATTCCAGGGAGTCCTGCTAAAATGCAGATTCTGATTCAGCAGGTCTGGGGTGGAAACCAAGATTCTGCGCATTTGACCAGCTCCCAGGTGAAGTAGCACTGCTGGGCTGGGGGCCACGGTGGTGTGGCTTGGTGCACACTGGAATCAGCAGGGGAACTAAACAAACTGAGATCTGGGTTCACCCTGGAGATTCTGATCTATTGGCACAGGGTGTAGCCTAGGCATTAGGACTCTTAAAAGATGTTAATGTGCAACCAGGAATGAGAACCCCTGCCTTCATTGTAGGCACAGATGTAGAAACAGCCTTCACATGCCCTGAGCAATGGAGGCATCAGAAATAGAGTGTGACTGGCACACTCTATTAAGCAGTCATTTTAACCTGGGAGGGAGACATTCACTCAGGAGAGGATTTCCTAGTTTTAAAGGATTTACTATGTGCCAGGAACAGTGCTATGCCACCTACATTCATCTCATCTTATCTTTACTGTAACACCAAGAGACTGCATATAGTCACCCCATTTCACAGGTATGGAAACTGAGGCTCTAGTTGGTGAAGTCGTTTGGCCAGGTGCTCTGATAGTAAATGGCAGAGCCAGATCTGAAATGTAGGTCTATCTGACTCCAAGGTCCATGTTCATCCCACTGCATCTCCCCACCAAAGGAAGAAATCACAGGGAGGCTGACTTTGGAACTGCACCTAGGAGGTGGAGCTGGATGCTAATCCTAATCCAGCAAACTTCTCTCTAAGCCTTGGTTTCTTCATCTGTCTAAAAGTGGAGAGACCAGATGGTCTTGAGGACTCTTCCAGCACTCTTATTCTGTGAGTCTAGGCTCCCAGGCTTCACCAATGCTCTGCTCTCTCCCCAGACATAAAGTACATCGAGGTGACCTCCACCAGATCAAGGTGTCACGATGGCCCCCAGTGCTGTTCCAGCCCATCTGTCACCCCACCTTTTGGCTCCCCACGCAGTGGTGGCCTCCTCCTTTCCAGAGACATCCCCCGAGAGACTCGAAGCAGCAGCGAGAGCCTCATCTTCTCTGGGAGCCAGGGCAGGGGGCACCAGCGCCCCCCTCCCTCTTCTGGGGCTCCCTCCTCTCATCCCTCACCCTCTCCCAGTATCTCCATCCCCTGCATGGGGAATAAGGCCTCAGGCCCCCAAGGCTTGGGCTCCCCACTGGCAGTTTCTCCAGGCTTGGAGAAGGGGTTGGGTGGCCTGGCCCCACAGCGGGGCAGCAGAGTGTCTGTGTTGTCAGCCAGCCCAGCATCTGATGTCAGCTACGTGTTTGGAAGGTAAGTTGCTCCCACTATAGTTTCTGATATTGCCTCCACAACACACACACACCCTAAAATCATAGAGGAGGCACCCTGCTCTATCTGACCAAAATCAGAGTGCACACCAAAAACGAAAGAGTGAATATTCTCTTTTATGCCATCACAGTCATTTGGACCTCAAGCTTTCCTCAAGTATTTAGAATATATGTAACTCAATATACAAAAATTTTGAGTTATGTCTACCTCTTGGGAAAAGAACTGATACATTCATGGGGCTCACCTGATCCTTTCCAGCACACATACAATCCATCTCTAGGAAGGGATTTTTTTAAACCTCAAAACATACGGATGTAAATAAAATTGGGGGGCCTAGGATAAAGCATTTACAAAAGAAAAGCCTTCTTATTCTTTGTTGCTAGCAAAGCCTAGCAGGACAGAGTTGCCCAGCCCAGTTTGCTGGCTTCATAGTAAAGCTGCACACACACTCATCCTGCCCAGGAGAACCAAACCACAGGACCTCTGTTCCCTACACCGACTCCAAAGTCGATGTGCCAAGGCAGACCTTGGCAAGAAGGCTGGGATTCCACAGCCATGGCCGTTGGCATGGGCCTCTGAGTTCAGAGAGAAGTCTGGCTGGATGCAGAGCTGGCCTCCTCCTCTTCCTCCAGCTGGGGAGTTCCCTCTGCATCTGTCATGGACATGGTCCAGCCTGCATGCAGGGCTCTTGGGAATATGGGGCACTTGTGTGATAACTCGGTCAGACCTGCCGGGCTGAGAAGACAGAGGGGATCCAGTCCAGCCTAAGCCCACATGACCTGCAGGGGATCAGCTCATTGGCTACTTTAAATGGCCAAGACTCTGCAGTGCAGGGACATTTCTGTATCCTTCGGCATCCCTTGGGAATCCAGGTGGATATGTACTTTGCTCTGGGCTGTGGGGGATGGAGTATGCAATACACTATTTAATCAGAGCTTTGGGTACCCCAGATCAGTAGATTGTGGAGCCTGGCTCTGGCCCCTGTGTGTCCGCTCTGACATCCTAACACCCTGCCTATCTGGTGCCCCTCTCTGCAGCAGCCAGTCCCTCCTCCATTCCAGTATGTCCAGCCATCAATCATCTTCTAGATCCTTGGAAAGCCCAGCCAGCTCTTCTTCCAGCCTCCACAGCCTTGGCCAAGTGTCCCTGTGTACAAGAGCCAGTGACTTCCAAGCCCCCAGCAACCCCACCCCAAATATGGGCCAGCCCAGAGCAACCCACTCCTCACCACTGGCCAAAGAACATGCCAGCAGCTGCCCACCATCTATCACCAACTCCATGGTGGACATACCCATTGTGCTGATCAACGGCTACCCAGAACCAGGGTCTCCCCCATCCCAGCAGATTCTAGGACGCCAGGACTTTGTCCGACCTGGGGCCACTTCTTCCAGCAATTCTTGTCCAGCCACCAGGAGCCATAGCCAGACCCTGCCAGATGCCCCTCTCACCACATCCTCGGAGGGTAAGTTGTAAACCAATACTTCAAATGTTGTAAGGTTTGGTTTGGGGAAATAGACAAAACATCAGTGGGAGTTTCTTTTTTTTTTTTTAATTTTTATTTATTTATGATAGTCACAGAGAGAGAGAGAGAGAGGCAGAGACATAGGCAGAGGGAGAAGCAGGCTCCATGCACCGGGAGCCTGATGTGGGATTCGATCCCAGGTCTCCAGAATCGCGCCCTGGGCCAAAGGCAGGCGCCAAACCGCTGCACCACCCAGGGATCCCATCAGTGGGAGTTTCTGCAATAGCAGTTCAACACACTTGAATACCTAATGTGTGCTAAGCACTTTGCCATATAGTAGAGGCAAAGAGACAGATACAGTTTAGAAAGAGAGACAAAAACCAAGGATCACTATAGAGTAGAATAAACACAGAAGTAAAGAGATGTCCTAAGTCTTTTGGGACCACAAAGGAAGGGATGCTCCTTTTGGTCTGAAAAACTGGGAAAGCTCCTCAGAGGAAGTGACATCTGAGCTGGATCTGGAAAGTGGATCAAAAGTCTGGAGCCATAGTGAAAGGGATTATAAAGGAAAAGAGGGACCTGAGTGGGGAAAAATTAGAGAGGGAGACAAACCATGAGAGAGTCCTAACTCTGGGAAACAAACAAAGGGTTGCAGAAGGGGAGATGGGTGGAGGGATGGGGTAACCGGGTGATGGGCACTAAGGAGGGCACTTGATGGGATGAGCACTGGGCGTTATACTATATGTTGGCAAATTGAATTTAAATAAAAAAAAATTTAAAGAAGTATTCAGCCAGAGCAGGTGAGGAGGGGCATTCCTAGCAGAGGGAACAATGAGTCCACGGTCATGAAGGTGTAGAAGCACATGCATGTTTAAGAAATGACTGGAGTGTTGGGTGTGGGGCACAGTAATTGAGTAATCTGGGGCAAGATTGAGAAGTCTTGAATACCACACTAAAGAGTGGATTCCATCTGCTAGGCCATGGGGTACTAGCAGAGAGGCTCACACAGAAAAGTTTTGGGATCAGAGGTACACATTCAATAGTTCACTCTGGCAGCTAGCTACGTGACAGCTGAATTGCAGGGCCCAGCCTGGGCAGGGAGAGCAGTTTTGTTTTGGTTTTCATCACTGAAGTGGTCCGGACAAGCTGTGACGGGGGCCTGCACCAGGGCAGGGCAGAGGAGAGAGGACAGAGCCAGGAGACCCTCGGGATATGAAAACAGCAGGCTTGATGACTAACCCAAGAGAGGGAGAAGGAGACAGAGTCAGCCCTACCTCTGACGTTCACAGATGACGAGCACACAGAGAGCCGGCGGAGACAATGCATTCCAATTCAGACAGCTAAAAACCACAAGACGCAAACACCCTCCTTCCCGTAGTCTGTGACTACAATCGTCCAAAAAGAACAAAACCAACCAGAGCCCAAAGCAGTAAACACAGAGGTTCAGGCTTAGCACCCACATGGTGCACCTCTCCAGAGTAGAGCTCCTGCAGAGCCCCAGGGTCACTCCCTACTGCCCCCTCACTCAGCCACAAGCATCAGGGTGACTCCTGGGGTGGGGGATGATGTTCACTCTGGCCCACGCCGCCATTCAGGAAGCCATGTCAGCATAAACAAAAGAAAATGGCATGACAGGTGTGCCTGTGAATCTGCTCTGATCATTTTCCCAGGACAAATCATTTGCAGACTTTAGTACATTTTTTAAATAATGAGTTACCCTCAACTGGCCACAGCACACCTTTTCAAGATGCCAAAATTGAGAACCACTGTTCTCTGCCTTATGGACCTGGGAAAATAGCCATTTTGTTATCACAAAGAGCACATGTACTTAATCTGGTGATATTCCCATCCTGGTTTGGTGACACCCCAGGATATCACTAATTATACCCTGGAGTCTAATCAAATTCTGCAAACCATTCTCAAAACAAAATCCATGCTAACTGGGATCCCTGGGTGGCGCAGTGGTTTGGCGCCTGCCTTTGGCCCAGGGCGAGATCCTGGAGACCCGGGATCGAATCCCACATCGGGCTCCCAGTGCATAGAGCCTGCTTCTCCCTCTGCCTGTGTCTCTGCCTCTCTCTCTCTCTCTCTGTGACTATCATAAATAAATAAAAAATTTAAAAAAAATCCATGCTAACTGCCCAGGCTATTGGAGTGTCAAAGACCCTCAGAGACTGTTTAGTACACTTGGTCCTCTCTGGGCTTCAGGAGCAAGACATTTGTCCCAAATCAGAGTCAGGAATCCTATCTCCTGACTTCTTCAGGGGTTTGTCTCCCCAGATCTGCTGCCTTCCTTTCCTCAAACTTTTAGTTCATCTTCTTTTCCAAACTGTTATATGACCCCCAAGACACTTGTAGGATTCTAAGGGGGAAGAATGGGTAAAATCAAACACATGATGCATCTTAGATCCCATATTTATCCCTTCTTTCAGTCCACACCAGACAACACTAGATTTGAGAAACTGTTTCTCATTAAACTGAGATTTTATCTGTTTATGACTCATTACCAAGGATACAAGGGGAGACTCCTAGGTCCTAGATGTGCCAAACCCTGGAATTCTGTTAGATTTTGCCTCTTATAGGCAGTTGGAGATACAACAGGGTTCGGGTAGGGTAGGGTGGGTTGAATAGGACTAATGAGAGGGTCCCCCACTCCCCTCTGTCCAGCCTAAAGGGTCCCCCTATCTGTCTCCAGGTCCTACCAGGGACATGCAGCCCACCATGAAGTTTGTGATGGACACATCTAAATACTGGTTTAAGCCAAGCATCACCCGGGAACAAGGTAAAAGGAAGCATTGTGTTTCGAGGGATGAGTGATCCAGGAGTCAAGTCTGGGTCTTGCACTTTGCATCAGGCAGATGGGGCCCTGGATCATGGTAGGGAAGGGAATGGCAAATTGTAAGTCCAGGGAAGGGGGGTATCGTGTGAACCTCATGTCCCAAGAAAATGGAGGACTGCAGCAGGAAGGGTGAGGATTAGACAATAGGAAGGACTTCTCGGGAACACAAGGTGATTCTGTAATGTCTGCTCTATGAAGACCCTATGGGGCTGGGAGACAGAGGGTGTCCAGGTCAGGGGGGTAACTGTCTTTGACCCAAGGATTGTTCCAGCAATCGAGCTGCTGAGGAAGGAGGAGCCAGGGGCTTTCGTCGTGAGGGACAGTTCTTCCTACCGAGGCTCCTTCGGCCTTGCCTTGAAGGTACAGGAGGCCCCTGCACCTAGCCCAAACCGATCAGGTATGCACTCATCTCTATCGCCACTCAAGGCCTCACAGAGGCAAGGGGGTATGGTGGGTTCTAGGCCAAGCTCCTCCGCTACCTCGCAGCCCGCCGCCCGTAAGGACTCCTAGGAGGAAGGGCCACCTCAGCGCTCTCCCAGCTGCCTTCTTCCACCGAGGCTCTGTAAAGAGCCCTTTCCATGGCAAACCTGAGCTGCCTCTGCCTCCTGGAGTCCCCAGGGTCTCTGCTCTGCTCTCCTGGAAGGGAAGAGGAGGAAGTTCCCAGCCCCTCTCCAGGAAGCTCCCCTCTGGGTGCCCCCCTCTGTCCAGACCAGCTCTATTGTGAAGGAACTTAATGTGTGTGCCCTAGCTTATCATGTATGTGTGACAGCTTATCATGCATGATTTTTATCACATGTGGGCCCTGGCCTATCACATGTGCGTGATAGTTTGTCACATATGTGCTAGTTTATCACACATGTGATAGCTTATCATATGCTTTCCTGGGGTCTCACACACGCAACACACTTCTGTGGGGCACCCACCCTGCACTAGGGTACCTCACTGGGAAGAGAGAGAAAAATAGATCATTATGGTACAAGGTACTTCAGTAACAGCCCCTCCCCAAGCTCCAGAAGTGTAGCTCTCATGTAACAAATGGATGAGGTAAATGAGGCTCCAAGAGTTAGTTAATGACCTCCCAGAGCTGGGATGAAAACCCCAACTTCATGCTCTCCACACTATATGCCGCTCTGCCTAAATAAGAAAGTGACCTCTGGGGCAGTGTTGGTTATCACTGTGCCAACAAGCACAGAAAGGAGGACGGCTGGTGGAGAAGACGCAAAGGAGCATTGGGCACCCTCCAGGGCCAGCCTAGGTCCAGCAGGGACCATCTAGTGCAGAATAATAGCCCCTGGGAAGGAGTCAGTGGGGGAGAGAGAAATCAGGCTGAAGAATTAAGATCTGATCTCAGCAGGCATTGGAACCATCCACCATCCCTGGTAGCTCTTGAGACCAAGAGGAAGATCTCCAGAGAAGAGAATTACTGGACGCAGAAGCCTTTGAGCAAACACATTGGCACCTCCTTTGCAGGAGGCCTTGACAATAGGGTTCCTACTGGCAGTCCCACCCAGAGGCTGGGGGATGAACAAGTTACTGTCCAGATGGACCAGGAGGAAGCTAGTCAGAGAATGAGTTGGTTGGTGTTTGGCTAACACTGGACTCTAGAACTCCCATCCATCCACACTGTCTTCTGCCTTTGTCCAGGTGAGGACAACAGTGACCTCATCCGCCACTTCCTCATCGAGTCTTCCGCCAAAGGGGTGCATCTCAAAGGAGCAGATGAAGAACCCTACTTTGGTGAGCCTCTCCAGCCTACAGGCCGCTAGGTGGGCGCCACCTTTCCAGGCTGGGAGACTGGTCCTGGGAAGGGCTTCTCACACAGGATGGCCTGTTTCCTTGCAGGGAGCCTCTCTGCCTTTGTGTGCCAGCATTCCATCATGGCCCTGGCCCTGCCCTGCAAACTTACCATCCCACAGAAAGGTAGGTCTGGGCCCCAAAAAGGCAACACCAGGGCACTAGGCCTCTCTATTCTTACTAGAAAGGCTCCTAGTGGTCACGTCTCACTTTATTTATGTATTAGTATCATGGTTAAAAGTGCTTTGTCTGGAATCCATCAGTATCTCCTGATTGAGAATTTGAGAATGTCCAACCTCTCTGAGCCTCTGTTTCCTCCTCTATGAAATGGGGACAGCTGTCATCATATCTCCTTACAGGATTAGTTGGGGGTTAAATGATTGGGTCCAGATGAGGCTCTTATCACTGAGTACATGTTTGATAAATAGGAGCTTTCTTTCATAGGATGGAAGGAGCATAAATCAGCTGGTTTGGAAAGGTTTCGGGTATTTTTTTCTTCCAGGTCCAACCTTTATTGGGCACTCCCTTGTTACTCATCCCTCACCACAACTGTGTCAAATAGGTGTTATCTCCTATTTCACAGATGAGAAAAGGAGGGCTCGAGGGGCTGAATAAATTGCCCAAAGGCACACAGATAAGACCTGGAACCAAGATCAGAAAGCTGCAAGACTAGCCAGAGTAGATGATCTCAGGATGTGCAGGAGGAGCAGCAAAAGGATCTGGGAGTGGAGTCAGGGCAGGGAGAGCCCCGGTGTGGTGATGGGGAGCCTCCCTACTTTCTGCAAAGAAAGGCCTGTGTTTGGGATGGGGTCCGAAAGAAGGAAGGAGGTCAGAGGCTTCTGAGGACCAGGTAACTGCAGTAGTCCAGAGGCTAGAGGAGTGAGGAGGGGAAGGAGGGATCAAAAGGCTTACAAGTGAGGCATCTGGGTTGCTGCAAGTGGCCCTGTTTGTCTAATTACGGTAATCACATCAGTTTTCTCAAGGGCTTGCTTCCTGGAGGTGGGGGCAGAGGTGGGACATGTTCAAAGGGATTTATGTTCCTATAAGAAGAGTCCTGTTCACTCTGCCCCCACCCCCTCTGGGGCCTGTTCCTTTGCTTTGGCTCAGAATTGGGAGGTGGAGATTCCTCAGACCCCACTACAGACAGCCGAGCCTCCTGCCTGAAGAAATCTGCAGGTGAGTGGCATGGGGGCGGCTCCAGGCTTGGCTGTGCCTCTGGAGAGTACTTCCCGGCCCCACGCACACACATGCCCATGCGAGTCTACACATGTTCCCATTACAGCTTTGTTTTTTCATCCTTAATAAGGTGCCCTACAGTCCTCCCCATCCCTATAAACTAGAGGTGGAAGGCTGCAGTCTGGAGTGGGGGGGTGCAGGGGGGATGGGGGAGTGGCAGGAGAGAAGGAGGTTAGTAAGGCTTATACCCTGTCCTGCACACACATGCACACATGTGGATGTGCTGGGGTCTCTCTGGTTCTGAGATACCTGCCCTAGAGGTGATCTCTAGGATTGGGGTTCTCTGTGGAGTGTCATGTCCAAGTCTTGGGAGTCTCTACAGGGGAAAAGTTGCTCCTGTTCCATCCAGAGGCGAGGCACAGATCAGTACTTGTCTGAGTGACAGCTCCTACAATGGGCCCCCTCCCCATTCTTGTCTTCACCTTCTCTTGACAATGAACAACCAAGGCTCCAGGGTAGGTAGAGGTGGAGGCAGTGCCAACCATGCTTCTAGACAGAAGGAAAGTTTGCCTGGACATCCCTACACATAGGACAACAGCCCCTCCTTTACTCTACCCTAGAAGGCCAGAGGCCAGAGCAAGGCAAAGCAACAGATGCTTCTAAAGTCCTCTGGGGTTGGCCTCAAATTGCAGTCACCTACACACCCGTGCCTGCCTGCCTTCTGCCTGCCTCATGGCTCAGAGGAACCCCACTGGGTCCATGAAGAAGGAAGAGCCCTGACACCTGGCTCTGGGTAGAGGGAGGACCAGGGTGTGGGTGACCCCACCTACCCCTGCATGGTGGATCCTGGCAAGGCCCAAACACAGCATTTACATCCCACAGGCTGCCATGCCCTGTACCTGATCTCCGTGAGTGTAGAGAGCCTGAGTGGAGCCCTGGCCGTGAGGAAAGCCATCTCAACCACCTTTGAGAGAGACGTCCTCCCCACACCCACCGTGGTCCACTTCAAAGTCACTGAGCAAGGCATCACGCTGACTGATGTCCAGAGGAAGTAAGGGACTTCCCTTGCCCTGGGGCTGCTGGGCTGGGCAGGGGGATCTGAATGGGATGGCTGAGATGGCTGTGGATCAGTAATGACGGTAGGATTCAGGATCCTGGACCCAATGTGGTCAGTGACCTGCTAAGTGACTCCAGACAAGTTCTCCACTTTCTCTGGGCCTCACACCAATGACCTCCTACCAAAGTCTCCCTTCCCTGTGACCAGTGGAGTTGAAATTAACCAGTATGCATTGGGCACTGGTTAAGTCTGCATCCACTGATGGAACAGCTACAGGAGGCCAGACTCTGGCTGCCCACTGGGACACAATGGATGAGATCACTCCTTCCCCTGCTCAGGCTCAGGGCTTCACAGTATAGCAGGAGCCCTAGAGCAGGTTCCTCTAGGAACAAGATAAGCAAGATGTCATTCCCATCCTCAAGCAGTCGAATAACATAGTGGGCGGGGAGCAGGGAGACGATAGAAAACCTGAAGATTCGGGACACAAGGCAGATTCATTCCAAGAAAAGAGAAGTGCAAACATGTGCCCCATGGCCCAGCAGTGGGAACAGTCACAGGAGGCTTTAAGGGGTCTGAGAGGCTTCTTGGAGAGCAGAGCATCTGACCTTTGGGAGAGCTGAAGAGGATGGAGGTAAAATGTGGCACCAGGACAGGCTCCCATCAGCTATCCTTCTCCCCCTGCCCCTTCCAGGGTGTTTTTCCGGCGCCATTACCCCCTCGCCACCCTCCGCTTCTGTGGCATGGACCCTGAGCAACGGAAGTAAGTTCAAGGCTGGGCCAAACTCAGCCATGTGGGACCTAGCTGCCCACTGAGGTTTCTTGCTGACTCTGGGACTGGGATCACAGATAAAGCCTGTGACCCTTGAGGGGCCAGGACCAACAGGATGAGGGGAGGGCGGGACCTGGTGGGGTGTGGACACAGCTGGCCATTGTCTCCTGCTGCTCAGCCAGAGTTCTGTGAAATGCAGAGAAGCCTCAGTACTCATCACTGTCCATCTCTTTTTCCCCCAGGTGGCAAAAGTACTGCAAGCCCTCCTGGTAAGGCCTTCATGTGCACTGTCAGCCACCTTACAAGTTTCCCTGGGCCATAGCCTGGGACCCAGCAAGGGGAGGAACTTAAGGAAGGAGGGAGGCCATGTCCTGACCTTAAGACAGCCCATGGTTTTGATGGGGGTGGCACAGGCCCCAGTCCTCAGAAAGCCTCCAGTCTGAAGAAGGAGACATGAGCCTGGGAGCCCTTGGTCTTATGTAGGAGGCACAGGTTCTGACCACAGGGAGTCTTATCTATGAGGATGCCCCAGTCTGATGGCCAAGACACATCCTTGCCCTCAGAAAGCTTCCACTCTGATGAGGAATTCACAGGTCCTATCCTCAGAGAGCCCTCATTCAAAAGGAGGGAAAACTAGATCTTGAACTCCGAAATCACCCAGTCTGACAGAAGAGACATATCTGACCCTCAGAGAGCTGAGCAAGGGACAGGGAGGAGCACTATATTAGTGGAGATCACCTCTGCCAGTCTCTCTGGGTCATCTCACTCAGGCTATTCTCTCTCACCAGGATCTTCGGGTTTGTGGCCAAGAGCCAGACAGAGTCACAGGAGAATGTGTGCCACCTGTTCGCGGAGTACGACACGGTCCAGCCAGCCTCCCAGGTCATCAGCCTGGTGGGTACTCTGCTGCAGGACACAGAAAGGATGTAGAGGGAGGGAGCTTCCTGTGCACCTTCCTAGACATCCCAAGGGGCTGGAACCCCTGAATGGGAGCCGTGGCCACACTAATGAGCCAATTTATTGGACTGGAGGAGAATGATACCAAGTGGAAACCCTATGACCTTCAGCAGTGACCTTCATCCAGACCAAACTGTGTCTAAGTTTCCTCAACCATAAAAAGAGGCCAATAGACAAGAGCAGCTATTCTTCTCAGACTTTGACAGGCATCTAAACAAGCTTCTTGTGATTCTGAAGCACACCCACATCTGAGGACCCCTGACTCCATCAACTTGGACACTACCAGCACAGCAGCCTGAGTTAGAGACCTGGACTCTGTCATGGCAAATAGCAAGTGCTGGATCAGGACCCATGGGCTCCTAGTCCACGGCTGACCTGAGAGAGATGACGTGCAAGGATTGACAAAGGAGGGGTGGACAGACTCAACTTCCCTCCATATCTGTTCCTTTCCCTGCTTCTGTAATGGCTTCTTGGGCAGCTGTTCCCAGGACAAAGCAGGATTGGCCCAACCTGGATTCTTAGGCCAATGTGGCCATAGTTGTCAGGGTAGCTTAGAAAGGGGGAACTGGTCCCCAAGGTCAGAGACCACCCAGCTACCCTCACATTCTTGATGTCTAGCCTTTGCCATTGCAAATGAGTATCAGCCCCATCTTTTCTTTCAATTTTTTGGTAAGTAAGGGTCCTCCAGCTGGTGTCACAACTGCCCTCATGTTACTTTTGTAACCCACAGGAGGGAGGTGGGGGCAGGGAGACCTCCTGCTCTCTAGAGCAGACACAAGGGTCAGCTTTCTCTGGTTCTGTCTCAGCTCCAGCCTTGCTGAGTGCCCCCTGCTCCCCAAAACACACACATAGACACATAGACAGGCACAGCAGTAGGGCGTCTACTGGCCTCACAACCACACAGGGGCAGCAGAGAGTCATGAATACAAACAGGCAGTCAACTCAAGAGGTTTGGAGAATCTGGGCGGTCTTTTCCCCACCCCCACTTCCATCAAGACTCCCAAGAAGCTGGAATAGTTTGTCTAACAGGCCTGGGGTCCTAAGAAAATCACACCATGAGGATGGAAGAGGAGGCTCAGAGAAGAGGCCCACTTTTGTTCTATAAGGAGCAAGTGCCCGCCCCCTCCCAGCTGTAGGCCCTGCCACAGCATCATTGTCATTATCTTTGGCCATAGTTGGGTCTGACAGATTATATGATTTCAACCCAGGAAGCCAAACCGTACTGAAGCTGCCCTAGAGCAGCCCACTCAGGCTGTGCTAGAGAGTACAGCACACTAGACAAGTTCCCAAGGTCATATTCAGGAAGGAGAGCCCCCCCTCCTTGTACCCATGAGTGCCTGTGTAGTTCCCATGGAAAATAAAGTGTCTGTCTTGGCATCACAGTTGATTCTAAGGCATTCAGGACTGCCCACTCAGAGGTAGAGACCTGAACAGAGAGGAGCCCTGAGTTGGCAGGTGGTGGCATATCTTAAAGAAGACTGCATATGCCACACTCCCTCCTAAACCCCTGCCACAGCAGTACGGCCTCCATGGGCTTCCCTTCATAAACCATCTCAAACCATTCCATGTACCCCACATGGCCCGCACATGCGGTTTTCTCCTTTGTAACTCCTCGCCTGCCATTCTGCTAGGAAGACAGAGATCTGAGCTCTCACCTGTGTCCCAGGGCTGAAGGGGAGTCTATGTGGCCCCCCTGACAGGTTCCAAGGTTTCACTCAGGCTCCATGAGGAACGAGGAGAGGCAGGTGAAACATTGGCAGGAGTCGGGAAGAGTCTCTGAACCCAGATGAGCCCTGAGCTACCAGTCCAGCCCTAGAGAACCAGACAGTGGCTTCATCATCCCACCCTGAGCCTGAGTGGTAGTTCTACCACTAGCTTCTGCCAGCCGGCCATCCAAGTCGTGCCAAGTGGTATAGGAGGGGCCTCAAGAAATCCACTTTCCTAAGGAGCCTTAGGAAGGGGAGCTGCTGCTTCTGTTGAGGCCCAGCTCTGTGACCCAGTGGTAGGAGCTGCTGCTTCTGTTGAGGCCCAGCTCTGTGACCCAGTGGCAGGAGCTGCTCTGCCTGGAGGGCCTGCAAAGAGACCCTCCTAATGGCTTTAAATCGCTGTTGAGGAGCCCCACCACCCCACCCACTACCAAACTTTGATTCCAGCCTCCCACCCCAACCCCCCTCGACCTGGCTGTGGACCAAGTCACTGGACTCATAACACTCTGCTGCATTTACCACAGCTCATCTTTCCTCCAGGAAGATTTAACAAAGAACTTGACTTAGACTTTTGCTGATGGGCAGAGCAGCCAGCCCAACAAGGATAAATGGGGTGGGGAGCAGAGGGGAGGAAGGACAGCCCAGAGGGGTGGGGCCTTCACACCCCAAGTTCTGGAGGTCCTGGGCCTTACAGCCCTTGGTCTAAAGACTCCCTCACCAGTACTTTCCAGTGTCATCCCTCCCAACTTTCCATCCCTCCTCATCCTGCAGTCTACACACACACCCTAAACAACCCGCCACCCCTTTTCCCCTTCCTCCCACCCCCAGGTTCTCCTCTCCTTCCTCACCTTTCTCCAACTCATTCTTTCTTGACCCACCTGCCCTCAAAACCATCCTCTCCCTCTTTCCAGAAAACCCTTCCTCTCTCTCAGTCTTGTCCCATGTAATTTCTTTCCCCACATCCTTTTGGCCCCAGGTGGCTACACCCACAGCAAAGCCCAGCTTGAGTAGATGGGAAGTGAGAGAGTAAGCCGCCTGCACTGCCAACCACTTTTCAAGTCTCAGATTGCCATCCTCTCTGAGTCCTGCCTCCTTTCTGGCTACAGAGCCACCTCCCCTGAAGGCTGAAGCACCCTCCCCACCCCTGCCACCTCCCCCACACTCATCTGTCTGCTTACCTCAGCCTCAACCTCCTGTCCTTAACTCTCAAGCTCTCCAACAGGCTGAGGGATTAGAACCAGGACAGGACTGGAAGGTGAAGGGCTCTCAACCCAGAGATCGGTGCCTTGCTTCATGCAGCAAGGGTTTTCTGGCTGGATGCTTTGCTCGTGTGAGCCAGGAAAACAGATCAGTGCAACAGCATTCTAACAGAGGTTGGTGAGTGCCATGTAGGGCTGGCAGCAAAAGTAGAAACAGGGAATGTAAATGTTACCCATGTGGAGGGAATGAGGGCAATGTTGCCAAGGAGGTAACATTTGGGTTGCATCTTCAAGAATGAAAAGGAGTTTAGGATGCAAAGAAGTGGAGAAACCAACTTTTAGTGGGAGGCTCTTATGCGCTCAGTGCAATGTGAGGCACATTAAGTATGTCTAATCCCATTTCACTGATGCCCATATTCTCCTAGCTGGGAAATGGCAGGGAAATAGGATTCAAAATCTGGGCCCATTCTGCCTCAGCATTCTCAAACAAGCAGATAAGATGAATTTGTGCATCAAGCACACCAGTATGTGACGGCACCATGTTCAGTGTGGCTAAAGGATATGTGAGGGGAATAAGTGAGAGGGGATGCAAAGGAGAATCAGGAGCCGGACTATCCAGAACCTTGGGTGCCAAGCTGAGAACGTCTAGGGAATGAATACCTGTTACATGAATGGAGGAGTGAATGAATGAATGAGGCTGGACTCAAGACCCTTTGTGTACATTTGTGCACAATCCTACATGGCAACCTACTTGGATTTCATCCTGTAGGCAATGGGGAGACATCAGAGGCTTTTCAGCCAAGGAGTAAGTGACCAGATTTGTGCTTTAGAAATAAGGGTGTTTGGGCAGCCCCGGTGGCTCAGTGGTTTAGTGCTGCCTTCAGCCCGGGGTGTGATCCTGAAGACCCGGGATTGAGTCCCACATCAGGATCCCTGCGTAGAGCCTTCTTCTCCCTCTGCTGTGTCTCTGCCTCTCTCTCTGTCTTTCTGTGTCTCTCATGAATAAATAAATAAAATCTTAAAAAAAAAAGGGGGGGTGTTTAGGGGCAGGAGACAGGATCTGAGGACTGGGTTGGGGAGAAATATGATCGGAAGAGGAAGCTGTGAGAACTTGGACTTCAGGCCAGGAAAGGGAAAAGAGCCTAAGGAGCCAGGCTGGGGTGGGATCCTACTTGATGTAGGCCTGGGTCCTGGGTTCCTCTGACTTGAAGGGCCATGTGGGATAGAGCAGGAGCAGGGCCTCCCCGTTCCCCTTGTGTCAGTCTCCTTGGGCCTCCATCATACAACACTGGGTGGCTTAAATAACAGACATTTATTCTGTCACAGTTCTGAAGCCTAAAGTGCCAGCATGGCTGGGTTCTGATGAGACCTCTCTTGGCTTGCAGATGGCCACCTTCTAGTTGTTTGCACACATGGCCTTTCTTCAGTGTGTGCTCCTGGGAAAGGAAATCTCTCTTTTCTTAATAAGGCCACCAAGCCTATAGGATTAGGACCCCACCCTTCTGATCTCCACTAACCTTAATTAACTCCTAAAAATCCTATTTCCAGATACAGTCATACTGGAGGGTTAGGACTGGTGAATTTGGAGGAACACAATTCAATTCTGCCCCAGCCATGTTCCTTGCTCCCACAGTCCCCTGTGCTAGCCTGGCTGGGGCTCTCTTCCTCCTGACCCTGGCCCTCAGAAGCAGCCAAGGACTTATTTTGTAAGTCTCTGCTTCCTAGAAGGCATCTCAGCGTCTACCTCCCTGCAATTGAGTCTTGTGGAGGGAGTCACACGGAGCTTGACTTGCAGCAGGCCAGGAACGCAAGCCAGGAGGAGGGAACCAGAGAACATGAGGGAAAGAAGGGAGAACACCACTCACTTATTCATTCATTCATTCACCAAACATATGCTGAGCTCCTGTGTGAACAGTGCAGCCTTAGGCATACTGGGGCTGGGCAGGGTATGTGCCCCAGGAGAGATGTTCTGTTCTCCACAGCATTAGATGTGACACTGAATACTGAGATGGGACATATCGTTTGTCCCGTTCATACCACTCTCACCTACACACACACAGCTTCCCTCTTCTGCATCAAGAATTAGAAGTCTAGGTGGTCAGACAGATGTTGGTGGCAGGTCCCCTCAGCCATTGACTAGCTTCATGATTTATCAAGAGTCAGGTGCACAACAGATTAAGCCATCCAGGCACCCCTATCTCATTTAATCTTGATAGTAATACTATGTAATTACTATTATTTATTCTCATTTGATGGATATAGAACTGTGGAGGAGGAGACTAAGTCAGTCTCCCAGGGTCCAACCATAATAAGGAGCGGAGTGAGATTTGAACCCAAGCAATCTGGACCCAAACCCATGGTGCCAATGACAATACTAATGACATTTGGAGCTTATTGAACCCAAGGTCATCAAGTCCAATCCCCTCCACATACACCAGGATAGGGCTGTCTGCCTCTCCTCTGGAGTCTCTGCCAAACCCCTCTTCTCCCATCAGGGATTAGGTCTCCAGGCTGCTGGTGGATGTTGATAAAGTCACCCCTCCCTTTTCCTCCCTGGAATGTGGCACTTTTCCCTCTATGATCTCCCACCCAGAATCCCAGATTCTTCCCTCAGGACCTCCTACCTCCTACCTTCCTCCTCAACTGGAGCCCATACTTAGCATCCCCTTTCTGGTGCCTGGAGAGTCCTTACCTATGGAAAGGGTAGGTGCCCAAACATCCCCCTGGACTCACTGGGAGATGGTACAAATGGAATATTGTCCTGAGTTCTTATCCATTTCTGCCACCAGCTCCTTTATGCCTTCAGACAAGCAAGTCACAGACTCCAGTAGACTCCAGTAATGAGTGAGCTGGGTAAAAACTTAAAGACTGCTCCCAGCCCTGGTCTTCTTGATAGTGACCTTTCTTAGCCACCAGGCCAGTGCCATTCTCTCTCCGCCAACATGCAACCCTCTCCAGGGAGATACCACTCGGCTCTCCCCAAAGCTTCCTGTGTGGTCTTCCCCAACACTACCTCTCACCCAAAACTGTAGGATCTGCCTATGGGCAGCTTCTGTTCTCCCCCCACTCCAGATCTGCCCTCTAAGTTGGATTGCACTGATCCTACTTTCCTCTGCCAGGGCCCAGCATCCCCTACAAGGCCACCATCTGCAGAGAGCACAAACTGGAGGCTAGCCTTTCCCCAGCCTGTGGGCCAGCTCCCCTCCATTAGACCCCCAAGAACATCCCCAATGCAGGGATTTACAAAGTCTCTTTGCATTTTAAAGGCAAACTTTCCCACCCCTCTCCTAAAAAAGAAAACTTGTCAAAACTTTTAAGGCCCCAGTTTATATTTCAACATAAACCCCTCTGGGCCTACTGCCCAGGATTTAGGACTCACCCACCCCTAAATTCTGAAATCTCTTTTGGGGAGGGTTCTTGCTTTTACCACAGCCCCTCCTTCATTGCATGGGGCAGAGCCTGCCCAGGGCTTTTAGAAGTGGGGGTGGTCACAGTTCCGGGCTGGCCTGGCCTGACCCCTCACACAGCCAGCAATCAGGCCAGGGTCACTGAGCAGTCACATGTCACTTTGAATGGGAAGCCTTGAAATGAGGCTGAGAAATGAAGTTGGGAAAGAGCTCAGCCAAAGGCAATTGGACTTTTTTTTTTTACTTATGTTTTTTTGGGGAAAAAAACTCTATTGTCCGACTAACCTTCCATGATGCTGGAAAATTGAATTTATTTCCTGAGAAGTCTGGTCCAATTTCCCCTGGGTGGGGACAAGACTAGGCTTCCCTCCCTGCTATTCCAATTTAGAAGCTCTGGCTCTACTCAAAGACCAGGACCCAGGAGGGAGGTAGGGAACCTGAGTCCTGGCCCTGCTAGTCAGTGGCCCCCACCCCCACCCCCTGGCTCTGCTGCCTCACAATTCTTCCCCAGGAAGCCCTCATTCCAGCCCCCCAAGGTGGGGAAGCTTTTCCCCAAAATCTCAGGGCCCCGGTATTCATTGCCATTCTCACTTTCCCAACATCCTGGGTTTGCTGGGCAGCTGTCCTGGTCTGTCTCATACCCACCCCAGCAATCCATGTGTGCCCCTCTATATCCCCCCAGCTTCCTGCCTCTGTCTCCAACCTCTTCGGGGCAAGCCGATAGAGGTACAGCTGTAAAGCATTTGTGCTGGCCGCCAGGCTGGCGGGGGAGCCATCTGCAGCCGGGTAGCTGCCAGGCCTGCAATGACGGGAACCCTGGGCCCCAGCGCTTCCACCCCAACCCCCAGCACAGGAACCTCTCTGTCTACCAAGGCCCAGGAGACCAAGGGGAAGGGGAATGACCTTGAGGCCACTGCAGGAGACAGTATACAGACCTAGTCAGCCCCTACTTGGCAACCTGCAGCTGAGTTTTGCTGCAGAGATGGGGGAGGGGGTGCTGCTCCCAAAGGAGGCTGACAAGTGGTCAGGGGCTGCCCACCCAAGCCTCAGTGACAAATTTGTCCTCAGCTGGCCAGTACTCCACTGCCACCCTTCCTGGGCTAATAGAAAAGTTCTCATTAGTGGGCAAAGTAGGAAAGAGGGAAAGGATTCTCTCTCTCCCAGCCCCAACACATAAACCCCCCCACCCAGATCCCCACTTTCCCTTAATGTACATCCACCTCCCCTCCTAGGGGAAGAGGGGGTGCATTGAGTGAATGGACTTCTGAGATGTCTCCAGCCGCAGCAGGCCCATCTAGTTCCAATCAGAGCAGGTTCCCAGATCATAGAGGGCTCACAGGAGAGGGAGGTTGTGCACACAACCCCCCCCCCATCAGCCCCTCCCCAGAGTGCTGTCCTTGTCCTGTTTGATCTCCTTTCACCTCCCAGGTGGGTCTCACACAGCCACTGGAAGACTAGGAAAGGCAGGCAAATCCTAGGGCCAGTAGTATGGACTCCAGACCTCTGTCCATGTTAGAAAAGCAGGCTGCAGAGAAGAGTGAGACACTGAAGGGAAGAGGGACCTGGGAGGAGGAGAAAGGGCTACAAATAGGGTCAGCGCAAGTGAAGGTCCTGGAAACCACTAGATCCCAACTGGATCTTAGCACAAATAGGGAAGCAGAGTTCCTGAAAAGGAAGTCTAATAAAAGCCCTTACTGAACTTGCCCCTAAGCCCTGTTTGTGCATTCTACCCACCCGTCTTAACCAGGAATTAGGATCCACCTTCAACAGATGGGAAAACTGTGGCTCATAGGAATTAAAGGTCCCACCTGCCCAACCTCACCCAGGTGGTAAGCAACCAGAGCCACCATTCCACCTTCCCTGCCATCTCTTAGACTTGGATCAGGTGGGAGCTCAGTTCTGGATAAATCTACCCTCCCCAGCTGGGACCTGCTCTGGTTCCCCAACCCCCACCTCCCCAATCCCAACTCCTGTCTCCAGGGGCAGGATGAAAGAGACATGCCTGAAGAAAAAAAAAAAATTGTGGTCACGGCTTGGTGCCAGGGTTCTAATCCTGGCTCAGATGAGTTTACAATGGAGTCTCAACTTCCCCAACGTTAAACTGGACCAGTATTATCTAAAACTGGGTTGGACAGTGATACTGTGATTCCCCAACCCTCCAGTTCTATCATCCTAAACAAACCTAGAGGTTTCCTTGGCTTGGGTGGTCTTTAGGAAGAAGGTTTATCCCAATTTCAGAATTTAGAGCTGGCAAGGGAGCCAGCTCTAAAGAGAAAGAGGGGACCCAGCCAGCCATGGAAGCCGCTAATCTCCATCTCTCCCTGGGGGGACTTCACAGCCGCCTCCACTGAAAGCAATTTGTCATGCCCTGAATTAAGTGATTCCAACAAGGGTTTAATTTCAGTTTAATGGCTCTGTTTTTATGTGTAATTAAATACCATTGCATGGCGAAAATATGTTGTTTGCACTTTAGAGACTATGTAAGGGCCCAGGAAGCCAATCCCACCGGGTTTCTACTCCCAGGCTCCACCAGCCCCTCCCCTAGTCTGGCTGGAATTGTCCAGGTCATGAAGAAGGGGATTGGGGACCTGGGGAAGAGGGGAGGGGCCAAGGAGAGAAATGGTCCTGGTGGCGCCTGCTCACTCAGTAGAGCATGTTTCTAATTATCCTCAGCACCCCCACTTCTACTCCCTGACCCTAACTCTCCCCAGCCCCTGGGGCCTCAGACATAGAGGGGACAGTGAAGATGTAATTAGACCCTTGGCTGGCTGTAGTGGTGTCTACTCCCCCATGGGTGTGTGTAAATGTCTGCCCCATTGTCTCTCCTCCACTTACTGTTCCCATTAACTCCCTCCTCCCCCATGAATATGCCTCCTCCCCATTGACCCTCTCCCCTGACTCACCAACCGCTTTTCCTCCCCTCTTCCCTAAGGCGACCCCAGGACCCAACAACGGACCCAACACATTGTGTCATAGGTGCCAGCCTGCTTCCTAGTTCCATCCAACCACATCATCTAGACTTTCTCTTTCTAGGTCAGAGGTGACATTGCCATACGGGTCTGGAATGCAGGGGCTTTCTCTGGCTGGGGATCTTTCAGGGTCATTGACTACATAGTCATATCCCCCCCAGGAAGGGGGTCAAGCAGGCACCCCAAGTCCTGCATGCCTCATAACATTCCTGGAGCAGCTTGGTATGGCTAAATCTGGCCCAGAGGGCAGAGGGGTTGGGACAAGCAGTCTTTTTCCTGGAAGGAGCTAAAGGGATTGCAGTAGCTGAAACCTAGGGGCCTTCTAGGAGGAGGGACCAGGAAGCTTGGCCTACTCTCCAGAGATGCCCTTGCCTGAATCGAATACTGGAGTCAGCCCAAGTCTCCCCATTTTTCTCCCTACTCCCACCCTGCTGGCTTGCCAGTGGAAAACCCTGCCCCCAACCCTCAGCGACAGCAGGGCTTCAATCTCCGCTAATGAGCTGGGAAATGGAAACCAAATGCCTGATGTAGATCAGCACCAATGGGCTAAGGGGCCCTGGTGGGGTGCCTCCCACCCCCCTGCTCCAAGCCAGGAGGGGAATAACTTTTCTTGGGGAGGCAGGGCAGAGTACTCAAGGACTTCAGTTTTAAGTTTATGTGGGTAAATCCCAGCAGGACACAAGAAATTTCCTTGTCACCTTCTCCCTTCCACCTCTGCCAAACATGCTGATGTCCCATGGCTACTAGAATGAAAATCCAAGGGTATTTGGAGGCTATAGTGGGGCAGGGAGGGGGCAGGGCTAAGTGCAAACTAGACCAGCAATTCCTCTCTGGAGCCTAGTTCTCCCCACTATGACACTGCCCAGGATGATTTATTTCGTCTGGCCTGGCAGTGGTGAAGGGTGTCCACATTGACAAAGAGCTGCTTTTATTTCCTTCTTTTTGGACACCTGGGACCTGGCTCCCAGATCTTGGAGGCAAGCATGTATTTGGGGGGAGGCAGTGGGCAGGGGAGAGGGCAGTGTTTTGTGGGATGTGTAATTCCCTCTCCCCAAGTGTGTATCCTCTATCCTTTGGTGCTTGAGCTCCCCACAAATCCTACAGTGGGAACATGTAATGAGTGAGGGCCATTCATTCACAGCCTGAAGGGAAGTATGTACATATTCTGTGAATTTCTATTCCCTCTTGCCTCACATCACATACATACTCACACGCAGAGTCACACAGCCCACATAGACACACCCCTTGAATTAGCATCTCCTCTACACATACCCAGACCCGGTACACATGCATTCATTTCTCACTTTGTATATTCAAAAGTATCACTTTGCTATATTTACACACATGCGTGCACACACACTCAAACCCATACACACATACCACAAATATGCAGACATGACACAAAGGCACATCCCAGGCCATATATGCAGCTACCTCCCAAGCAAATCCAGCTTTTCTTAAAGGCCCATGGGAGGAAAAGGACCTCTTAGTATCCACTGCCAGGGTAGAGCATTGAGAAGGGGAGCTGGAGAAAAAGGAGGAATTTAAAGAGGTGCTTTAGGGAAAAAGATACTTTTCCCTACATTTATTTGGTTTAAGGACCTAAAACTTAATTGTCAGCCTGCACTTGCCTCCTGCCCCAACATCCCTTGGCTTCAGCCCAAGTAGGGGGCTCTGTGAAGGGTGGTCAGAGGGCCAAGGTCACTTTGTTCTTTAATCTCCTACTGCTGGCAGTGGCCTGTGATGCCTTAGGGAGACCAGATGGCTGCAAGATGCTGCCACCGAGGCAGAGCTAGAGAGATGAGGATTGCAGGCTCAGATTCAAGATGCAGATAGCCCAGAGGTCAGCTCATCAGGAGCCAGCTCATCAGAAGCCAGTGAATTAAAAGGCCAGGTAGTGCCTCTGGAACTGAGGAGGGGCTAGGAATCCAGAAGACAACCAACAGCAGCCAATTCCCCCAGAGTGCAGCAGACTTGGTTCACAGGGTCTTCAGCTGCCCAGGACCTCCTAAGAAGCCTCCCACCCACCCAGGAGATTAGTGTACACACACACAGAGCACAGAGATGGGGGAGAAGGATGTTGGGAGATGACCAGAAATCCAATTATACCACTTGGGCACAGATTCTGGGTCTCGCACCAAGAGACCACAGCCTGCTGAGCTCAGGACAGCAAGATCAAAGATGCCCCTACTCCCAGCCTCTCAGAACCAAATCTTGACACAACTACCCCATTAAGGAATCTAGGCAGTCAGAGCTATGGACTGTATTGGAGTTTACCCTCTTTCTCCAACTTCAGGGAAGTGCCTCCTCCACCAAATATATCAAGTTCAGATGTAAATCCAATCTGCCTGATGCCCTAGGAGATACCCCAGCTTCACACACCAGATGATCCCAGGAATAACTCTGGACCAGCAGGACTGTCCTTGCTTGCCTTCCTTCAGAAGCCATTATTTGAACACAAACAGTACACTTTGGGGACAAGGAAGCCCCCTAGGAAGAGGCTGCTGGGAAGGGGAGGGTGAATTGGTTGACTCTTTGCAATGCTCTTACCGTGTAGGACAGTTCTGAGGACCACATGATGACCCCCCTTTTCCACCCCTGGTGCATCCCTGTCTCTAATTATAAATAAATCAACAAAACACAATTGTCTAGGTTTTTTTGTTTTGTTTTGTTCTGTTTTGTTAAAAAAAAAAAAAAAAAGACAAGACATCATGGCCAACTGGTAGGTCCCTAAGTCTCCTTCTATCCAGTCAAACCAGAAATGCCTGGAGGGTAGTAGGGAGGTATAGGAAGGGAGGCAAAGCCACAGGCGGTGAACCACTGGAAGGATGGAGTCATCCTGATGACTTTGTGGCTATGACCACAAACAGGGAAGGATGCAGGACCCCAGGCAAATCCTTTACCCCCCAGCATGTGTGTCCTCTTCTCCATCAGGCACATGCAGTCCAACTGTGCATTCTTTCTTCCTATTCAGAGATGGGCCCCTGCTCCCCAGCCCTCTGTCCTGTATGACTTCTTCTAGCCCTCTTCCCTCCCCCACACCAGGGCCTGGGCTGCCAGGCAACCAAGCAGATGGCACACCAGACCCAAAGGTGGGCTTGTCTCTATAGGTCCTTCCCACTGGAGGGACCTAGAGAAGAGAAGAAGGGGAGCCTGGCAGGCTTGAGTTTGGGAGTGAGTCTGGGACTCCTGCCCATTGAATCATCTGCCACTCCACACTTTCCCTATGGCCTCCACCCTCTGACTAAATTGAGGGGAATGACAATGGTACAAGGTACAACAGTCAAGGTACATGACTACTTTCCTCCTCTGATTCTGGAAAAGAGACTTCTCTTCCCCAAACTTGTGCTCAGCTTATAAGAAATGACCCCAGATGCCCAAATCAGAGAAAGTCAGAATAAGAGCCCCCAGGGCTAAAAAAACCAGAGCTGGCATGTAGTATGTTGTCAATAAATGTTTTAGAACGGCTGGATGAATGGATGAATGAATGAATGAATGAATGAGTCCACGATCAATTTGGAAACATACCAGGGCTCCCCATTGCCACTCTCAGACGTCTCAGGCTACCTAAGACCAAAGAAGACACCCCTAGGCTTTGGCTCACCCCAAGGGCACACCCATGCGTGCGTGCACACACACATACACACACACATACCACAGAAAGGGAAACTTCTAGGCCAGAGACAGAGCCAGGACTCAGACCCAGGCTCCAGGTCAGCTCTGTAGCCTCTAGGGGATGGGGACGGCAGGGGGCATTGAGCCCCCTGCCTCCTGGCAGGGCTCACTCGCGGAAGCTGTCAGCCAACTGGTGGCAGTCCAGCTCCCCTTTTGGCTCCAGGCCCCCTGGAAGCTTCACTCCTGTTTTCCGGTCCACACACCAGCACTTGCCGCGCTGCCCATCTAAGGCCGGGTGACACTGCCAAGACAAGGGTGTGAGAGGTCAGTTCCCAAGCAGCCTGCCCCAATCCCAGCCCAGCCCACGTCAGATAGTTGATTCAAGATGGCCTGTGAGGGCAGAGGCTCTTTCATGAGCACAGACCCTCTGAGCTCATGGAATAGAGAGATCTTGGCCAAAAAGTAAAGGTTGTCTCAGAGGTCAGCATTGGTCTAGTGATAAAGGGCTCAAGTGTCAGAACTTTCAGTGGGATAAAAATTGAAGGAAGAAAACACATAGACCTGTACAACACAAAGAGTGAACCCTAATATAAACTGTGGACTTTAGTTAATAATGTATCACTATTAGTTCTTTAATTTGTAGTACCATATGTACCATGCTAATGCAAGATGTTAACATGGAAACCTAGGGGTGAGGAAGTAGATGTGAATCCTGTACTTTCTACTCAACTTTTCTGTAAATCTAAAACTGCTCTAGAACATAAAATCTATTAAATTTTTTAATGAGTAAAAAAGTGTTTTTAAAGGATTTTATTTATTTATTTGACAGAGAGAGAGAGCACAAGCAGGGGTAACAGCAGAGGGAGAAGGAGAAGCAGACTCCTCACTGAGCAGGGAGCCTGATGTAGGGCTCCATCTCAGGACCCTGGGATCATGACCTGAGGCTAAGGCAGATGTTTAACTGACTAAGCCACTCAGGTACTCCAGGAAAAAAGTTTTTAAGAATTAGAACAAGAAAAAAAATTTTTTTTAAATTAAAAAAAAAAAGAATTAGAACAAGAATGGGTACCTGCGTGGCTCAGTTGGCTGAGCACCCAACTCATGGTTTTGGCTCAGGTGATGATCTCAGAGTTGTGAGATCCATTGAGCCCTACATGCGGCTCCCCGCTCAGCAGGGAGTCTGCTTGAGATTCTCTCTCCTTCCTCCTCTACCCCTCCCCAGCTCACTGCACTCACTCTCTCTCTCTGTCTCTCAAATAAATAAATAAAATCTTTTTTAAATAGGACAAGGATGAAATTGGTGTTGGGATAAAGCTTGCAGGTATGTTTGGCACTGGTTTGGGGGGCCCTTTCTGGTCCTCCACTCATTGCACACCACCCATAACCTCTCATGCCATCCTGGGATTTGCAGACTTGGGGGCAGCCCTTCTCCTATCAAGGCCTCTACTGGTCGAGTGGCAGCCCACTTTGTGGATCTGTCAGTAGAGCACGGAGTGGGAGAATATATGTGTCTATGCCCACCAGGAGCTGGAGAAAGACCCAAGCCAGGACTCCCCAGGCCACACCCAGCACAAGTCTCTGCCCAGATGTGCCACTCCTCCAAGTGAGCCCTCCCCTCATGGGTCAGAGATGGTCTGAGGCAGGCCAACCTTGCTGAACATCCTAGCCTCCTGGGGGGCTTATCAGAGGAACCCACGTTGCATGAAGGAGTATGGAAGCTTCTGCATTCACGTTTTCTCTCCTACTCCACTCCTTCTTCTGCTTCCATCCAGAGCTCCCATCCCAAGCTCCCATCCCCAGCTGTCAGATCTGACTTCACCTCCATCCTGGCTGTACCCCACGTGGTTTGGTTACTCAGCTTGGTGGAAGGGCCAGGCTGAGTTTCCTCCTTGACCCTTTATGACTTAGACCCTTTATCTCCAAATGAAACTAGAAACATTCTATGGCAAAGAACTACTCATAGGATGGAGTACAGTACAGGGAATGAGAGAGTGCTGGGAGGTAGAGAGGTTAGCAGGAGTGCTAAATGGTGAATCCAGAGGTGATGGAAATAGCCCTGGATAGGGAGGCAGGATAGCTGGTCTGCCATTAACTCACTCTTTGGGCCTCAGTTTCCTCATCTCCAAAATGAGTGTGGTGGGCAAAATAAACTGAGGCTTTAAGTCTGGGGGAGGGTTCCAGGGGTTAGGTTTGGGTTGAGAGGTCTCTCCTCTACTTGAGATCTCCATCCTGGACTACCCTATGGAGAGACAAGTAATGCCCCAAGAGCTAAGGCCAGGACAGGCAGGGATGAAGACCCACCTGCTTCGGGTGGAAGTTGCCATTGCGGTCGCAGTTGGGGATGGGGATGATGTAGAGGTCCTCGTGGGTGCGGCTCTGTGAGGCAGCCAGACGCTCCAGGGCCCGGTGCAGCTCACTCTGGCAGGAGCCCTGGGGCTGGAGGAAGGGAGAATGAAAATGCTTAGCAGAAAGGAGAGAAGCAGGAAGACCAAAGCTAGGGGTTGAGTCAAGACTGAAAGCCGAGAGGCTGGGCAGGCCCCAGTAGATTCAGGGGACCCTGGTGGGCAGAGCAAGACATTGCAGAGAGAATATTGGGCCAAAGAGCTTCCAAAAAGGAGGGGTGTGAATGGAAGGGACTTTGTGGGGGAAAGAGGTTGTGGAAACCTATGGAGATGGTTGGGAATGGAGTGACTTCCAAGCTGAAGGGATAGCTGACATCATAAAATTAACTTATGGAACCCAGGCGGGATCCATTAGAACCGCAGATCCATTAGAACCATCCATCAGAAAGGACATTAGCCAGATGCTGGGGCAGGGTCTCCAGGCCCCCTACTGCGGCCAGCATTAACCCTTTAGTTACTGAAAGACTCTGCATGGAGAAGCCAAGAGAAGGGCTAAGAAACACCAGGTGGCTTGGTGTTTACTATTTACAAACGAGTACAGAAATATTTCAGTACTTAACAATCACTTCAACTATATCAGTGTATATGACTGATGACCAGGAAAGGAATATCAAGGAAAGGAATGAGGATTCTCTGGGTCCTGGGGATGTATACCAGGTATGTCTTGCACACAGTAGGCATCCAAAGAATGTCTGCTGAATGATCATAGTCCAGATCTAGTGTGGGGAGGGTGGGTTGTGACTGTGCACAGGTGCATTTGTAGGTCAGAAGTCCTCACCACGGGCCGAGCTTCCTCCCGAGGCACCCCGATGACCTTCATCTTCCCCCCACTGGTGCTGCGGTCTCGAATTTTGGCAAAGTGCTTCTGCAGGCACCTGCGGTCGTGGGCGCTACAGGGACTGAAGCTGTTGTTGGGGTGGTCACCCTCATCCTTGTCTGCAGTCAGGCCGAGATGGGAGAGAGGTCAGCACTGGGAAAAGACAGGGCAACATACCAACCCAGCCTCCCCACCTGCTTTCTTCTTGGGGATTCTCTCTACCCTGGCTCTGGGAGAGAACAGGGTACCTTAGGGTGGGGGGGGTGAAAGCAACACCCTCCTCTCCTCCCCACTCTCCTGAGATTTCCTCAGGAGAATATTCCTCTTAAAGTCTTCGCCTTGTCCCTCACCCCACCCAGTCCAGCCCTCAGATGAGTCATCAGCTGCAGCTGCGCAGACAGCAGGAGAGTCCCCTGGGCCCTGCAGGGAGGTCTAAGGCAGGCAGGGGCCTCCCCACCAGATCTCGCACCCTCCTCCATTCAGGTCCTCCTACCATCCCCACTCCATCTGCTCTCTCTTCCTGTCTCCTTTCCTGCTCTTTTCAGCATCTGGCTGAGCCAACCAGGGGATCCCCAGATCTGTTGGCTCTGCCGCCCCTCTTCCACATGGCCAAAATCAGAGTTTCCATGAGTGATGAGAAATCTGGCCCAAAAGGCTCTCCCCATTAGCTGAACAGGAGAGAAGGAGTGGGAGTGGGTGTGTATGCATGCATGCAGGCATCCGTAGTGTGTGTGTGTGTGTGTGTGTGTGTGTGTGTGTGTGTAACACACTGTGTGGCCACAGAACTGAAAATATCCTCACACCTCCCTTCAATTCCCCCACCTCAACATCTCCCATCCTTGGATCTTAGACCCCATTCAAAGTCCATGTCTATTGTCCAGCGCCAGGGCACTGGGGAACTGGAGATGGGGGTAGTGAGGCTGGACTTGTGCACTCTCCCTGGGATTTCCTGAAGATTATATCTGAACTCAAGAACAACCCAAACTAGAAGTCCCAGAATTGTAACCACTGCTCCAAACCTTCAGGCAGCAAAAACTAGAATACAGGATTGAGCTGGAGAAAGAGATTGCAAGACCTCTCTGCAGATCAGAGTCACCTCTAAAATGCTTGGGTTTGGCAGCTCCCTGCCGGCCTGAATGCAAAGCCCCTGCCAGCATTCCAGATGTTGGCAGCCAGACAGAAGGTTACATCTGGTTTGCGTCAGGATTTTTTTTTCCTGAGGAGTTAGCAGGTTCCTCCATGCATGGCAGCAGTCCCAGAGCTGCCTCTGGGTCAAATGGTATTTTTCCGTCTAGCCAAAGTTAGTTGGGGGGTTAGTTCTCTTTTTATTCTCCTAGTTCTGGTGGTGTGGGGGGAAGCAAGTAGATACAGGAAAACCAGGCAAGGAGAAATCTAGACTTTCAGAAAGTCTTTGTCAAGATTCCATGCCAAAGGTTATTTATAAAATTGAGTCACCAAGGATGGGAAGAAGGTGTTGTCATGAGTAGAGGGCTGGTTTAGAAAGAAGAACCAAAGGTAAGGAATAAATGGAGCAGATAGATATAATCTATCCTTTTGCATATTTAACATCCCAAGAAGGACAGTCTGGAGGGTACTCCAGTCTCATTGACAACATCAAGTTCTTACAGGTCAATAAAGGAGAAAGCACTATAGCAAGACCTCCTAATCCTGTGACAAAAGATGTGAGTAAATTTCAGAAGACTAGGATTGTCATGGTGACCATAAGAAGAAGGGCCAGGGGCACCTGGGTGGCTCAGTGGCTGAGCATCTGCCTTTGGCTCAGGGAGTGATCCTGGGGTCCTGGGATTCAGTCCTGCATCAGGCTCCCCGTGGGAGCCTGCTTTTCCCCCTGCCTATGTCCCCGTCTCTCTCTCTCTCTCTCTCTCTCTCTCTCTCTGTGTGTCTCGTGAATAAATAAATAAAATCTTAAAAAAAAAATATGGACCCCAAACCCTCAGTCTGAACCAGAGAAAATATCTAGGATCCAGGCTTTTCCCTGTAGACTCTTCCAAGGAACCTTTCTGGCCAAAAGGCCCAAACTGGCCAGTGACCTCTGCCCCTGCATCCACCTTGCACAATACCATAAGACTTTTGGATGAGGTCACAGGGTTGCAGGGGTGTAGGCTGGAGGTAGATAATGGAGAGGAAGAGGAAATGGAAGACCTAAAGGAATTAGAGCTAAATCCTGGAACAACAGAGGCTAAGCTGGAACATGAACAAAAGCATCAACATTCTACCCAGAAAAGACTGGAAGGGATCAAAAGGACTCATTTGCCACAGCCCATGATGCTAATTTGAGGGGCACTCTTGAAACCTGAGAAAAATTTTGGTCTTTCCTTTGAGTTTGCTTTTCCTTTCACAACCATAAAGGGAAGCACTACTTCTCCCAGTGACACTTGTTCCTTTGGTAAGTTGGCAGAATGTTCTTAGGTTTGAGAAAGATGAGCTTTCTAACAATCGGAAGTAGAGAACCTCCCATCCTGGAAGTGTGACCCAGCAGGGTGGTAAAGGGCTCAAGAACCTAGAGAGACCTGGAGTAGAAATTTAACTGCAACTAGGCTTTCCAACCTTGAGTTTCTAAGAGTTGAAGTTCACAAATGACTAACACTTGGGGGTTTATTAATGGATATATAGAATGTTTATCTCTTAATTCAGGAGTATCATTAAGGAGGACAAGGAGAGGGTGCCTGGGTAGCTCAGTTGGTTGAATGTCCAGCTTTTGGTTTTGGCTCAGGTTATGATCTCAGGGTTGTGAGATCAAGCCCCAAGTCAGGCTCTGCGCTGAGCACATAGTCTGCTTGGGGTTCTCTCTCTCCCTCTCCCTCTTCTTCTGCTTGCATGCACATTCTCTTTCTCTCTCTCTTATTAAATAAATAAAATATTAAAAAAAAAAAAAAGGACAACTGGGTTGGCTCACTGAAACCTGGAGCTGCATGGGCCACAGGGCAAGGCTGGAAGCATAGTTTATACTCTTGTGTGGGTAGGGCCCCATGACACACTGAGGGGATTATCTGGGGAAAGCTAAGCAGGCAGCATGCCCGGCCTCCCCCTCCTTGGTTTCCCCACTTTTTTTGTTGTTGTTAGGCAAGCTTCCTTTTTTATTTTTTGAAGAACTGAAGAATCCTACAAGCCTCCAAAACACACATATTTGAGTCCAGATACTCATCAATGCCATACTTGGACCCCTCTTGCCTGAGGCCAGACTGCTTCACCCCACCAAAAGGGCACTCCACGGAAGAGTTCGATCCTTCATTAACACCAAGCATGCCAACTCCCAGCTGCTCTGCCACTCTCCAGATCTGGTCCCGGTCTGTCCCTGACTCGTGTCTAAGCTTTCGAGAAGAATACACCAGATAGAGAGAATAGCTGCTTACTTACTCTCATGGAGACATAGGTACACAGACTATACCCATATCTGCCCACTCAGACACAGGCCAGGACTCAAGAACCACAAACATATACAAACAATCACGTGTCCAAGCACACACTGGTCCCCACATGCACACCCACATGCACTCAGGCACTCTGACCCTGCCCCAGGGAGAGACACAGACCCAGGGCAGGGCACACTGCCTGCACCATAACTTGTTGACTTTCCATTTAATCTGTAACTTTTCCTTGCCCAGCCTTGCTTAACAGGCCGACTAAGGATCCACCCAGGATCCACCCCCAGGCTCTGGGTTTGGGAGGGTGAGGGTCGCAGCTTTGGGCCTCTGAAAATGTTAACCTACCCATCTCCAAAACTGGCTAAATACTTGCTACTTCCCTGCTTACTCAGGAATTCCAGCCACCTGGTACTGCTCACCCAGGGGGGTGCCTCTGGAAAGACCCCAGTCCCTCTGGGTCCCCCCAGAGTCATACCTAGCCCCTGAAAGATCTGGCTTTCTGACTTCCAAAAGGCTTATTTAGGGGGTGGGGCTTCCACATAAGCCAGATCATCTCCTCCAGCCCCTGCTCCGAGTTGGGCCAACAATATGCAGCTAAAGGCAAACCCTGGTCTTTGCTCTAGCAACTGAGGGTAAGGTGCCCAGAGAAAGAAAAGCACCACTGGCTGAAAAGTTCATGGTCAAAGCTAGAGGATTTCCTCTTTCTGGCAGCCTGATTTCAACCCCATGATTCCTCCTCAACCCCAGTCCCCTTCAAGACACCTCAGGTGAAGCTGTAAGGTGGGTGGTCCCAGCCACCCAGACACAGGTGTTTCAGCCACAATTTGGAGGCTCATCCCCCTACCCTACAAGAAAGGCCTTTTCTTTCTTTCTTCCCCTGGACTCTGCCTAGAGAAACAAAGATCACTCATGCCAGGTACCCAGGCCGTTCTTTAAGGTCTGGGTCACAGGACATCCCCCTCACCATTGTGCCATGCTGCCAGCCTCAGACTGAAGGAAAGCTGGCCTGTCCTTTCCATATTTATAAGAGCAAGAAGCACTGAGTTCCTCCCTACCCCTCTCAACTCCCTTGAATGTTCCCCCTACTTTGCTCAGTTGCCCTAATGCCCCTCAAAGTCCCAACATCAGAGGAGGATTTAAGCGTCAACTGAAATCTCCTCAGCTTCTTCATCACCCTCCTCATGATGGCTCCAACTGACAGAGCTCTTACTCCATGCCAGACACCCCAAGTCTGTGAGGCAAGTCCCGTTGTCATCTCCATTACATAGATGAGAAAATGCCAGTAGACTGGGTGGAGGGGAAGGAGGACAGACTTATCCCTGCAGCTCCTATGTCTTTAAATGGAAAGACTCCTGATACCCGAGGCACCAATAATTCTGGCTTTGCCAATACTAAAGAAAAAATGTTAAGCAGCCATGCTCCTCCCCCCCGCCTCCCCCAAGGCACAGAATTTCTGGGAAGGCCTTGTTCCCATGACATGACTGGATTCCCAGTACTGAAGTAAAGGGGACAATATTTGCTGCGTTGACTAAAAATTAACCCAGTCTGTCTGTTCCCTAACCCTGTCCCAGAGAGACCCAAGAGCACAGTTTAGGAGCTCCCCAGTCCAAACACTGATCTTCCCACTGTCCACTCCCCCAGATTCCAAGAGTCAAGGGTCAGTCCACTGATGCAGAATTGTGGACTTCTGACGCATGTGTCCCACCCCACCCCCACCTCTGGGGGCCTGAGCAGTGTTAATCCACAACCTTTTCTGGCTCAGAAAGCTGGGACAGCAGGGGTATGGGAAGGTTAGGGGGGCAGAGGCTTAATATGGAAGGAGGAAACCCCTCAGTAGGCAGCTGGACATAGCAAGGCCAAGGGAAGGGGCATGCCAATTGGCTGCCCTCCCCCAGTCACCTGCTGAAGTTTAGCTATAAGAGGAAAAGGCAGAAAGAGAAGCCGGATACCCTCTGCCAAACTATTCCCAAGGCAAGAGGAGTCTAAGCCTTGGGACCAGGAGGGACAGTGGAAGGCTAGAAAGAATAGCAGGGATAAGCCCTGACCTCTGGCCATCTTGTCTCACCAGAGACCCTGCAGGGCTGTTGTACAATTCTAGGGGGCACCTTTCACATGGTGTGGGGGATGCTTCTGTGATGACTAGGAGATGAGAAGGCATGGACACAGCTTGCCGAGTAGGTACCTAGTTTCCCCAGGATTCTGCAGGCTTGCCCTTTCCCTCTGCATACCCTGCATGGGTGGAGGACAGGCAAGGAGGGAGAGGTGGGTGTTAGAGATATGGACCCTGTAATCCCAAGAGGATATAAAGGCCGATTTACATGATGTACACGGGACAATCACAAACTTCATACCATTTCCCCCAAAGCCCCTAGGGGATTAGATTTTTCTCCACTATAGGATGATGTGCTCCTACCCATCCAGGGAGGAAGGGGTGCTTAAGACCCTCTGAGGGCTCTTCTGCCCCAAGTTCATATACTGGGAGAGGAGAAGGCTAGCACTCATCCTAATCTGATACCGGATACATACCCATTGGCCGGTGGAGGATGGAGATACGAAGGGAAAGAGGTCCCATTATACTCAGGGAGCCCAAGGGCTCAGCCCTCACTCCCAATCTGGTCTGGTACCAGTGCTCCTCCCCTCCCACAGGCACTGGCATCTGTGCCCCAGGATCAAGGCCTTACTCCCTCAAGATGCCCTCTCCTCCAGCCCCCCTGATTCCCAGATGTGCCGGGTGCCAGACTGGCATTTCTCCTAGAATGTTTTCTGCTGACCCATCTCTCACTGCCTAGGGACAGGAAGGGCAGAGAGGCCTGAGGCCCAGACCCCTGGGGTCCACGTCCTTCCTGTTTTCCCTGCATCCTGCTTTCCTCCGCTAACAAGCTGCAGAGGATTGAGGAAGTGGAACGGTCTGGGACCCAGGGCAGGAAGCTTGGGGCCAGAGTCCCAGCATCCGGACTGCAACAATGGAAGCTTCAAGCCCCAGGAAAAGAGACAGACACAGACAGAGGCACAGGGAGAGCAAAACAGAGTCAGAGAGGGAACAAGAAACAGAGGCAGAGATGCAGAAAGGCTGACAGAGAGAGAGATTCCAAAAGTAACAGAGAAAGACAGGAACAAAGGCAGAAAGAGAAACAATGACAGAGACGTGGAGAAAAAGCCACAGAAAGGGGCTGAAGAGAAAGTGAGAGAAGTGGGACCACAAAAGCAGAAAGGGAACAAGAGAAAGAGAAACTGATAACAGGCCAAAGACACTGAGGAAAGGAGAGCTCCGGAATGCTGGTAGTGAAACTAGAGATTGAGAGACACAGCAGGAAATAACAAAAGAATAAGAAAGTATGAAAGACTGAGAGCGATTCTAAGGAGAATCTGAGAGGCTCACTGAGAAATGGAAAAAGAGAAAGTGTAAGAATGAGTTTAGGGCAAAGGGCCTTCTAAACCTCTCCCTCTTCCTCTCTCTCTCCCTCTCCCTCTCCCTCTCCCTCGTCTCTCCCCCGCCCCTTCTCCCGCCTCCCCCTCTTCCTCTCTCTCCTTTCTTTACTCCCTATCCCACACCCGTTAGGTTTCTATAGCGCTGGGCCAGGAGCCAAGACTTGCTTCTCTTCTGCCACCTCAGACGACACCTGCCAGGAAAGAGGAACGGGGTGCCCGTGTACCAGGGCAGGATGAGGCGCCCAGGCCTGACAGAGAGACCTCTGTCTCCCCAGTGCCTCTCAAACAGCAAGGTGAGCTACCCAGGGGCTTTGGGGAGGGGCAGTGTCGATGCTCCTCACCACCAAAGCCCCTCTGATCGGCATGTCCCACTCCACCCCACCTCAATGTCAAAAGGCCAAGTCCTGGCTTCTTAAACCCCTGGGGTTTCACCTGTGGCCAGGATGAGGGGAGTTCCAGGATCAAGAACAGAAAGCCACCACCACCACCATCCCCATCCTCTAGTTATCTGACCCTAAGCGGCTCACTTGCAGGCTGCTGGCTGGACCAGGTCAGGTAGTGTTCCACTCGTGCACCATCAGCCGGGGCTACCATTGAGCCCTCTCTTCCCAAATAGGCACCTCTGGGAGGTTTGAGATGGAAGGCTGGGACAAAATCTTCCTTGCTGGTGGCAACAGGCTGCTAGGGACTCAATAGCAGTTTCAGTGGGTGAGCCTGTCCCATGCCAGTCCACCCTGCCAGGTACCTGCCTTCTCTTTAATTCACGGGAGATTTTCAAGGGCTTTCCCAGACAGCCTGAATGGGGAAGGGGCTTCTAGGAGGAGAGAACACTAGAGAGGGCATGCAAGGACAGGGGCACCTTACCAGAGGGCTGCAGGCTCTCCTGGATGGCCTCGATCTCCGACAGCTCCATGCACACGCCTTGCCCGTGCATCAGCGTGTGCAGGGGCTTCTCCACCCCCCGGGGCGGGTAGCAGCGCAGGCCCGAGCCGCAGCGAGGGGTATACACCCCGCAGGGCATCCCCTTGCCCAGGGCGCAAGTGGCGCAACAGCCGCAGCCCGGCTCCCGCACCAGCTCCTCGCAGCCCACGGGGGGGCGGCAGCGCGCCAGCTTCTCCTCGGAGCAGGACGGGCAGTGGATGGCTTCGTCGCCCAGGCTCGGCCCGGGCCCGGCGGCCAGCAGCAGCGCGGCCACGAGGCAGAGGGGCAGCATGACCGAGCTAGGACGGGGCGCGGGCGCGGGCGCGGACGCGGGCGCGGGCGCGGGCGCGGGGCGCGGGAGCGGAGAGGGAGAGGGAGAGCCCGCGCTCAGACTGGCGGCAGGGACACGCGGCGACAGCGCCCGGCGCTCCTGGAGGACTCGACCCGGAGGGCGCGGGGAGACGGGGCGGCCCCGCTGGCGGACAGGGACCGAGCCAGGGAAGTTAGCAAGCGGGCTGGAGGGGAGCGAGCCTGGCCGCCGAGGCGCTGCGCCGCATCCTCGGCCCGGCCCTGGCGGCGGGCGGCGGGGGGGCAGGGGGCTGAGCGGCTGCCCGGGACCGGCTCCCCCGGACTTTATACCGGCCCCTGGCCACACCCCCAGCGCCTTCCCAGAGGTGGGGGAGCGGGGGCGCCGGGGGGGAGAGGGAGAGGCGGCCGTTAGGGGGAGGGGGCGCTGTCCTGAGTCGCCGCCGCCGCCGCCGCCGCCGCCGCTATAACATCTGAAAGTCCTTTTCTGCCGCAGAAGGAAGCGGCGCAGTTTGGAAGCCGTGGCAGGCGCCGAAAGCGCCTCTGAACCGGAGCCTGGGAGGGGAGGGAAAGGAAGAGGAGACGCCAAGGGGCTGTTCTTTGGCCCCCTCCCCCGACCTTGGAGGATTCCTTCCCTACCCCGCCGGGGCGGCTGCAGCCCCGCCCCCACCCCACCCCCAAGAACGCGACCTCCTAGCCGGGACTGCTAGTTCGGCGGATTCAGTCTCCCTGGCCCGAGTCCTTTCCACCCTCCTTCGTGCTTCCAGTCCCAACCACTGGAGACCAAGTCGAGTGAAGTGGGGAAAGGGAAGCAAGCACCTATCGAGGGACCCAGAAGGGCCTGATGGCCCTAAGAAGTTAGGTTCTCTTCCCACTTGCCCTTCCAACTCCTTCCCCCAGCCACCCACCCGCGAAGCACGCGCCCTGGCTCCTCAGGGCTCATCTGGGTCCTGGTCCATTCTGCCTTCCTGAAAACTGAATCAACTGAGCTGGAGAAGGAGGTGCCCAGCCTCTTCTTCCTACCTGGATGTTTGCCTCTACTGCCCGACTCCCTCCCAGAGGAGGATTGGCTAGGGAGATTGTCACTCTCAGTGTGCAAACTGTGCATCGCACAACTCCAGGGGGCACCATTTCTCTTGTAGTCATGGTAGGTTTGTGTAGCTGTTATGACAGTTTTCCAGCAGATGGCAGTCAAGCATTTCGAGGTAGGGATGCCTTTTTCTAATTCAGCCAGCCGTTGCTATTTGGGCTAGTATGTCGGCTGGCTAGGCCCTCTGTGAGATCCTATTGGTTGGTACCTGTTTACCCCACTCTTGCCTCAGTCCTGCTGGGATCCAGAGGGACCCTAGAGTAACATTTGAGCAGGGATCCATCTCCTAGGATCTCTCTCTGGTCCCCCAGGTACTCATCATCCTTCCCCACAAAGGTTTCTCTGTCCTGGAGCTGGTTTCAGGGTAAGAGTGCCTGTCAGGGCACAATCCGTGACCCACTGTGGATTTTTTTTTTTTTTTCTTTTGGCTTGACTTGGCTTGGCTTGGCTTGGCTTAGCCTAGAAAGCAGCAAGGCAGCCAAGCAAAAGTGCAGATCAGAGACCGTTTTCCTCCTTCCAGCTTCCTCTCCCAGGGCAGCAGTCTTTCAGTCTCACAGTAATTAGGCCCTTTCCTACTTTCTCCAAGTGTAGACTTGTCCAGGTGAGAGGAGGAAGAGCAGAGCAGCTAGCTGAACTTGTAGGGACAGAATCAAAAAGTTGCAAACTGACGGCACCTACTGGCAATCATCGAGACTGCAGAAGGTCTGGAGAGTTCTGACCAGTGACAAGATTCTGGGATTCTCTCCCTGCTGTCTCAGAGACGTACTGGGGTCTCTCCATCTTGGAGTAGGGCAAACAGAGCCAGAACCAGATTCCTCATATCCCTGTGGAAAGCCCAGCCTGTTCCTGATTCAGAAAACTTCCCCCAGCCCTATCCCCCTCTATCATCACTGAACCCAGTTCTGCCATCAGCTTATTGTATGAACTTGGACGCCGCTCCTTGGAGCTTGAATGTCCTGAACCATAAAATAGAGGTAGGTCATCTCTGTCTATCCTGCCTCTTGAAGCTCTTGTGAGAGTAAAACGGGACCAGAAAGGATGATTCTGATACCAATGCCAGACTTGCCTCATAGACAGCAAACCTAGGAGAGCTACAGGTGCTGAGACATGGAGGAAGGAGTGCCAGGAGAGGTTGGGCTGAAGACAAAGAACCTGGAGCCGGAGCATGAGTGCAGGTGAGTGTGGGAAATTCGGGAAAGGTTCCAGGTAAGACAGGTACCCAGACCTCTACCCCAGTATCCTTCATCCATCTGCTGGTGCCCATCTGTCCCCCAACATCACTGTCTCAATGAAGCAGGAAAACAGAAATAAGTAGGCCATCCAAGCACCCCACCATCCATGCAACACATATTTACTGGACACTGATTGTATGCAGGCTTTGTGCTACATACTAAGGACACAGAGAGGGCCAAGATCACTCTCTGTCTTCAAGAAGCTCACTGCCTACTGAGGGGAAAGAGGCATACAAAAAAAATGAATCTAAGAAGTGTGCAGGTGCCCTGGGAGGTGCCATATAGGGCATTGTGGGGACCCAGAGGCACAAGTAATCAGTTCTACATCCAAGGCATGGGAAGACTTCATGGGGAAGGTGACTCATGAACCAATCATCTTCCATGCTTAGAGGAAAAAGCACAGGTACTAGCATCAGGTCCACCTGGATGCTAATCCCACCTTTGCCACTGGACTCACTGGGGAACCTGAAACAAGTTTCTCTGAGCTTCACTCTCTTTACCTGGAAAATGGGGCTTTGTGATAAAGAAAGAAGGTGAGAAGGGGAGAAAGAAAGTAGCTTGTGCAAATCCCCCAGCCTACAGTGGGCACTTAGCATTTATTCCTTCCTACCCTACCCTGTTGGAAAATATAATTCTCCGCAGAGCTGGAGAGCTCCCAGTGCCAGGACCTCTGTTCCCCCCAGCAGACTGGAGACCCTCAGAGGACCGAGTTTAGTGTCCTGCCTGGGCATACTGGTGTCCAGGAGAGGCTACATAAAAGGCATAGGATTTGGAGTCGACCTGGGTTCAAGTTGCAGCACAGCCTCTTAAGAGCTGTGTGACCTTGGATACCCACTTAATGTCTTGAAAGGTCATTTCATCCTCTATTTTAAAAAGGAGGAAAAAAAACACCAAAATTCTGAATTCAGTTCTTCAGTGGTTTTTACATGCTCTTGAAACAAAGATATGACTTTAAAAATTTAACCCTGAAAGCATATAATAATTTTTTTTAATTTTTTAAAGAGTTTATTTATTCATTCATCAGAGACACAGAGAGAGAGAGAGAGAGAGGCAGAGACACAGGTAGGGAGAGAAGCAGGCTTCCCACAGGGAGCCCAATGTGGGGCTCGATCCTGGGACTCCAGGATCATGCCCTGGGCTGAAGGCAGATGCTCAACCAGAGCTACCCAGGCATCCCTAAAAATAAAATTTTAAAAGAGAGTGATTCCACCCATGGAATCACTTTCTCATTGGATTACCCCACAGGATGACTGCAAGAGAAAATGAGATAATGGATAAGAAAGGATTCTGGAACTGGAGAAATTGGATGCAGATGATGCTCATTGGTTTTCTTCACCTGATCGCTGCCCCCTTGAGGACTGAGAGCACCTCCTGGAGTCCCCAGGGGCAGAAACATGGCCCTCCCCCCCACTCATCTTTTCCAGCCCAGGGCTCTACCAGAAAAGGAACCTCTGTGGGGCACCAGGCTGGCTCAATGTGATCAAGATGTGACTCTTGATCTCGGGGTTGGGAGTTCCAGCCCCACGCTGGGTTACTAAAAAATCAACTTTAAAAAAAAGAAAAAGGGAAAGAATCTCTACCTCCCCCTGGCACCCTTGTCTGTCCCTAAGCCCCTGGGCACCCAGGACGCCAGGAAGATGCTCCTGATGGAGAAGTGAGAAAAGTCTCCACTCCCCAGCCGCTTCTTCCAGCCCACACCCTCGTGGGCTTGTTGCTTAGAGTCTAATTAGCTCCCTTGTTGATCCAGTTTTAAACCTCTATTGGGGGGCAGCCCCGGTGGCACAGCAGTTTGGCGCCGCCTGCAGCCTGGGGTGTGATCCTGGAGACCTGGGATGGGGTCCCGCGTCGGGCTTCCTGCGTGGAGCCTGCTTCTCCCTCTGCCTGTGTCTCTGCCTCTCTCTGTGTCTATGAATAAATAAATAAAATATTTTAAAAAATAAAAAATAAATAAACCTCTACTGGGTTCAGTCTGGGCTTCTTAGAGAATTGATAGTCCTGCCCTTGTGGGCTTGCCCTAAAAACTCTTGTCTGACAGAGTAGGCAAAATACACATAATAAGGAAAGTTAACACTTAATGAGCACGGGCCATATGCTGGATGGATACAGTCCTAAGTGCTTCACTCGTGTACTTCACAACAATCTCATGAGGACTATCCCTGGACTTCCCACTATGCCTGCATTGAGTAGGGGGGCTCAACCACCCTCCATGTCTGCTGATGCCTGGACCCCAAGTAGAGTATCCTCCATAGTGGCTCCAGGTGTGGGCTGAGAAATGGCACATCAATATAGCTGCCTCCTTGTGCACCAGGGCCCCATACTTGGAGAGAACAGATCAGGAGAGATAGGATCTCCTTAGAGACCCCACAGTGCAAAGGGAAGTCTGGCTCAGAGGCTAGAGCTGGATCCTTCCATCAGGACATGTGGCACCAGAAATGAACACCCAGACAGAGGATGCAGAGAGGAGAGGAGAGCCCATCTGCAGTTGGGCTGGCTGGGATCCAGTTTCATATCTCCAGTCCAACCAGCTCTGCTACTTGCCAGCTTTGTGGTCACTTCCCCTTCCTTGGCTTCAATTTTACTATCTGTAAATGGGGGGGGGGGGGGGGGACTCATTGAATTGTGAACCCCCTTCCAGCTTGGGCAGTCTGGGAATCTAGAACCTTTGAAAGTTTTCTGCATGGTCCTAAACCCATGCCAGCATGGCTCCCAACACTCCAGAGTTTGCACTGTTTCTAAGCCAATTGGCACCCATGGAATCTCTTTCTCATTGGCCAAAGCCTGTGTAGGAGACAAGCCAAGTGAATGATGTTAGGTCCTCTGAGAGTTCTGTCACTGCCTAGAAAGGTGACAAGGTTCACTCAAGGCCATACAGCTAGTTAACTAATAGAGCCAAGACTTTAGCTAAATATATTTACTACCTGCTACAGACTTATGCCCTGAGCCATGCTGCCTCTGCTGCCAGAGCATTACCAGTGAGCAATGAGCTAAGGGCTCAAGGAAGGTGGGGGTGGGAGAAGGAAGTACACCCTGGGAGAATCTATGCAGATGACACTTGCAAAAGTACAGATGCAGAGGGGAGTCTGGGAGGAGAGTGACAAATGTTAGGAAGGGGAAATTATTTGCCCTGCCTCCCCTAACAGTTGTTGAGTCCAAGAGCAGGGTACCTGCTTGCCAGGATACCTCTTGGCCTGATAGATAAAAAGCCCAGAATCAGAGTAGACCCCATGTTCTTCACCCACATTCCCTGGAGGACCTCTAGGGCCTGTCTCCTACTCCCCCAACCCTGGAGAACAGAGTACTACTTACCTTTAGAAAATTCCAAAGATAGGACGCCTGGGTGGCTCAGCAGTTGAGTGTCTGCCTTTGGCTCAGGGAGTGATCCCAGAGTTCCGGGATCGAGTCCCACGTCAGGCTTCCTGCATGGCACCTGCTTCTCCCTGTGCCTGTGTCTCTGTCTCTCTCTGTGTGTCTCTCATGAAAGAAAGAAAGAAAGAAAGAAAGAAAGAAAGAAAGAAAGAAAGAAAGAAAGAAAGAAAGAAAGAAAGAAAGAAAGAAAGAAAGAAAGAAAGAAAGAAAGAAAGTTAGATCCAAAGAGACTCTACCAAGGGACTGCTAACCCACCCTAAAAATGGCTCTAAGCTTAGAAAGGCCCCACAGAGGAATCCTCAGACTTAGCAAAACCCAAGAAAGAGGCCCTGGGGTCCAGAGAAACCCCCAACATCCAGATACATGTGGTCTCTTATTCCCTGGCTACACAGCTTCTCTTTCCACACCAGCATTAGGAGTTCACAAATTTCCCCAGTCATGCCTCCTCTATATTCCGAGACCTCTCTTCCAGCCCCCTCATCCCATGCCAAGAGCCAGAATCTCCTCACTCCAATCTTTCTGTCTCATCCTTTCTGTCCTCCTCACCCCTGTCCACTTCAGCCAAGCCTTCCTCTTTTCCTTACCCAGGAGAACATCCTGGTCGGAGGGGCCTCCCAAACTTGGTGGTAACCAGGCATCCCAACCCCACTGAGGAAAAGTGGGGAAGGGGCCTCCAGGAAAGGTGAGTGGATTGCAAGAGAGGAAAGAGAAAAGGAGCAACTGTGACCTCCATTCCTCGTCTGCAAAATGGGAATGATACCACACCTACCTCAAAGGGTTGTGATGACAAGTTTACAGAGTGCTTGCTTTTACCTCATTTAACAAATAGATATGGAAAAACATTCTGAGATATCACTTTATGTCCACCAGATTGATAAAAAATTTAAATACTGGGCACCTGGGTGGCTCAGTGGTTGAGCGTCTGCCTTCAGCTCGGGGTCATGATCCCAGGGTCCTGGGATCGTGTCCTGCATCGGGCTCCCTGTGGGGAACCTCCTTCTCTCTCTATCTCTATATTTCTCATGAATAGATAAATAAAATCTTCTTTTAAAAAGTTTAAATACTGGTAGTGCTAAGTGTGGAGTAAGGGGACTTTCATATAATGCCTGTAAGAAAACAAATTTGTGCAACTGCTTGGAAACAACCAACAATTCCACCCTGAGATATATACCCATTAGAAATGTGTGTGTGTGTGCATGTGTGTATTCCAAAACACATATATGAGTGTTCATAGCAGCATTATTCAGAATAGCCAAACACTGGGATCAATAGTAGAATTAATAAACCTATAGTTTAATAAATATTGCTATACCAACAACATAGAGAAATTATAGGGCAGCCCTGGTGGCGCAGCGGTTTAGCGCTGCCTGCAGCCTGGGGTGTGATCCTGGAGACCCAGGATCGAGTCCCACATCAGGCTTCCTGCATGGAGCCTGCTTCTCCCTCTGCCTGTCTCTGCCTCTCTCTTCGCTCTCTCTGAATGAATAAATAAATAAGTCTTTAAAAAAAAAAGAAATTATAGATTGAGCAAAAGATTACTATTGTAGGATTCCATTTACATAGAATTCAAAAACAGGCAAAACTAATCTATGGTTTTAGAAATCAGGATAGAGTTACTTTTGGGATGAGTGGTGGAAGTAGTCACTTAGAAAGGGCCTCATGGGGTATAGGTGATGTTTTTATTTAGTTACATGGTATATTTACCATATGAACATTCATTGAGCTAAACATTTCTTTTTTCTGCACCATTCTGTATGTACTTTACTTTTATTACTTTAAATTTTTTTTTTAAGATTTTATTTATTTATTCACGAGAGACAGAGAGACAGACAGAGAGACATAGGCAGAGGGAGAAGCAGGCTCCATGCAGGGATCCTGACGTGGGACTGGTTCCTGGGTCTCCAGGATCAGGCCCTGGGCTGAAGGCGGCGCTAAACCGCTGAGCCACCCAGGCTGCCCTACTTTAACTTTTTTAAGAAAAAACTTTTTTTTATTTTTTTAAAGAATGCTGGCTCTCAAGTAGCCTGGCTGGACTGGATTCTTGGCAGTAGGTTTAGGATAAGTTAGCACACCTCTCTATGCCTCAGTATCCTCATCTTTCACATTAAGTGACCATTATACAGAGTGGCTATAAAGATTACATGAATGAATCTGTGTAAAAAACTTGCATTGATGCCTGCTACATAGTAAGTGCCCAGGGTTGGTCATTAGTCATGACCAGCCAAGTGAGTGAGATTAAGAACCTGGAGCCAGGGATGCCTAGGTGGCTCAGTAGATGAGCATCTGCCTTCAGTTCAGGGTATGACCCTGAAATCGAGGTCCTGGAATTGAGTCCCACATCAGGCTACCCACAGGGATCTTGCTTCTCCCTCTGACTGTCTCTGCCTCTCTCTGTGTGTCTCATGAATAAATAAATAAATAAAATCTTTTTAAAAATAATCTGGAACCAAAATGCCTACACTAAAACCTGGATTTGACATTTACTAGCTCTGTGACTTTGGCCAAGTGACATCCTCCCTCTTATCCTTAAATACCCTCAGTTGTAAAGGAGGGCTAATGGCAGCCCAGCCTAATAGGGCTGTATGAGAACCTACAGAGAGAACTTCTCTGTATGCAGAGAGGCACTTAGCACAGTGCCTGCCACAGAGTAAGGCTCAACCATGCCAGGCTTTATTATTATTATCACCATGGTAACCCTATAAATCCATTGTATAGATGGTGCTCCAGGTAGTAAAAAGACTGACTTAAGGTCATATGCAACTAAATGTGATTTAAACCCATTTGTGTGATGATGGAGCCCAGACTCCAACTGGAACCCCACACAATCTCCAGAGGCACCATAGCCTTGAAGAGCTTTGCCCAAACCCAGATAGCACCTCTTCTTCCTGCCAGGTTGCCCTGCTGCGGCTGAAGCTCCTGTCTTCTTGACTCTGGTTGTCAGGGTTCTGTGTGCCCAGAAGCTGTTGTGCCTTCCCTGCCTGCCCAATTTTAGCACCAATCTGATCATTCTGGTACCCTCAGCTGGGGTGCTGGGGATGCAACCCAGAACTCAGGTCTAACCCCAGCTGTGGGAAGAGAGGGTCTCAGAAAGAAGCCATATTGCCCACCAAGCCTTCCATGCCAGAGGCCTCTTCTACAGCAGTCTTTGATTTTCCTTGTCCTAAGAGAGATAAGGATAGCCCTAAAGATGGCTGATGAGAGCTGGAGAGAACTTGGGGGCAAAGGGATAAGGCTGAGGGCCTAGGAAGAAGGGCCATCCTGCCTGGAGCCTCTGATCCACACAGCCCCCACCTTCTCCTCTCCTGAAACCTGGATTCCTCCACCCTCACCCCCTCAGTCCTCACTGTTGCCAGAGGCTTGATGTTTGGAGCCAGTAATCCTCAAGATCTGTGCAGTCTGTTCCTCACCCCCACCCAGTCTTAATGATCTAAAAAGCAGGAGAAGTTGGGCCCTAAGCCAGGGGAAAGCCAGATGGCCTACAATGGAGAATTTTGCCCTCAGGTTGGAGTACACCAGCTGTGAGGCAGAAAGCCCTAGTCCTCTAGTCAAAGCTAAGGGTTCAAATCCCAGCTCCTTCCTGATAAGCCATGTGCCATGGGCTTTTCTCTTTACCATGATGATCCTCAATTTCTTCATCTGTAAAATAGGGATGTCAGTCCCTACTTCACTCCAAAAGGCTGTTAAGGAGGATCAGATGAGGCTACCTATGTAAGTGTAAGGATACATGTATATCTGAAAGCAGGTTAACAATTAATGGTGTCATTATTGTGACCTTTTTTGATTCTATGATGCTTTGAGGTGGAAGGATAGAAAGAAGAGGAGAGAGTACTAACAAGCAGAAGGCCAAGAGAGGGAGGTTACTGAATAAGAAGTAGATGGAAGGCAGAGAAAAATGAATAGATATGATGAAATGAAGAACCTGGAGCGAGGGGATAGATTTACAAATAGATACGAAACCAAAGATTCCAGTCTAGACTCCCCCTCTCCAGTCATTCCATTCATTCACTCATTCATTTTTCAGATGAAAGAATGGGGCAGGAGCCTCCAGGCTGGACCAGGTGTTAAAGCCTGCATCTAGCCAGAGGCCTTCTGCCAGCAGCACCCAAAGGCTCTCGGAGGGCAATAGGCTGGATGGGGTTATCTCTGCAACTCCAGGTAACCTCTTCCTCAGATCAGACCTCTGGGGTTCACAAACCAAAGCCAGAGGTAAGGGAGCAGCTAGATCCTAGGAATACCTGTCCCCTCCCCTACATTCACCCTGACTCTTGTTAAGGAATAAGACAGGAACCCAAAAGGACAGGTTCAGAGAACTAGTTGTTTGATGGTGTTGGAAAACCCACACATCAGAATTGGTGTCAGAGTCACAGGCAGCATTAGGGTAGGGCCCAGAAAGAAAAGAGGAACTCCATCCTTTATGGGGGCTTTATTACAGAAGCAAGATTAATTAAATTATTGGCCACTGGTGATTGAACTTAATCTCCAGCACCTCTCTCCACCTCAGAGGTGGGGGTTGGAACAGTTCCCACTCTCTGATAACAGAGGTGGCTCCCAGGCAACCAGCCCCCATCTTCAGGTTACCCAGGGGCTTTCTGAAAGTCACTTCATTTTCATAACAAAAAACACCTTTAGAGCTTCAGGCTTAGGAAATTCCAAGAGTTTTAGCTCTGTGCCAGGATCAAAGAAAGACCAAATATGTATTTCTTATCACAACATCACACCTCTCAAGAAATTGGGATTTCTGCCAATTTCAGAACTGGGTAGAAAATGACAGGTCTAGGTGACCTCATTCCCTACCAAATTAGGAGTCATATTGGCATTCTCACCACATCCTCCAGGCCAGCTTGCTGTCCCATTGCTGTCACCTGCAGTTATAGCTCTCTCTGGGCCTCAGCTTCCCCATTTGTACATGAGGAGGTTGAACCTGGTAATCTAAGAGCCAGCCTTGTTTTAATCTATGTTCCAAGGAGATCCAACCCTGCTCCTGTCACACCTGCTAAGTGTGTCTGTCCTGTTGGGTCCCCTGAATGTCAGGTAATTCCCCTGCCTGTCTGGGTGGGAATTTCAGGAACTTTGGGACCTTCTGGGATGGCAGGGGGCAGGGGGCAGGGGGAAATAGGGGAAGAGAAGGAAGATTGAGGAGCTGGAGTGAAATAGAAAAGCTACTCTGGGGATGCCTGGGCTGCTCAGTAGTTGAATGTTTGCCTTCAGCTTGGGGGGGTGGGGGTGGGTGGTGATCCTGGGGTCTGAAGATCAAGTCCCACATCCAGCTCCTTGAATGAAGCCTGCTTCTCCCTCTGCCTATGTCTCTGCCTCCCTGTCTCTCTCTCTCTCTCTCATGAATAAATAAATAAAATCTTTAAAAAAGAAAAGAAAAGCCACTCTGTCATCCCCACTTCCACCTCTACCACATGCCCTTCTGTCCCAACAGGGAGAGCAAGGAGAGAAGAGTACCCCAGCACTGGACTCCTGGCTTTCCTGGTGAAAGGGGCCTATGGGGAGCCAGGGACTCCTAGTCCTCCAGGGTCCCCAGCAATCACTGCCCTTACCTTTGAAAGGAGAAGTCAGAAGTAAGGGGTGAATGGTATATGGGTGGGGGGAGGTGAGTGGTAAGTAGACAGTGGGTGGAAAAATGGGTAGATGGTGAGTGGGTGGGAGGGTTTAAGTGGTGGATGGGACTGGCTGGATGGTAGGTGGATGGAGTGAGTAATGGATAAGTGGTAGATGAATGAGAAATGATAGTGATCTTTGGGCAGAAGCCTAATTGAGGGTCCTTGGAATCATGGGGTAGGGTAAAGTTGGCAACAGGAATCTCAAACTGTGAACCCAGATTCCTCCTAAGACAATCTCTATATATGTACCCAAGTACTAGAATCGGCCCTTGAACCCAGAATTAATGATTTTATGGGTGACACAATTAATGTCCCGTTCCCAGGATATCTCAAATTTCCCTAAATAATCTGAGGGCCATGGGCACTTTCCCATGCACACATTCTACTCCCATCACAGCTTCTGGCTTGGCCCCATTGTCTTTCCCCTACAAGAGTCCCCGACCCCCAAAATATACACTGCCAGCTCTGTGGTTCACCTCCACCCCTCTTGCCTCTCCTCCCAAGTGTAGGATGGAATTGGACCTCCTGGTTCCCCTGGTTGCCAAGGGTTTCCAGAACCCCTGGGACCTCAGGACTACCCTAACCATGAAGACTCCCAGGACCAGCCTGGATATGTAAGGACTGGGACTGATGGGCTCCCAAGAACCTTGGGGACACCAGACCTTCCTGGACGCAGGACTACCCTGGTTCTTCAAGGCTATCAGGCCCAGATGGGCTCCCATGGAGCTCAGGGACGAATGGGGTCCCACGAGCAAGAGTCTCCTCCAGTGGGCACTTGGGTAGTTCAACCAGGCATCTGACTCAATTTCAGCTCAGGTCATGATCTCAGGGTCATGAGATTGAGCTTCACGTCAGGCTCCACAAGCTCTGGGAGTGGAGCCTGCCTAAGGTTCTCCCTCTCCCTCTCCCTCTGCTTCTCCTGCCACCTCGTGTGCACACATATTCTCTCGCTCTCTCTCTCTCTCTCAAAGAAAGAGTCTCCTCCAGGCCAACCAAGCCAGCCTGGTCCATCAAGGGGCACCTGGCTGGCTCAGTCAGTAGAACATATGATTCTTGACCTCAGGATTGTGAGTTCAAGCCCCACATTGAGTGTGGAGCCTACTTATAAAAAAAAAAAAAATTTAATTCACCCACCTTAGAATCCCCTCTCCCTTATAAAAAAGAAGAAGAAGATACCCACCCTAGCCCAACTCCTTTATCCCAGGTTCTCCTACAATCTCCATAACATTCTTTTTAACTTCTGGGAACTGCTCACTTGTCACTGAGCTTTTTTAGCCAATTGTCCTTTTGCTATAGCTAGAATGTGAGTTACTAAACATCAACAATTATGTCTTTCTTTCCTCTTCTTCTCTTTCTTTCTTCACTCCCTCCTTCCTTTTCTTTAGTGACCTCTCCTCCATTCTTCCCTACATCCTTTCCTACAATAAATGTGCTCACATGTAAAACAGTGTCCACACATCCTGTATGGTCTTGGGCTGATACATAATATATGCTCAGTAACATGTGTTGATTCACTCACCATCTACCTCACCTCCATTGGGATCTGTCTCCCCTTGGGGGTCTTCCCCTGGGGCTGAATCATTTGTCTCATCCTGTGTCCTTCCCTCCTCCTCGGTACAGAACTAAAAGTGAGAGAGAGGTACAATAAGTGTCCCAGTTTTGCCTGGAGAAAGAGGCTTGCAGGGACCTCCTAGAGCCCCGGGTCCAAATGGAAAGATGACTATGTTTAGATGGCTCTCCCTGAGAGAATAAGCCAGAGCATCCCTCTTTCGTGTCTGTTCTCCCTCTTTCTCTTCTACCTCCTCTTCCTCCCTGAAGGGATATCCTCATAAATGCCTCTCAATCTCACCTTCCATCAGTAATTCCTTTAGCTTCGAGGAGGTAGTGCATATAGAACTGGGAATTGAAAAAAAAAAAAGAACTGGGAATTTTATGTAATCTTGGACATGTCACTTCTTACATGTCAGTGAAGCCTATGAAAATATTTTCATTTTCTTTGGATAAATGATTCCAGATGCCTCCCTTACCTTTTCTTTTCTCATCTGTTTGCTCAGTATTTAAGATTTAAGTCATCGGCAATACCCTGCCATTCTCTCATTCCTTCACCTATTCCACCTCTCTCAAAGTGCTCGGACATGAGTGGATGCTCTTCCCTCCCCTTCCCTTCTGCCTCCAGGACCACCGTCACTACTGCCCAAGACATACCTTCTGCCTCCTCATAGAACCAAGTAATAGAAGTAGGAGAGTATCTACAGAGACCCTTTGTGACTCCTCTGTCTGTACTTCAGACAGAGCTTTAAGTCGATCTACACCTCTCTGCTGAGCTCAGGTAAAACACACCTATGTAGAAGCACCTCACCTGTCCCCAGCCCTAGCTTACCCTACCCTTGAAAGTGATATGGGAAGAGCAGAACATCTAAGAGAAGGGTTGGAGGCAAGGGGCTTGTGAATGAGGTTGCCTGGGCTTTCTCTTTACCCACTCGTTAGGAGCAAGGTTAATTCACCCTAGTGCAGAATTTTCCTCCTCCCCTTTCACCTCATGGGGATACAGCCTTATTCCAGAAAAATCTCCTTTAGTAGGACTCTTGCAGTTGACCCCTTCTTCCCCTTCTGGGTTTTCATTCCATCAGCTCCCTCACTGAGTCTTTGAGCTCAAAGGTGCAAAAGCCCTGGGACAGCCCCAGCATCCCCAAGGGCAGCCCAGCCAATGTCATCAATGAGTACTGAGTCTTCAACTGAATCCCAAGGGGATGAAGCAAAATGTTGGCACAGTGGATCCTGGCTTCCAGGGAGTAGTAAACAGGCATGTGTGGACCTTTCCTTTCACTTTGGGGTTTGATTTTAGTGGCTGTCCTTCCATAGTTGAAAACTCCTGCATAAGGGAGCTGTTGCTGGGTATGCTGCCCCCAGGTGGACAGTGATATTACAGATAGCATTCACAGAGGGTCTTCTGGGGAGTGGGCATTGTACTAGGTGCTGAGGTTTCCAAAGGCAAATCCCTACCTTGGGAAGAGCTTGTGGTCTGAAGAGGGAACTTGCAGGTAAACACACCGTGATCAGTGTTATGTAACAAAGAGAAATGTACTGGATGCCAAGAAAGCAGAGAGGAGCCTGGAGGACGTGGTGGTTAGGGAGAACTTCAAAGGGAAGTGATGTTGGATCTGTGTCTTGAAAGATAAGTAGAATTTTACAATCTTGAGGAAATTACCTAACCCCTCTAATCCTCAGTTTCCTTAGTATAAAGAGTTGGTAAAAAGATTAGGGGGGAAATTACGTAAAGTGCTTATTACCATGTCTAGTACATAATTGGCACTCAGAAATTTATATGTAATGTGATTTATTTTTATGAATTGGCTCTGATAGGGGGGTCCAGCAGGTCTGCAGTCAGTAGAAGACTCTTGTGAGATTTCTGTACCAGGCCTGAGACAGAATTCTTTCTTTTCTGAGAAACCTCCATATTTTTTTTTTCTCCTACAACCTTCAACTGATTGGAGGAAGCCCACCAGCATTACTCAGGCATTATAGAGGCATTACAAGCCTTTTTTTCTTAAAGTCAGCTGATTTTAAGTGCCAATTACATCTACAAAATACCTTCACCACAACATCTAGATTACTGTTTGGCCAAACTACCAGATACCATGACACAACCAAGCTGACACAGAAAATTAACCATCATAGAAGTCATTCCAAGCAGAGGCTACTCCAGACAGGGACTATGTTACATTTTTCTGCTTGGTTATGCTTTCTGAAAAATCACTCTTTGTTAAACTACTAAAATACTAGTGTTAAATAGGACTATATTTGAATATGATAAACAATTTAGAGTACATTTACAGAAACATAAACTCCTAGGTAAAATCTTAAAGTCAGAAGGGATCTTTTTTTTTAAAGATTTTATTTATTTCCTCATAGAGAGAGAGAGAGAGAGAGAGGCACAGCCAGAAGAAGAAGCAGGCTCCATGCAGGAAGCCCGACGTGGGACTCAATTCCGGGTCTCCAGGATCACAACCCAAGCTGCAGGAGGCGCTAAACCGCTGTGCCACTAGGGCTGCCCCAGAAGGGATCTTATAGCTTATTGAGTCCAACCCTCACTGTGGAGAGATCTCTCTTACAACATACCTAGAAAATGGTCATCTAGACTCTTCAACATTCCAGTGGTAGAAGTCCCTATGTCCTAGGTATGTCCATTCTTGAACAGCTCTACTTGGAAACTCTTGTCTTTACCTGGCACTTTCTCACATCAGCACATGTACTATTAATTGATCCTTTTTGGGATCCCTGGGTGGCGCAGTGGTTTAGCGCCTGCCTTTGGCCCAAGGTGCGATCCTGAAGACCTGGGATTGAATCCCAAGTCGGGCTCCCGGTGCATGGAGCCTGCTTTTCCCTCTGCCTGTGTCTCTGCCCCTCTCTCTCTCTCTCATTCTCTCTCTCTCTCTCTCTCTCTGTGACTATCATAAATAAATAAAAATTTTTTAAAAATTGTTCCTTTTTACTTATTAAAGACAAATCTTAACCTAGATGTTTCCCATCCTTGAATAAAATATATCCTTACTTGCCCTAAATGTTTATCAGATCAAAATTCTTTCTTTTTTAATCTGTTAATTTTTGAATTTCAGATAATTAATGTACAGTGTTATATTAGTTTCAAGTATACAATATAGGGATTCAATAATTCTACACAATACTCAATGCTCATCACAATAAGTGTACTCTTAATCCCCTTCACCTATTTCACACATCCTCTCTCCTTTCCCCTCTGATAACCACCAGTTTGTTCTCTATAGTTAAAAATCTGATTTTTGGGGGATGCCTGGGTGGCTCAGCAGTTGAGCATCTACCTTCAGCTCAGGGTGGGATCCTGGTCCAGGGATCAAGTCCCACATTGGGCTCTCTGCAAGGAGCCTGCTTCTCCCTCTGTCTATGTCTCTGCCTCTCTGTGTGTGTTTCTCATGAATAAATAAATAAAATCTTTTTTTAAAATCCAATTTTTTGTTCATCTCTTTTTTCTTTAAGTTATTTTGTTTCTTAAATTCCACATATGAGTGAAATCATAAGGTATTTCTTTTTCTGACTGACTTACTTCACTTAGCATTATACCCTCTAGATCCATCCATGTTGTTGTAAATGGCAAGATTTCCTTCTTTTTATGCCTGAGTAATATTCCTCTGTGTGTGTGTGTGTGTGTGTGTGTGTGTGTGTGTGTACTACATTTTCTTTATCCATTCATCTATAGATAGGACACTTGAGTTGCTTCCATATTTTGTTTATTGTAAATAATGCTACAAGAGACACAGGGCACATATATCTTTTCAAATTAGTGTTTTTGTATTCTTTGGGTAAATACTCAGTAATGGAATTCCTGAATCATATAGTAATTCTATTTTCAATTTTTTGAGGAAACTCCATACTGTTTTCCACAGTCGCTGCTTCAGTTTGCATTCTCACTAACAGTGCATGAAGGTTCCTTTTCCTTCACATCCTCACCAAAACTTGTTGGTTTCTTGTGTTTTCAATTTTAGCCATTCTGACAGTTGTAAGAAGATATCTCATTGTGGTATTGATTTGCATTTCCTTGATGATTAGTGATGTTGAGCTTCTTTTCATGTGTATGTTGGCCATCTGTACGTCTTTTTTGGAGAAATGTTTTTTCATGTCTTCTGCCCATTTTAATTAGATTATTCAGGGTTTTTTGGTGTTCGGTTGTATAAGTTCTTTATATATTTTGGATACTAACCCTATATCAGATATATCATTTGCAAATATCTTCTCCCACTCAGTAGGTTGTCTTTTTGGGTTTTTAGTTGTTGTTGTTGTTGTTGTTGTTGTTGTTGATTCCTTTGCTGTGCTCTTGTAGGATCTTTTTCTTGTATAAGCTTTTTTTTTTTTTTATGTTGTCCTGATAGTTTATTTTTGCTTTTGTTTCCCTTTCCTTAGGAGACATACCTAGAAAAATGTTGCTATGGCCAATGTCAGAGAAATTACTATCTGTGCTCTCTTCTAGGATTTTTATATATAAGGTCTTATATTTAGGTCTTTAATCCATTTTGAGTTTACCATATATGGTGTGGGAAAGTGGTCCAATTTCATTCTTTTGCATGTTGTTGGTCCAGTTTTCCCAACACCATTTGTTGAAGAAACTCTTTTTCCCATTGCATATTCTTGTCTCCTTTGTCATAGATTAATTGAGCATATAGTCATAAGTTTATTTCTGGGCTTTCTATTCTGTTCCATTTATCTACATGTCTATTTCTTTTAAGATTTATTTTTGAAAAAAAATAAGATTTATTTTTGAGAGAGAGCATGAGCACAAGTGGAGCGAGAGGCAAGAGAGAATCTTCTCACAGACTCCCCACTGAGCATGAAGCCTGATGCAGGGCTTAATGACCAATGAGATCATGACCTAAACCCAAACCAAGAGTCAGATGCTTAACCAACCAAGTCCCCAGGAGCCTCATCTATATGTCTATTTTTATGCTATTTTGGTTATTACAGCTTTGTAGTATATCTTGAAACCTGGGATTGTGATACCAAAATTTATTTCTTAAATATTCAAAGTGGCTCAGTGGTTGAGAGTCTGACTTTGGCTCAGAGCATGATCTTGGGATCCTGGATGGAGTACCGCATCGGACTCCCTATATGGGGACCCTGCTTCTCCTCTACCTATGTCTCTGCCCCTCTCTCTCTGTGTGTCTCTCATGAATGAATAAATAAATTTTTTTTAAAATATATTCAAAGGGCTTCAAAACAGCTTAATTTCAAAAGCCCTTTGAAATGTAGGCTTTCTCCTATTGCAGTCTCTAGTTCTTCTAGTAAGAAAATGACTAACTACCTCCTCCAACTGACAGTCTTCTCTGTACTCTGTAAAATTCCCATATTTCTGCTTCCGTAGCTTCTTGCTTTTCATTATCAAGAGGGAAGAGAGAGAAATGTGTAATCAGCCTTTAATTGCAGGTCTTTGAGAAATACCATGATTTTATTCAATCCCAAACACAAGGGTACAGCTTTCTATTTTCTTCAAGTAAGTAATGTTCTACCTCTACTCCACCCCCTTCCAACTCACATGGTCTCTCAGATCCCCTGTGAAGGGAGCTCTGTAGACCCAAACCTGGCCTTGGTGGCTTTGGAGTATCAGTAGAAGGGACAGCTGTCAGATTAGCGTCAGACAGAAGACATTTCAGAAATGTACTTTTTTTATTCCTCTTCCTAGGTGGAGGAGTCTGACACAGATCTTCAGTGATGACCTTCTGTGCTCCAGAGTGACCAAGTAAACTGTGAAAATTCAGGTTGCCTGACTATCAAGAGATTTGGTCTGCCTCCCCTTCTTGGTGTGAGAACCCAAGAGAATAGAGAGGCCCAGTCCTGGCCTCTGTTGTCAGATCAGAGGGCCTCCCTGGCATGTTCCTTTTACCACTACTATTCTGTGGGGTATAGAGGAAGGATGTGGGGAGCTGGAAAGTGGGAATAAGGGAGTAGGGAGGGGCTCATGGCTGTGTTTGCCCAGGTTTTATTGACCAAGCCTCCAGCAGGCATAGACACCAAGTATAAGCTGCAACTCCAGCAGCTGCCATTAGCAGCCACTGATGCTAGGGAGAAGCTAGGGAGTCTTGCGGCACTGGCAGAAATCTAAAGTCAGATCAGCCATGCTGCTAGGCCAGGAAAGAGGGTTGAAGGATGTCACATAAAGAGCAGAAATAATCAGAGATCATTCTCCTCCTCCCCAGACACCATGGCCCAGCCCCTAATGGGCTTAAGCTTCTATATGGCCTTGAGCTGGGTACTGGTGAGGAATGAAGCCAAATGATTCAAACCAACTCAATGCACGAAAGTCATATTTGGAATTACACAGTGTTAGAACTAGAAGTGCCCTTAACAATAATTTGCCCAGGCTTTGTTTGTTTGTTTGTTTGTTTAATGTAAGTAGTCAATGATGATTTTCAAATGAAATCTTACACAGAACAAAACTCTTACATAGAACATAAAAAGACAAAAGTGGAGCTGCTCTGGATTGGAGAACCCTGGTGTCACCTCCTCAAACTGCCTCCCCCACACCCACGATCACCTCTCTAATACTCTGCGGAAGGCATTTTGCTGGGCTACCTAGACTTCAGTTTACAGGTAGAGAAACAGTCCTATAGAGAGGAAGGGATTTACTCAAGGCCATGCAACTAGTAACAAAAGAGTTGGGCTACAACTTCCCACCATAACACACTGTCCCTCAATTTGGCCCAAAGACTGTGTTTCTTTATAGAGAGTCTTGCCACTGGATTCACTTAAACTGCAATTTCCCTAGTTATTGAAAAATCTATATCTATGAAACTTACATTCTCACACAAATTTGTACAGACAAGTAAGCTTTGCCTTTAGTGCAGTGGGGAAAAGGGACAGGGGTGAGAAGGGCAGAGGGCATGGAAGAAAACAAATACTTAGTCACATAGAAAAAGGTAATAAACACACAGAATTATCAAGATCCACAATTACTGAGGGAAATCTTTTAAATTGTGTTTATTTAAGCTCACTTCTTACACTATAAAAATAAATGTCTATAATTTCTAATTTTCAAATAAGATAGAAGGGAAAATATGAAGTTTTCCTCCCTTTCCACTATTTACAATTTCTTCCAGAGTTGTTCAATGCATACATAAATATTTACCCAGATTGTTCTACACACTATTCTTCACCTCAGTTTTTTATTTTTATTTATTTATTTATTTATTTATTTTTCACCTCACTTTTTTAAAGCTAAATATATCTTAGTGATATTTCTCTATCAATACCCCTAGACCAACTTCATTATCTTTAATAGCTGCATATTATTAACCTTAAAAATAAAACTGTCAGTTATTTTACCAGCAGAAAAGTTTATTCAGGAATAGCAGAGAACTGCAATTTAGGACAAGCAAGTCCAAAGAACAAAGTAGAGGATTGCTCCTTTATAGAGGGAGGATCATTAGAAACAAAAAGTCCATTGGAGCAAAATGGGGTTCCTAACAGCTTTTCTTTGACTGAATTCTGAATCTCTCATTGACTAGGCTGTTGTTACTGGAAGGGGAGAAAATCTTTCTTCCTCCAACTGGGGTAGTAAAGAAGTAGCTATAGTATGGATTTGCAAGGTACCTCTCTTCCTGTTGGGGTCTGCAACTGATGAGGAAAGGTAGGATGTGAGAGCTCCCCCTTCTGGCTTCCTAACTCCATTTTAGTGAATTTCCCTTTACTAATTTTCACAATATCGTTCCACTCCAGCTACCAGTTCTTTTCTTTCTTTCTTTCTTTTTTTTACCAGTTCTTTTCTAACAAAAACAATATTGCAATAATTTTATATACACACACAATTGCGGGAGTGTATCAGTATTCCTAGATGTTGTTACTGAGTCCAAAGGTGTGTGCACTTTTAAAATGTTGATAGATACTGGACTGCCAGACTGCTGAGGGAAACCCCTGAGCGGACTTACTGGGGACTAATCTCTGGTCTTTTTTTTTTTTTTTTTTTTAAGTATTTTTATTTATTTATTTTTATTTTTTTAAAGATTTATTTATTTATTTATTTATTCACAGAGAGCGAGAGAGAGGCAGAGACACAGGCAGAGGGAGAAGCAGGCTCCACGCAGGAAGCCCGACGTGGGACTCGATTCCGGGACTCCAGGATCACACCTCCGGCTTCAGGCGGCGCTAAACCGCTGCGCCACCGGGGCTGCCCAAGTATTTTTTATTTAAATTTAACTTGCCAACATATAGTATAACACCCAGTGCTAATCTCTAGTCTTGAGTTCATCCTCACTGTAACCTCCTTTGCTTACCTCCCAGCTCTGTTTGGTGACCCTCACTGTCCCTTTGCCTGGGGCCATTAATGATCCAAGAAACACACCTGCAGTGCCACCAAGAGGGAGAAGCTGAGCTCCATGGGACATTTCGGGCTTTCCTGGCCTCCTCCAACCCAAAGCTGGTATCCCTGGTAAAAAGAACTCATGGGACCATACCCCAGACCCTGGACCAGCCCAGCTCATATAGGAACTCCCAGTGAGCTCCAGCCTAACCAGCTCTATCCCCCAAAATTTAGAGCCACACTGTCAGCCCAGCTCCCTTCACTCAGTCAGCCAGCTAGAGGGAAGAAATAATCCACTTTCAAAAGGAACTCCTACGTGAAGGATGGAGACACAGCTCCTTTAGGACCTCCTCCCCCTGTTGCCCATTGGAGAGACAGAAAACACAAATACCCTTCTTTGGGACGCCTGGGTGGCTCAGTGGTTTAGCGCCTGCCTTCAGCCCAGGGCATGATCCTGAAGTTCCAGGATCGAGTCCCCATTGGGCTCCCGGCAAGGAGCCTGCTTCTCCCTCTGTGTCTCTGCCTCTCTTCTCTGTGTGTGTGTGTGTGTGTGTGTGTGTGTGTGTGTGTGTCTCATGAATAAATAAAATCTTTTTAAAAAAATGCCCAAAGAAAACCAAAAAATATTTATCAAAGGAACTCATCCGCATTTGCAAATATACTCCAAACAACTGGAAGAAGCCTTGAAAAAAAGGGTCTAAAAAGACTCCCTAAACAGGGGAATTTTGAATTGGTTTTGGAGGAGATGACTTGGAGAATCAACAACAGAAGTAGTTGTTGGGGAAGATCTTGAAAAGGAGTAGAGGTAGTAACTGCTAACATGTTTCAAGTATTTATTATTTGCCAAGCAATCCACTAAGCACTTTACACGTGTTATCTCCCCTATGCGGAGGTACTCTCATTATCCCCATTTTAGGTAAAGAAATGGAGACACCCTGAAACTAAGTGACTTGCCAAGGTCATACACTCAGCCAAGTACTGTGGCCAGGAGTATGAATCTAGTACTTAGATACTAGGGATAGGGATGAGGACAAGGCACAGAGTAGCTGGTTTGGACCCCCTATAAAGTTGGGGTGGTGGTAATGAGGATGTGGTAGCTTCCCCCTGGCCCACCGAAGCCCCTGGAACTGACTCCCAACCCCCTGTTGCCTCCCAGGAGTAGTAGCTAGCAGGCACCTGCAATTCGCTCTGTGGACAATGCCTCCCAGGCCCACCCGTCTCAGACTTCCCTGTAGGAATCCCTGGGTGGTGCAGCAGTTTAGTGCCTGCCTTTGGCCCAGGGCGCGATCCTGGAGACCCGGGATCGAGTCCCACGTCGGGCTCCCGGTGCATGGAGCCTGTTTCTCCCTCTGCCTATGTCTCTGCCTCTCTTTCTCTCCTCTGTGTGACTATCATAAATAATAAATAAATAAATAAATAAATAAATAAATAAATAAATAAATAAATTAGACTTCCCTGTAGAACATCCTGTGATGGGCTCTGAAAAGGAGAGGGGTTGACAAAGAAACAGCTTGTGTCCTAAAGAGAAGCCCCACCCCCAACCGCACTCCCACAAGACCATCCTGCTAGAGGGCAGGATGTCCATACTGTCCTAAGCGCTTTCATATCTCATTTAACCCTCTGTACTTTTAATAAAGGATGATGACATGGGGAAACTGAGGCTCAGGAAGGTTTGTTTTGTTTCTTTCTGTTTTTTGGGGGTTGTTTTGTTTCGTTTTGCTTTTTACTCAAGCATTTGTGACTCCAGAATCTTTTTGACTCCACAGTTCTGCTTCTGGGTTTTTGGAACAGAGCCTTACACAATCAGGGTCAAGCTAAACTGCAGGATCCCAGAAAATAGGACTGGAGCTGTTTATTAAATTCCTGTTGCCTCATCCCCAAGCATGGGGATGTACCCCAGGATGAGCTACAGGGTAGAAGCCAAGAAAGGCAGAGACTAGGCTCCCATCCTACCCCTACCATGTGGGATCTCTGTGTTCCAGGAGGTGGAAGGCAGAATGGCTGGTCTCTGTCAGGACCATCTTTCTGTTCTGAGGAGACTTGAGAATGAGAGCTGCCCTGGAGCCCAGGGCCTGGTCAGCCTTTTGGATGGGCAGAAGCTACTGGATTGGGTAGGCTTCCCTACAATTACTCTGAGACCCGGAGTGATCCTGTGCATTGGAGGTTGCCTATCCATTTCAACAGATGCGGTGAGGAGAATGGAATGAAACACTTGGAATTACTGGAGGCCAGGTGAAAAAAACCACCCTAGCCCACAGGCTACCTCCATCCTCCACCTCCTGTAACATCACCCCGAACCCCCCACCCCACCTCCACACTACCCTTTCTTGGGGCTTTGCTGGCAGAGTAGGCATTGGATATGCTGGGGTGATTTAACAATTGGTTGACGTCTGCTAAGAAATTAAATAGAAGGTGTAAGTAAATGTGCATTTACTTATACTATAGGTAATTATTTGCTACTTGGTTTTTTTTTTTAAGATTTTTTATTTATGTATTCACGAGAGACACAAAGAGAGAGACATAGGCAGAGGGAGAAGCAGGCTCCACGAAGGGAGCCCACTGTGGGACTTGATCCTAGGACCCCAGGATCACGCCCTAAACCGAAGGTAGATGCTCAACTGCTGAGCCACCAGGCATCCTGCTGTTTAATGTTTAAATGATAAACTTTCTTAGCTTACATTATGTGGGTAAACGCTTTAATTGTTCCAGAAATTATATAGAATACCCCAAATTTTAATATATCCTAGTATACAACATCATCTCTTAAAATTCTATTAAAATGTTGCATGTTGGGATCCCTGGGTGGCGCAGCGGTTTGGCGCCTGCCTTTGGCCCAGGGCGCGATCCTGGAGACCCGGGATCGAATCCCACATCGGGCTTCCGGTGCATGGAGCCTGCTTCTCCCTCTGCCTATGTCTCTGCCTCTCAATCTCTCTCTGTGTGACTATCATGAATAAATAAATAAAATCTTTAAAAAAAAAAAAATGTTGCATGTCACAAAAAAAATTTTTTTTTTTTAATAGGGCATCTGAGTGGCTCAGTGGTTGAGTGTCTGCCTTTGGCTCAAGTTGTGATTCCAGGGCCTGCTTCTCCCTCTGCTTATGTCTCTGCCTCTCTGTGTGAGTCTCTCATGAATAAATGAAAATAAGGTCTTTTAAAAATAAACAATTTGTTAACCTCTTTTAGATTTCTTTTAGAAGGGGGGAAAAAAAGATAGTCACCAATTGTCACACCAGGCTACGGGAGATTCCTGCTTCCTGATTCTGATGCTATTAGCCCACTATTTTAAACGCCTTACATTTATCCCAGGTAATCCTCACACAACTCTAAGGTACTAGTATCATTTTTATCCTCTTTTTTCAGTGGAAAAAACAAGCGCCAAGCGCCTGCCTCCATCAAGACCACATGACTGGCAAATTGTCCAGCGGGGATAGAAACTCAGGTTATAACGATTGGAAGGAGGTGGCTCAGAGGACAAAAATAGCAGTCATTCAAATTGTGCAGTTATTTTTTCAAGCAGTTTGGGGCGGGTGGGGAGGAACACATTCTTTTGTCATTTTAACATTGTGGATTAACAAGGACAGAATAAACCCGCTTAAACATTTACGGGGCAGAATTAAAAAAAAAAAAAAAAAAAAAACCCACCACCCAACTTCGGTCTTTGGAATGTTCTCGTCAGATGTGAACACCTTTTCCTGGATAGCAGAATTCAGGGAATTTAACAGACGGAAGCAAAAGTAACAGGCAGCAGGACATCCCACCGGCTTTCGGAAGGAAAAATTTCCTAGACTAATGGCCCCTAAACCCCCATTCTCCGCTCCTGAGGTGATAACTACAAACTACTCTTCTTGACTGACCGGCTTGCAGCCCAACGCCGCTCCACTGGGGCATTTGAATGCTGCTCTCCATTTTGTGCGGCCTCTCTTCTATTATACCCCAAAACCACAAAGGTAGCACTCTAGTTTCTTCGAAAACAAATTCTTGGGAGGGGAGGTTGAGGCAGGCGCCAGCATCTGTCCGCGTTACCAAGTCGCCAGGCTGCCTGTCCAGAAAGCCGGCGCTCAGTTTCCCCAGGAAAAAGAAGCTCGGATTCCCCTTCCTCTCGCTAAAAACCCTCAGGACGGAAGACGCTTTATAGAGTTCAGGAATCTGAAAGAAGTTAGCAGGGCCTGAGGAATGCTTCCCCTTCTTCCTTCTCCCCGAGCCCGCACCTCAGAAACCCCTCCCCGCTTGCATCCGGAGTCTCTTCAAAGTTGCAGGCTCTGAGGGAACAAGTAAGCCCCCCGCCATTGGCCAGTGTCCCTGTCAATCTCTACGCTACGCCTCCGAGCGGTGCCTTTTGGAACCGCTCTAGTCCCGCCCCCCTGCCTAATTGGTTTGTTCAAACAGGCCCCCGCCCAACTCAAGCGCTCATTGGTGAAAATAAAAAGTCAGCTGCGATTGGTTCCTCGGGACGGAGTCGGTGAGAGCGAGTCAGTGATTGGCTTATCTGGTTTGGGCGGGCTACAGGGAGGTTCAAACGCGACTGGAGGAGCTCTTCTAACCGACGGGAGTCTGTGGAGAAGAGGCTCGCTCCGTGGTGGTCTCGGGGGTCCTGCCGGTTTAGTCGCTTGCAGGGTTCTCGAGCTCCTTCACGACCGTCACCATGGAGGTGTCACCACTGCAGGTACAGCTCGCGGAAGGGGCAGGTCGTGGATCCTCAGCGCGGCCCGGCATCTCTCTGGCTGCCCGCGAAGGGTTCGGCTCCCGGGCTGTGTGCGGTCCGAGTGCCGCCCGCTTGGAGCCGGCCTTGCGCGTCGTCCGCGGTCTGCTGGGCCCGGCGTGATCGTGAAGAGGATAGCTTTCCTTTATGGTGCTAGTAGTGAAATATTACCGGCTACACTGGCTTCTCTGGAGTGTAGGGTTCTGTTTTACTGTTTCTGGGGCGGGTGTTCAACTCTCCTGTATTATAATAATAGTCCGCGTGTGGCCCTAAGCTGCACAGATGCTTTGCTCTCCTACCCTCGAGTGGAAAAAAGAGATTGAATGCCCCTGACCTTGGGAAGGTGCAGGGCCGGGCACGATGTTCCCCAGTGAGGAGCCGGCTCAAAATATGTCCTTCCTGTGTTCAAAACGTTAAGGTAGCCAAACGATTGAATCGATGGGCTCCCAAACTGCGGCTGACCAGAATCTGTTGTGTGCCTGGGACGTAGCAGGCACTCGGTAAATATTTGCGGAAGGTCTGAAAGAAGCGGGTGTGTTTTATTGATGACCTCTAAAACCTTCAAGGGGAAAAAAATTAAAAATAAATGAATAAAACCTTCAAGGGAAATATTTCCATGTCACAACGCACTTGATGAGATAGGTTTGTTCAAACTGAACCCTGGGAACTTGGCTGCAGTTAACTCAAACTGCTGTGTGGGTACAAAACGATAGAAACTCCACCAATACCTAGTAAAATGATGGTGGTTTGTCATCGTGGGTAAATCATTACGGTGGGTGTTTTGTTTGCGGTTCTTAATAAACCTCTCATTGAAAAATTCCCCCTTCTACAATTTTCTGAAATTGCTAGCCGGTAAATGAAAACATGCAAATCAGCAAAACAAAGAAAAATGAAGATGCTAAGAAAAGACTGTCTATTGAAAGGATCTATCAAAAGAAAACCCAACTGGAACATATTTTGCTCCGCCCGGACACCTACATTGGCTCTGTGGAATTAGTGACCCAGGTAAAACCAAGTAATTTAATGTGGTTATGAAGTAGTTAAAATGTGTACTTTTCCAGGTTAATTTTCTATGTATTCCACGTACTTTGTGTGTCACTAGACCTGGCCTAAGCTATCATATATATGTTGTAGTATTTAATCCAGATATAATAATGATGATAAAACAATAAATATAGGGTAAAAAAGAAAAGTAACTATATTTCCTTGCCTTATTTCTAGCAAATGTGGGTTTACGATGAAGATATTGGCATGAACTATAGGGAAGTCACCTTTGTCCCTGGGTTGTACAAAATCTTTGATGAGATTCTGGGTGAGTAAATTCTTTCATATAAATATCTACTGGTCAAATCCTTCCTAAGTATCCTTCTTAGCAAACCCTCTATAACCAGAGCTCCTGTCATTTCAAACAATAGCTGGCAAGGTGAAGAAGATTACTGGAGTCTGGCAAGTTTAATTCTTTCCTAGAAACAGTGCTATGAATAAATGTTAAATTAACACCTAGTTAATACTGCTTTTTTCTTTCTATATCTTAATTTTTTTAAATACTTCAGTTTCTTACGAATGTGTATTTTCTTTCAGTCAATGCTGCAGACAACAAACAAAGGGACCCAAAAATGTCTTGTATTAGAGTCACAATTGACCCGTAAGTCTCTTGCATGATCTTTTGGTTTGTTATAGCTCGTGGTTACTGTTAGTTGCATTTACTTTGATTTATACTAACACTGACCTTTTTATTAAATGAAATTCTGCAAAAGCACAGAAAAGCAGAATGCTACAATGAACAATCTTTGATACCTACACCTAGATCCAACAGTTATCAGCGCTTTGCCATTTTTGCTCCATCCATACTTTTTCAGTTATTTCAAAATAAATTACAGACATTATGACACTTGACACTTGACATTATGACATTTGACATTATGACAAAATTTATGACCTAAATTTTTCAGTAAGCATCTCCAATAATTGCTCTAAGCATTCTGGAGTCCAGAGCTTTCACTTTTTCTCATGATGCTATTCATTTTTTTTTTTTTTCGATTAATAACTTCTTTATTCTGGAAAAGCAAATGAAAGTCATATTCATATAAACACTGACATTACAAAGTACAGGGAAAAGGGGAAGGGAGAAGGAAACACAAACTTCTACAAATCCTGCTAATACTGTCTCACCAAACAAGACCATAATGCTTCGTCCAATATTCAATCACTTATATAATAAACCACAAATAAAATCTTCTCTGGAAGATACATTGCTCTTCTTTGAGACGTCAGGGAAAAGGGACTGGAAGTTGGGGTAGGAGGCTTTATTCTTTTGGCAGATCCTCTCAGTCATTATAGATATTGCTGCACTGTTAATAAAAAATATATGCTTCTCTGTAAAGCATTAAAAAAAAAATCCAAGGATGAGATGGCTGAGGTCTCAGCTCAAGTATCTCCAAATACACTGTTGTCCATCCCCTGACCTTTCCGTGTGTTATTTCTTGGTTGTTTTCCGGATCAATGCCATTCTCTGTTTGTGGGCCTCTGTGGTGCAAGCCTTTTTGTAGGGTCGGATTTCTTCAGAGCCAAATCCTGGGATCCACATGTTCCACTGGCGTTCTAGATGCAGCTGGACATCTTTCACCTCCAGGGTGCTGGACTTGCGATGCCGAGCAAGCTGGCAGGCTGCTGTCACCACACTCTCAATAAAATCATCAGCAATCTGCAGCAGCATCTCCTCCACATCTTCATCCAATTGCTCATTAGGATCCACTTCTCTTACTAAGTCTTGTAATTTCTTCTTGGTCAATACCTGATTGTTCTCAGGGCTGAGACGCCCTCCTGTCCCAGGAGTGCCTGGTATCTTTACCACTGTAGTGCTATTGGCCATGGAGCCTTGTGGAGGGGTGCTGGCTGGTTCCGGTTTTATGGATGAGAAATTGGAGAGGTTGATTAGGGCTGAGGGGCCAAACTGGTTCATAATCTGCCGAGCTTTGGACTTCAGCTCATAGAGCTTATCGAGATCCTCTTTCTTTTTGGAGCTGTGAGGACCAAGGCCAATCAAAGGCAGCAGCGTCTATCTCCCCATGATATGCGGACTCATGATGCTATTCAAATAGGAAACCAGCAGGTGGTGATAGAGAATAATTGGATCTAATATTTCTGGTTATAAATGCTGAGTATCCCTTTGTGGGTACTCAAGGTGCTTGTTTCACCTTTTTATTAGCCTGATCTGTTATGGCATAAACTGCTTTAGGTTCTCTGGGGGGAAGTGTGTTAATGAGGTACTTGAATGTTCCTTAAGGGCTTGATATCCTAGTCTTTAAAAAAATGTTGAGCTAGTTTTAGTCTTTTTTGTAGATAATACTAAGCATAACTTGGAATAAGATCTGTGGTGTTAATCTGGTTATAACTGAGCTACTATCTTATGAGAATTAACTTAAAAAAAAACAAGAGAGGGGCAGCCCCAGTGGCTCAGCAGTTTAGCACCACCTTCAGCCCAGAGTGTGATCCTGGAGACTCAGAAATTGAGTCCCATGGAAATTGAGTCCCACGTCGGGCTCCTGGCATGGAGCCTGTTCCTCCCTCTGCCTGTGTCTCTGCCTCTCTCTCTCTCTCTCTTTCTCTCATGAATAAATAAATATAAATAAAATCTTAAAAAAAATAAGAGAGAAATAACTCCAAATAAATTTTTAGCTTTTTTTTTTTTTTTTTTTTTTGGCCAGCAGAGCAATTTACAATTGGTAATATTTTGCCCTTTCATATTTGTTTTGCGCTGTGCTTTGTTGGATGGGAAAGCTAAGGTTGCTAGGCAGTACAGATAGATGATCCTCTTAAAAGCAACATAATAGGGGCACCTGGGTGGCTCAGTCGGTTAAGTGTCAGACTCTTGATTTCAGGTCATGTCATGATTTCAGGATCCTGGGATCCAGCCCCAAGTAGGGCTCTGCCCACCAAGGAGTCTGCTTTAGGGTTTTTCTCTCCCTTTCTCTCCCCATCTCAAACATTCTCTCTCTCTCTCTCTCTCTCTCTCAAATAAATAAATCTTTTAAAAAACAAAAAAGAAAACAGTTTAATGATATTGTTTCCAAATTTTGTCCTTTCCATTGAGCATAAATCATTTCCCTTTGTTTATCCTAACATTTTAAAACTTCATATTTTTTCAGCATTATCAGTATCTGCCCAGGTGTTGGAAGGGATTAATTTTTTTTTCCTCTTGGCTCCTATTTCAGGAGGGTCAGGAACTAAACATGGTGGGAAAAGTACTTCATGCTGAATTTCAGAATATATGTATGAAAAAGAGTCATAGAGGGGGCAGCCCGGGTGGCTCAGCGGTTTAGCGCTGCCTTCGGCCCAGGGCGTGATCCTAGAGACGCAGGATCAAGTCCCACGTCAGACTCCGTGCATGGAGCCTGCTTCTCCCTCTGCCTGTGTCTCTGTCTCTCTCTCTCTCTTTCTCTCTCTGTGTCTCTCATGAATAAATAAAGTCTTAAAAAAAGTCATAGAAATTGAGACTTGAGAATTTCTATATTTTAAGAATAACATTTAAGTATAAAAAATATTAAGCACTAGTTTACCTTTTATTTTATTTATTTATTCATGAGAGACAGAGACGCAGGCAGAGGGAGAAGCAGGCTCCATTCAGGGAGCCCGACATGGGACTCGATCCTGTGTCTCCAGGATCCCGCCCTGGGCTGAAGGTGGCACTAAACCACTGAGCCACCGGGGCTGCCCTTAACCATGTATTTTACAATAAAAGTTTCATTCTTCCTTTCTTAGGGAAAACAATTTAATTAGTATATGGAATAATGGGAAAGGTATTCCTGTTGTTGAACACAAAGTTGAGAAGATGTATGTCCCAGCACTCATCTTTGGACAGCTCCTAACTTCTAGTAACTATGATGATGATGAAAAGAAAGTAACAGGTAGAGTATGGAGGAAAATAACATACTTTTTGCTGATAAAGCACACTTTTAAGTGACTGTGGCATAAATTCCAATATTTTAATAATAATAAATCTCTATAATTGATTCGCATTGCCAGTGATAACAAAGTCTTTTACATTTATTTGCTCAGGTGGTCGAAATGGCTATGGGGCCAAATTGTGTAACATATTCAGTACCAAGTTTACTGTGGAAACAGCCAGTAGAGAATACAAGAAAATGTTCAAACAGGCAAGTAAATAAGTATCCTGTGTCTCAATTATAAATTGTACTTTAGCAATTTATAACAGCATTAATGGCTGGTTTAATGTAATGTAATTTATAAGCTATTAAATCATGGAAAATTATTCACGAACATATATTAAGTTATTTTTTAGCACTTCTAAATTTGTTTTTCTAGTTTGTTGTGAAAAGACTTGAATTTTTTATCTTCCTATTTTTTACTTTCACAGACGTGGATGGATAACATGGGAAGGGCTGGTGAGATGGAACTCAGGCCATTTAATGGGGAAGATTATACATGTATTACCTTCCAGCCTGACTTGTCCAAGTTTAAAATGCAAAGCCTAGATAAAGACATTGTTGCACTGATGGTTAGAAGAGCATACGATATTGCTGGATCCACTAAAGATGTCAAAGTCTTTCTCAATGGAAATAAACTACCAGTAAGCATTTTCTGGGGTGTTGTTAAGAGCAGTGAGGGACTTTATATAAAGATCATCATTAGAGGAAAAATTGATTTTTTTTTCCTCCCATATTTTTTTTTACCACTTCTAGGATACGTTCCTGAAAAGATAACAGTATGCTACATTTTTTTTACTTAGCTCTTTCAGACTCACTAAAAGAACTGTTTTTCTCAGTCTCCTAAACAAATCCTATTATACCCCTTAATGACAATTCTCTTATGCCCATCATTGAACATCATTAGTTTTGAAAAATCCTCATGGTCTATCATTGGATACTTTTTATAACTTTTTTCTAATACCATAACTTTCAATTCCTGTACAGGTAAAAGGATTCCGTAGCTACGTAGATATGTATCTGAAGGATAAGGTAGATGAAACTGGCAATCCATTGAAAATTATCCATGAACAAGTAAACCCCAGGTGGGAAGTATGTTTAACAATGAGTGAAAAAGGCTTTCAGCAAATTAGCTTCGTCAACAGCATTGCTACCTCCAAGGTAATTTCACTTTTGTATTAATCATGATTTATCTTTACATTTTTAATGAATAAAATGAACTCGGATATTTGGCTGCCTTGGCATAAAGCTAAGTTAGATTTTTAAAAATAATTGGTCATTATCATAATTTTGAGGATGGTGAGCTTTACAGTTTGGTTTATTTCCCCATTAGGGTGGCAGACATGTTGATTATATAGCTGATCAGATTGTGACTAAACTTGTTGATGTTGTGAAGAAGAAGAACAAGGGTGGTGTTGCAGTAAAAGCACATCAGGTATGATATTTTAGCAGTTTTTCTAAAGTCAAGTAAGAAGAGAAAGGCTATAAATAAAGCATAAGTTTATAGTGATGTAATATCAACTTTTCCTGCAGGTGAAAAATCACATGTGGATTTTTGTGAATGCCTTGATTGAAAACCCAACCTTTGACTCTCAGACGAAAGAAAACATGACTTTACAAGTCAAGAGCTTTGGATCGACATGCCAATTAAGTGAAAAATTCATCAAAGCTGTGAGTATCTACAGGGAAATAAGAAATAGAAGCACCTTGCTTTATTTCCATTGCCCTTCTCTGCTCTGCAAAAACCAAGATTCTTCCCATATGTCTTCTGCCTCTGAAAAAAGGTAAAAATTGCTTTCACCTCACTGGTCTTATTACAGCCTTAATTATCATCTATATGCCTATATATTTCCCATTACATTATCACTGTTCAATTTATTCTTTAGATTTTTATTTATTCATTCATTCATGAGAGAGAGAGAGAGAGGCAGAGACACAGGCAGAGGGAGAAGCAAGCCCCATGCAGAGCCTGATGTGGGATTCGATCCCAGGTCTCCAGGATCAGGCCCTGGGCTGAAGGCAGCGCTAAACCGCTGAGCCACCAGGGCTGCCCCACTGTTCAATTTAGATCACTTTTGAACTCAGCCCATTTAACTGCTTACCAAACAGCTTTGAATGCCTAAAGTTGACTCTCAGTCAACACATCCAAAACTGTGTTTTGGTTCTTTCCGTACTCACTGGATCTCTATACGAGGAACTTCCCCACCCCCAAAAAACGAAACTATTTCCTATCTTAATAAAAGTCCCTAACCAACCACTAGGTTGCATAAACAAAGCTGAGAGCCTTCTCTTTACCCCCCTGCCTCCTCTGTAATCCAATCAGTAAGACTCATCTTTTGGATACTTCAGTAGCCTCTCACTATCATCTCTTTTCTGTATTACTGTAATGATTCTTAATGTTCGTAACAGTTCAGTCCTTCTTTTTCAATGCCCTTGAGTAATCTTTTTGTCTTAAAGCACACGTTTTTGTCTTCATTCTCTTGAAGTCTTTTGGTAACTTCCACCCTTAGAAAAAGTCTAGGGGCGCCTTCCTGACTTAGTGGAGTATGTGACTCTTGATCTCGGGTTAGAAGTTTGAGCCCCACATTGGGTATAGAGATTACTTAAAATGTTTAAAAAAAGAAATGGGTGGCCCCTGGGTGGCTCAGTAGATTAAGTGTCTGACTCGTGATTTTGGCTCAGGTCCTAATCTCATGAGTTGTGAGATGGAGCTGCACATTGAACTCCGTGCTCAGGTGGGGAGTCTGCTTAGGATTCTCTATCCCTCTGCTACTCCTCCCACTTGCATGTACTCATTCTCTCTATCTTTCTCAAATAAATAAATCTTTAAAAATTAAAAAAAAAAATCTTTTTAAGACCAAATTCTTTAATGTGGCCTATAAGACTGCCATCTCCAACCTCATCTCAGTATCACTTTTTCCTGTGTTATCTAAGTTTCAGTCCTACTGTCTTCAAATTACTCAGTAGCATTAGTACTCTTGCCCCCCTCCTCAGAGCTTTTCCACATGGTAATCCTTCTGCCTGAAATGCTTCCTGGATGTAGCACACTTTTATCCATAACACTCATCACACTTGTAATTTCTCATTTTATTTCCATTTTACTGTTGTATCTTAAAGTCCATGAAGACAAGGACCTGACCAATTTGTTTTAACCACTAAATCTCCAACATGGACTCAGTGCTTAGCACAACATAAATATGTAGTCAGTAAGTATTTATTGAACGAATGAACCAAAGGAACCAGTTCCCTCAGTTATGATAACCTAAGACAGGAAGACGTAGCCTCTGTCTGAATTTTTTTTTTTTTTTGCCTCTTTGCAAACTTTGGATTATTTTTATTTTTATAGGAACTCATTTGTATTCTAGATTTCTAACCAAACTCTTCTTCCCAAATGTGAATCTTCTCATTTTCAGGCAACTGGCTGTGGTATTGTGGAAAGCATTCTAAACTGGGTAAAGTTTAAGGCCCAAATCCAATTAAACAAGAAGTGTTCAGCTGTAAAGCATAACAGAATCAAGGGAATTCCCAAACTTGATGATGCCAATGACGCAGGTACACATTTAATAATGCTTCCAAACATTAAGTCATGTGATTTGATTATTTGTTTTATTCATTAAGAGCATACCATCAATACTTTCCCCTCAACATGTAATATTCAACAGAGTATTTTTCCATGGGTAAAAATCAGCCAATTCCATGTTATTGAATGTTGAGATCATTTCTAATTTTTGACTGTTACATTAATGTTGAGATGACTATTAAGAGTATAAAATAAGAATTTGTAGTGATCTGGGGTGCCTGGGTAGCTTAGTCAGTTAGGCGTCTAACTCACAATCTTGGCTTAGGTCTTGATCTTGAGTCATGAGTTCAGGCCCTGCCTTGGACTCTGCACTGAATGTGGAGCCTGCTTAAAAATATATATATAGTGATCTATTATCTAATGTAGGGTAGGTAAAAATTTTCCTCAAACCTCTTAGGTCCTGTCCGGATCTGAAAAAACAAATTTTTTTTTTAAGATTTTATTTATTTGTTTGTTTGTTTGTTTGTTTGTTTATGAGAGACCCAGACAGAGAGGCAGAGAAATAGGCAGAGGGAGAAGCAGGCTCCCTGCAGGGAGCCTGATGAGGGATTTGATCCCAGGACCCCGGGATCATGACCTGAGCAAAAGGCAGATGCTCAACCACTGAGCCACCAAGGAGTCCCACTGTATCTAAAAATTAAACTGACAAAGACAGGTTAACTGATGAAAAACATACAAATTTATTTAAATAAATTTTACTTGACACAGGAGCTTTCATAGGGAAATGCCGCCCCAAAGAGAGGGTTAAACCTGAGTGTTTTTGTTAGATTTGAGGAAAAGTAGAAAGATATGATAAGAGCAGAGTATGAACTAAGTATAGTAAACGGGGGAGAAGCTCAGTGAGGCCTACTCATTCAGATTCTTTTCAGTGTCTCTCTGGGAGATAAGAACATTCCCTTCCTCTGTGGTATATGGAGGGCACCTCTTACATTAGGGTCTCATGACCTGCTTCAGGGTAGAAGGTTGGGGGATGAGATCAGACTGAACTTGCTTTTAACATTTTCTCAAGCTCTTTCAGCTTAAAATATTTAGTATGCAAGTGCCCTATTTTGGGGGGGTTCTAAACCCCATCACTAACAAATATTTTTAACATAACATGATCAAATGAATGTCTAGCAATAGTGTAACTATCACGAGAAATTAGCATAAGAGAGGCACCTGGCTGGCTCTGTTGTTGTAGTATGTGACTCTTGGTCTCATGGTTGTGACTTCAGGCTCCATGTTGGGTAGGTAAGGAGATTACTTAAAATCATTTAGAGGTGCCTGGATGGCTCAGTCAGTTAAGTATCTGCCTTCAGCTCAGGTTATGATCCCAGGGTCCTGAGATTGAGCCCTGCATCAGGCTCCCTTTGCTTGCTACTCCACATGTTTGTGCATACTTTCTCACTCTTTCCCTCTTTCTCTCTGTCAAATGGATAAATAAAATCTTTTTAAAAAATAAAATATTTTTCAGAAAATTCAGAAAAAAATCATCTGAGAAACTAGGATTTTTTTTTTACTATGAACATTAGTTCTAATATATATCTAATTACTAGTGTTTTATCACAAAACTGTTAATAGCATGTCTGAGTTAGTATATTTGAGGTTTGAACTAAATGTTCCAATATTAATTTGTGTATTTTTATTTTAGGGGGTCGAAACTCCAATGAGTGTACACTTATCCTGACTGAGGGAGACTCAGCTAAAACTTTGGCTGTTTCAGGCCTTGGTGTGGTTGGGAGAGACAAATATGGAGTTTTCCCACTTAGAGGAAAAATACTCAATGTTCGAGAAGCTTCTCATAAACAGGTAGAACCATCTTTAGAATCTAAATCTAGTTGTATAATGCAGGACTTCATGCTTATATTTCATTCCCTCACTGGGCATTTTGAAACCTATTTTAGATAGTTAATTGTTATTATTGTTATTTTTTTAATTTTTATTTATTTATGATAGTCACAGAGAGAGAAAGAGAGGCAGAGACACAGGCAGAGGGAGAAGCAGGCTCCATGCACCGGGAGCCCGATGGGAATCGATCCCGGATCTCCAGGATCGCGCCCTGGGCCAAAGGCAGGCGCCAAACCGCTGTGCCACCCAGGGATCCCTTGTTATTATTTTTAAGACATTGAGTATATTGTAGCATATCTTAACAGATCTTTCTGGCTAAAGTATAAGCTAATAATTGAAAATAGTGGAACTTAAGAAAATCCAAACAACATATACCGTCCTATTTTATTTTCAGATTTATAAGCAAAACATTACCTTTTATATCCATTTTAGATCATGGAAAATGCTGAAATTAATAATATCATCAAGATCGTGGGTCTTCAGTACAAGAAAAACTATGACGATGAAGATTCATTGAAGACTCTTCGTTATGGGAAGATAATGATTATGACAGATCAGGTCAGATTTGCTTTCAAATATATTAGATTATTACACTAAATTAACATGTCTTAACTGTTGCATTGCTTTCCTGCTATGGAAGGAAATTATTTAACCTGGAGCTTTATTCATCACATGTATGTTATACATACAGGTTAAGTGCTTGGATTTGAATAGCCTTTTTTTTTTTTTTAATCCCCATAGAAAAATTTTAGAGAAATTACCAGTAGGTCAAGCATAATTGTTTTTAGTTTTGAAATAATTATTTTGTGTTTTTCTTTCCAAATATTTCTAGGACCAAGATGGTTCCCATATCAAAGGCTTGCTGATTAATTTTATCCATCATAACTGGCCCTCTCTTCTACGGCATCGTTTTCTGGAGGAATTTATCACTCCGATTGTAAAGGTATGTTAACTTCTAAATTACCATAATGGATATTTTAAGGCCCTACTCAACACTTTATACACATTTTTACCCCATGATGTACAGTATACAGGGGACTCGAGTCAAAACCACAGCAATGTGTTCTTTACCACAGGTGTCTAAAAACAAACAAGAAATGGCATTCTATAGCCTTCCTGAATTTGAAGAATGGAAGAGTTCTACTCCAAATCATAAAAAATGGAAAGTCAAGTACTACAAAGGTTTGTAAGGAAACCCACATAGAATTTCTCATTTTGTTTTAAACCATTATACAAGATTATATGGAGTAACTTAGTATTCTTGGTTGCATAGGTTTGGGTACCAGCACATCAAAAGAAGCTAAAGAATACTTTGCAAATATGAAAAGACATCGTATTCAGTTCAAATACTCCTGGTCCTGAAGATGATGCTGCCATCAGCTTGGTCAGTTTGAATTCTGTTTCATACATTCTAGTTTTGTAAATCACTACTTTTAACTAGTTAATTGAAACATAAATATTTATATAGTAGAATGTTTTATAGGGGTGCCTGGGTAATTCAGTTGATTAAGTGTCTGCCTTTGGCTCGGGTCATGATCCCAGAGTCCTGGGATCAGGCACTGAGTCGGGCTCCCTGCTCCATGGAGAGCCTGCTTCTCCCTCTTCCTCTGCCTGCCACTCCACTCCCCCTGCTTATGCTTTCTACCTCTGTCAAGTGAATAAATAAAATCTTTTAAAAAAAATGTTTTATAGAATATAGAATGTTTTTAGTAAACATATCCTAGAGAAAGGGACCATATGTTTTAGGAAACTGAGTAAGACTGTTCGTACCAGTGACCTGTTATTTTTATCTCTAATTTGTAGGCCTTTAGCAAGAAACAGATAGATGATCGAAAGGAATGGTTAACTCATTTCATGGAAGATAGAAGACAACGGAAGTTACTTGGCCTTCCTGAGGTAAAAACTGTATATATTCAGGCACCTGAATGACTCATTTGGTTTGGCTCTTCATTTTGGCTCAGGTTGTGATTTCAGGGTCATGAAATTGAGCCCCATATGGGGCTTTGTGCTGGGAGCCTGTTTGGGATTCTCACAATCTCAATAGCCCTGCATGTGCTCAATCTTAAAAAAAAAAAATCCTACAACACAATGACTAATAGCTTCAGTAAAAAATTTAATAATAGGCAACTATATGAATGTGCTTATTTAGACTGCTGCATAAGTGTATGGAGCCTCAAAAATTAAAAAGGTAGGGCAGCCCAGGTGGACTCAGCAGTTTAGCGCTACCTTCCGCACAGAGTGTGATCCTGGAAACCCAGGATCGAGTCCCACATCAGGCTCCCTGCATAGAGCCTGCTTCTCCCTCTGCTTGTGTCTCTGCTTCTATCTCTCTCTGTGTCTGTCATGAATAAATAAAATATTAAAAAAAAAAAATTAAAGGGCAATGTAGGGATCCCTGAGTGGCTCAGCGGACTTAGCGCCTGCCTTCGGCCCAGGGCATGATCCTGGAGTCCCAGGATTAAGTCCCACATCAGGACTCCCTGCATGGAGCCTGCTTCTCCCTCTGCCTGTGTCTCTGCCTCACTCATACTCTCTCTGTGTGTGTCTCTCATGAATAAATAAATCTTTAAAAACTAAAAAGGCAGTGCAGTTTTTCTTAATTGTGCAACAATTAAATTTGCTTTATCTTTGTTTTTTTGTTTTGTTTTGTTTTTAATTTGCTTTATCTTTGAAACAGTAAAATACTTCTATAAAATTCTGTATCTTTGAGGGATTTAAGAATTATCACAGAAATGATATGATGAAAGATTTCTGTTTTATTTATTTGTTTGTTTCAAGCATTATTAAAGTCAATGATCTTTTTTTATTTTAAACTAGATCATGTAATACTCTCTTTGATCCCTCAGGATTACTTGTATGGGCAAACTACCACATATCTGACATACAATGACTTTATAAATAAGGAACTTATCCTGTTCTCAAATTCTGATAACGAGAGATCTATCCCATCTATGGTGGATGGTGAGTTCCAATTTGTTAGCCTGTTTTTGTCCTACATAGAAATCAATGTCCAAAAATAGTTAAGTTGAGGATACTAATATTTGTACTTCTTTTATTTTAAAGGCTTGAAACCAGGTCAAAGAAAGGTTTTGTTTACCTGTTTCAAACGGAATGACAAGCGAGAGGTGAAGGTTGCCCAGTTGGCTGGGTCAGTGGCTGAGATGTCCTCTTATCATCATGGTGAGGTAAACACACAATCCATAATGTTTCCAGAAAGCATTATAGCGGTAATACCTGCAAAATCATTTTCCAAACACTTAGAGTACTTGATGAGATGAACACTTGTTTATCCATAATAGAAGATGCCTCCAAGGTTGAATAGGACTTGATAGAAATTATTGGAAAGCAAGAGCCCTGAATTTGGTGAAATCTGTCAAACTGTAAATGTGCTTATCCTTTGACCTAACAAATCAATTTCTAAAAATAATCTTGGGCAGCCCGGTGGCTCAGCGGTTTAGGGCTGCCTTCAGCCCAGGGCATGATTTTGGAGACCCTGTGCACTTGGCAGCCATAACGTGGGCTGAGAAAGGCCAGAGCTAGGCTTGCGGGAGTAGGGGCCAGCTCAGTCTCGCCAAACAAAACCTTAACAGGAGGGGCACCTGGGGGTTGAGCGTCTGCCTTCGGCTCAGGACATGATGCTGGAGTCCCCGGATCGAGTCCCACGTCAGGCTCCCTGCATGGAGCCTGCTTCTCCCTCTGCCTGTTGCGCTCTCTCTCTCTCTCTTTCTCTGTGTGTTTCTCATGAATAAATACATAAAATCTTTTAAAAAATAATAATAATAACGTTCTGGTAAGGGGACTCATAAATCTACAAGTATCTATGTTCAAAGATATTTAGTGATGTTTAATATACCTTTGTGAGGCTAAAATTTAGACATTGAAAATGTCCATCAATTGGAAAATTGTTGTAGATTGTGACACTTCCATGCCTGGAATCCATTATATAACCGAAGTAAATCTGTGTGTACTAACATTGAGAATATCCACAGTCCATTGTTAGTGAGGAGAAAGAGAGCCAGAACAATACTTAAAGCAAAATACCTAGAAGGGTATGCTCCAGGTTGTTAACTTTGGTTATCCCTGTCAATTGAAAAAGACAACTTTCTAATTTTTATATTTCTGAATTGCTTAACTTTATACAAATATATTCCCTTTATCTTTTGTGATTATAGTTTTTTGCATTCATTATATTTTAAAGAACTAAGTTGCCTATAGGTTTCTAGAACTTTAAACGTAATGATTATGTTGCTTGTTGCTTTCAGTTAAAATATTGTTAGCATTTGGTAAATGTTCACATATTTGTCAAATGCTTACCCTGCAGCAAGGGTAGGGTAAAAAAAATCAAATATTTTCCTTACTTCAGGGTATAATCACAATATAAATAGAAGGCCAACACACACACACACGCACACACAACTATAGATTAAAGTGATGCATGCTAGCATAGAAAAAGAGCAAAGTGTTGTAACACAAACAAGGATATACTTCATTCTGCTAAAGGTGAAGAGAAGACCTATGCCCCCAAGGTTGAATAGGACTTAATAGAAACTATTAGAAGGCAAGAGCCCTGACCTTGGAGCCAGAAGTCTTGGGTTTATGTACATCTGCCATGTATTTATCTGGGAAGAGTCAATAAACATCTACACCTCATAAAACCCTACAGGATTATAGTGAGGCTTAGTCATAATGGATATGTATTAAAAGCCTCCAGATCTGATTAACGAATCTCTTTTCCACCTCTAGATGTCACTAATGATGACCATTATAAATTTGGCTCAGAATTTTGTGGGTAGCAATAATCTGAACCTCTTGCAGCCCATTGGTCAGTTTGGTACTAGGCTGCACGGTGGCAAGGATTCTGCTAGTCCTCGATACATCTTCACAATGCTCAGGTGGGTATGCTTTCAATTTCTAGTGAATTGCCATTTCTAATTTTCAAATGAATTTAGTTGACCAAAAATAAAAATTCAATTAATCAGAAAACGTAATTTTGATACACTTAGAATATTCTTTTTTTTTTTTTAACTAGTTCATTTAAGTTTAATTATGCTACTCTTTACAATAAACAAATTCAGGACGCCTGGGTGGCTTAGTGGTTGAGAACCTGCCTTTGGCGAAGGGTGTGATCCCAGCATTCTGGGATTGAGTCCCGCATTGGGCTCCTCACAGGGAATCTGCTTCTGTGTCTGCCTATGTCTCTGCCTCTACTCATGAATAAATAAATAAAATTCTTTAAAAAGAACAATAAACAATCTAAATTCTAATTCAGTTTGATAGCCATGCCTTTGAATTTCTTAGAAGTATTGTTTCCTTACCAACCTAATGTTTTTACTTCCATTTCTTATATTTTCTTTTCTTTCATTGTATAGAGCAGTGGTTCTCAACCAGGGTAGATTTTGCACTACCACCCCATCTCCCAGGAAACATAATGTAATGTCTGGAGACATTTTTGATAGTCATGACTAGGGGAGCTGTGCTACATCTAGTGGGCAGCAGCCAGAGATACTGCTAAATACACTATAGTGCATAGGATAGCCCCCCATAACAAGGAATTATCTGATCCAAAGTGTCAAAGCTGCCCAGGTTGAGAAACCCTGCTGTAGACTTGGGATCAGAGTAAAGAAGAGCTTAATTTTTCCTAAATATCATAGTTGAAATTTTACTTCCTTTATAAGTACGGAAAGTACATTATGAATAGTTTTCCGCTGTCATCCTATTCAATCGCTCAGCAGCATTGGATAATCACTTTATCCTCCTAGAAATTCTTTATTTGGCCTCTAAGACATCAAACTGTTGGCTTTCTTCCTTATTTGTCTTCTTTGCTGGGTCTTTCTCATCTTTCCAACCTAGAAGTACTGGCCTGCCCTGAAATTCCTTCATTAGCTCTCTTTCTACTAGCTACACTCACTTCCCATCCATGGATGATAATCCATCCATCTAGTCTCAATAGTTCCAACTCTGAATCTCTTACAGCTGTCTCTCAATATTTACCACTCAGATGTCTAATAAGTATCTCAAACCTAAGTCTGAAACAAAATTCTTAGTCTTCCTGTCTCAGTAAATGGGATGCCATCATCCTAATCCTCAGACTAAAAACCATGAAGTCACCTTTTTTCACAGTGGTATCCAATCCATCACCAAATCCTACGGGCTTTGCATTAGACAAATATTAAGGCATCCCATTTATCTAAAGTAATATAGTCTACCATTCTTTCTTATGGCAGCCAACTAATTTCTTTTTTTTTTAAGTAGATCACTCTGGTTCAGAACCTTCTAACTGCTTCATTTAGAGTAAAATCTAAAGGACTTTACATGATCTATGTGTCCACTCCCCATATCTTTTGACTCCCATCTCATAATCTCCCTTCCAAACACAACTGGCCTCTGCCTATAATCAAACATGCCAAGCACACTCTTCAGGGCTTTTTACTTATTGATCCCTCTGCTTACAATAATCTTCAAATAAGCATATGATGGCTCATTCTCTCAATTTATTCTTTAGTATTATCCTTTCAGAAAGTGTTACCATTCCTCGGAACCTTCAATCACTCAGTCACTTTTACCTACTTTTTCCTTCTTAGCATTTACCCTACCACCTGACAAAATGCATGTCCATTGCCTTTCTCCCTGTAGTAGAATGTGATACTTTCTAGATACTTTATATTTGTGGTGTCTGGCACATACGAAGTGCTCAATAAATACTGTTAAATGATTATTCATCAGCAAATAAAGCCAAAGTAATTTTCATGCATAGATATGAGATAAACATATATCCTTCTTACAAGTTAAATATCAAAGCCAATATTTTTGTAAAATAATATTCTTTGTTTTCTTTAGCCCTTTGGCTCGGTTATTGTTTCCACCAAAAGATGATCAGACTTTAAAGTTTTTATATGATGACAATCAACGTGTTGAACCTGAATGGTACATTCCCATTATACCCATGGTGCTGATAAATGGTGCTGAAGGAATTGGTACTGGGTGGTCCTGCAAAATCCCCAACTTTGATATTCGTGAAGTTGTAAATAATATCAGGCGTTTGATGGATGGAGAAGAACCTTTGCCAATGGTAACTATTCTGTGTGTATCAGGATCCTTCATTTCCTTTTGGTCTCAATTCAGTAGATTATATGGTTAAAGAGGACACATATAAAATTTGTTTTGCCCTTTCATGTTCATTAGATTTAATGCTATTGGGATTTCTGTTTTTAGTGTCACATTTAGAAAACCTATTTTTCTTTAAAATACCAATTTAGCTTCCAAGTTACAAGAACTTCAGGGGTACTATTGAAGAGCTGGCTCCAAATCAGTATGTGATTAGTGGTGAAGTGGCTATACTTAATTCCACAACCATTGAAATCTCAGAGCTTCCTGTCAGAACATGGACCCAGGTAAGTAATTGTGGATTTCCTCTTTGATTTTTGTGATCGGAGAAACACTTTGCACTACTGCTTGTTGAATACTCCTAAGCCTGTATTTAAGACACTTACAAGGGGATTATGCCTTTCTTTAGACCTATAAAGAACAGGTTCTAGAACCCATGTTGAATGGCACTGAGAAGACACCACCTCTCATAACAGATTATAGGGAGTACCATACAGACACCACTGTGAAGTTTGTTGTGAAGATGACTGAAGAGAAACTGGCAGAGGCAGAGAGAGTGGGGCTACACAAAGTCTTCAAACTCCAAACTAGTCTCACATGCAACTCCATGGTATGTTTTAGAGGTACCCATGTTTGATTTATATTAAAGTTTAATATCAATTTTAAAAGAATATCCTAGAATACTTTTATATTTTTGAAGAATAAAGTCATTTTCCTAAAACCATTAAAGTTTAGCCAATTTACCTCTTCTTGGCTCTAATCCTATGTTTATTTTCTAGGTGCTTTTTGACCATGTAGGTTGTTTAAAGAAATATGACACAGTGTTGGATATTCTAAGAGACTTCTTTGAACTAAGGCTTAAATATTATGGATTAAGAAAAGAATGGCTTCTAGGAATGCTTGGCGCTGAATCTGCTAAACTGAACAATCAGGCTCGCTTTATCTTAGAGAAAATAGATGGCAAAATAATTATTGGTATGTTTTCAGATTAATAACTATCTGAAAAAAAATAATAACTATCTGCACTAAAACTACAATAATGCCTAACTTTAAACATTTGGAGGGAGAGCAAAATCCTTTAGTTCAGCTGGTTACTTCTACAAGAATTTCTTTCAAATACCTAGGCATTTATAGCTTGAAAAAGATAGCTTTTCTTAGATTGAATATCTTGAGAAATCAAGATTTGGTTGACATTTAGACAGAGAATAGACAGAAAGATACCTATGTAAAGTGATCAAGAGAAGAAATGTTAAGTCTGAGAGAGGAGGGGCAGCCCCGGTGGCCCAGCAGTTTAGCTTCTGCCTTTGGCCCAGGGCATGATCCTGGAGACCCTGGGATCGAGTCCCACGTCAGGCTCCCTACATGGAGCCTGCTTCTCACTCTGCCTGTGTCTCTGCCTCTCTTCCTCTCTCTCTCTCTCTCTCTCTCTCTCTCTGTGTGCCTCTCATGAATAAATAAATAAATAAAATAAAATCTTTAAAAAGAAAGTCTGAGAGAGGAGAAAAAGGCTGGAACAAAGATTACAAATGGCTTATATTACAAGTAAATTGCATACTGAAGACTAAAAGAGCTATTTCCCAGGAAATGTTTTTTTAAAAAGATATTCTAGAAGCAACTAAGGGTTTAAGTGAGCAGGAAGAAAACAATTTTTATAAAAGCTGGAGTGTTAGTAAGGTTAGAAAAAATAGCCCCACCCTGGCCAGGACTAACTGGGAAAGCTAGGCAACTAACTTGTAGATTATAGTAGCAAGTCCCCAAAACATGGCAACATGAGTCCCTGGTGATCACAGAATAATTTTCTATTTTTAAAACTAATAACACTAGCATGTCCGGCCCCTGATTTCATAGAACTATTGTTTAAGACAAGGCTAAAATGAGTGATGTTGGACATGATTCAAAGAAAACAAAAGTAAAGATTGTATCTTGTTGACCGGAATTTAGGAAATAAGGGACTATCCAGTCTTCCTGAGTATAAAAGTGTAGAGAGTCTAAACATGTAATCTATATCAAGTTAATTGGTAAACGATAGTGCTCAGAAATTCATTCTGAAATACCTTATAGCTAGTAACTCAGTATCTCTCAAAGTGTAATAAATTGACTGCAGTCATTATTAGAAGAAAGGCACTCTAGAAAACAGGAATGGATGCAGCATGCAGAAATCAGTGATTGGGTTGGTGGCACTAAAATCTTGTCCAATCAAATATTAAAAATCTTAAAAGAGAATATAATTGAGGTAGATACTTATCAGAAATAAGGTTTTTATTGTCTTCTGTTCTTTTAGTGTTAACAATCAGGTCAACAATCTCATATGTGATTTGACTGTCCCCCTTGTGGTAATTTACATTTGTCGGTTTAGGAAAAAGACCTCTCTATACCACGATGTATAAATTGATGCAAAACAAAGACAGCTTAATTGTTAGTTTTAATCTTTTTGAATTAATATGGTAAAACCATATTCCTATCCTAAAATATTGCTCAAAACAATTACTTGTTTACATTTTTTTTAATAGAAAATAAGCCTAAGAAAGAATTAATTAAAGTTCTGATTCAGAGGGGATATGATTCGGATCCTGTGAAGGCTTGGAAAGAAGCTCAGCAAAAGGTAATTTCTCAATTAGCATTTTCTATGTTATTAAAAACTACGTATAATCTAATGTCTCTGTTTCACATTTCCTGTTAAAGCTACATTTTAATTCTTCCTCTAGGTACCAGATGAAGAAGAGAATGAAGAGAGTGACAATGAAAATGAAGCTGAAAAGAGTGACTCTGTAAGAGATTCTGGACCAACCTTCAACTACCTTCTTGATATGCCTCTTTGGTATCTCACCAAGGAGAAGAAGGATGAACTGTGCAAGCTGAGAAATGAAAAAGTGAGTTGTTAATGGAGGGTACATGTTATTCATTTCTAATGGTTAAAGTAAAAACTGTGTGCTTCATGAAATTAATTCTTAATTTTCTGACTGTCTTATGAAGGAGCAAGAACTAGAAACATTAAAGAGAAAGAGTCCAACAGATTTGTGGAAAGAAGACTTGGCTACTTTTGTTGAAGAGCTAGAGGTGTGTAGTTCATAATGCCCATATTAGAGTTTTTTGGTTTTGTTTTTTTAATTTATTTATGATAGTCACAGAGAGAGAGAGAGAGGCAGAGACACAGGCAGAGGGAGAAGCAGGCTCCATGCACCAGGGGCCCAACGTGGGATTCGATCCCGGGTCTCCAGGATCGCGCCCTGGGCCAAAGGCAGGCGCCAAACCTCTGCGCCACCCATGGATCCCCTCATGTTAGAGTTTTAATGAAATAGAACATTCTAGCAATATACCTCTTTGTCAAGAAATTTCATAATTGGCAAGACAAAGAATGTAAGAGGCATAAGAAAACATTCCAAGATAACACATTAAAAAAAAAAAAAAAACGATCGTTAGAATAAAGTAAATGATGCCCGGAAACATGCTACCTAGAAGTTTTTGGACAAAGAAGAAAAGGTAGGAGTTGATTTCTGACTGACTGTGACTGAGAACATAAAGATAATTTAAATATGGAAAAAGACCAATCCAATCTCCCAAGTCAACAGAAAAGGACAAAGATGTTTACCTTCTGGGCTAGCTAATCAGTAGATTCAGAAGATACTTTGTTATCTAAATCTCCCTAATTTGCTTTGTTTTCCTATACTATTTTAAGATAAGAAAAAGCATTTCATAAATTAAGCTAGAACACTTAACATACAGTTTTATATTGTCATACTTCCGTATGGATATACAAGTGGAATCCCATCCTTTCACTTCTTATTTGAGTTTACAAATATGTTTATATGTATCTATGTATTTTGTCCCTAACACAGTGTCCCTTTTTTATCTTCAGAAGGCTTAAATGGTAGAATCAAGAGTAGAACCCAGTCTTTTGTCTCAACACTTGTCAAATGGGCCTTAATGATATCTATCTCACCACTATTATTGGCGGTATTACTTAGTTGTGGCACAGCTTATCACAAATTTACTTTTAAGTCGAGGGATGCCTAGCCGGCTCAATTGGAAGAGCATGTGACTCTTGATCTCAGGGTCATGAGTTCAAGCCCCACATTGGGTATAGAGATAGCACACATAAATTTTTAAAAATTTATCTTAAGATGTAACAAATTGAAATCAGTTTAACTGTTGCCTTTTATTCTGTTTCTATAAAGTAGCCTGATCTTTGTAGTGTCTTTGTTGACTTATAAACTTGCTTTCTTTTATCTCTTTTGTAGGCTGTTGAAACAAAGGAAAAACAAGAAGAACAAATAGGACTTCCAGGGAAAGGAGGGAAAGGAAAGGGGAAAAAAACACAAATGGCTGAAGTTTTGCCTTCTCCTTGCGGAAAAAGAGTCATCCCCCGAGTGACCATAGAGATGAAAGCAGAGGCAGAAAAGAAAAATAAAAAGAAAATTAAGGTAGGGTGCCTGGGTGGCTGTCAGTTAAGCTTTGCCTTTGACTCAGGTCATGATCCCGAGGTCCTGGGGTAGAATCTCACATCAGGCTCCCTGCTCAGTGGGGAGTCGGCTTCTCCCTGTCCCTCCCCCCACTTGTGTTCTCTCTCTCTCTCTCTTTCTCTCTCTCTCTGTCTCTCTCAAATAAAACCTTTTTCAAAAAACATAAAACTAAGGTACTACTCTTGAAAAGTTATAGATAAAACTTTTTTCAGTTTAAAACTGAACAAATGATATAAAATTTCTAATCCCATAGTTTGCAATTAATCCTATATTTAATCATAACTTTGCTTTCCTGTGAGCCTCATTTTTTGGACGGTTAAGTATCTTGGAAAAGTTATATCCGTACCTTTATTCAGAGCTCTTAACCAAAACTTAAAGAAAAAATCACTCTTTGACCAGATATATATTTGTATATTTGACCTTACATTTTTCCGAATAAGTTGGCAGAGCTTGACCATCTTTGTCTTGCTCTCTTTTAGAATGAAAACACTGAAGGGAGCCCTCAAGAAGAGAGTATCGAAATAGAAGGTCTGAAACAAAGGTTGGAGAAGAAACAGAAAAGAGAACCAGGTATTAAAATATTTTAGTAAAATGGTATAGAGTTGAGATTAAATTGTGTCTGATACCTAGTACATTCCGCATGGATGTTTAGAAAGCCCTTACTGAATAATATGAGGGAGGGCTATGTCTGGAGTTTACTTGAATCTCCCTAATACTGTCCTTGGATATGATTTATTTTAGAAAGGAATTTTAAATAGTTTGTTAATTCAGCAACTTGAATTCCTTAGTTGAGATCTAAAGAAAATACTCTCAGTTTATTAAATTCCACTTTCTAGCCAATTATAAGGCTGTAATATATATTAATATATAAAACTACTTGAGAACAATGAGCACATCTTAGCCATGTTTATATTATCCCTCTAGTTGAACACCACGCCTGGGATGTAAGTAGCACTCAGTAAATTAAATAGAATTAAGAATTCTACTAACATTTGATTATACCTTTACTGAATATCTACCTTTTTTTAACTTCTAAAGATATTCACATATTAAAATTCATCAATTTAAAGTGTACCATTCAATCATTTTAGTATACTCAACAGTTTTAAAAGTTTTTTGCACCAAAAAGAAACACTCTACCCGTTAATGGTCACTTCCCATTTCCTACCAATTTCCCCTATCGTAGGCAACCATTAATCTACTTTCTGTTTCTAGATTTACTTATTCTGGACATTTCCTATAAATAAAATCCTACAACATCTGGTCTTTTGTCCCCAGCATTTTTCACTTAGCATGTTTTTGGTGGTCATCTATGTAGTAACATGTATCAATACTTCATTCTTTTTTATTGCCAAATAGTGTGTTTCATAGTATGGATATAACACATTTTATTTATTTATCCATCAGTTGATTAGTGTTTGGCTTATATCCACTTTTTAGCTGTTATGAACACTGCTATGAGTACTTGTATATAAGTTTTTATGTGGACTTAAGGTTTTTATTTCTTTTGGGTAGATCCTGGGAGTGGAATTTTACTGGGTCATATTTTTCTATGTTTAACCTTTGGAGGAACTGCCATACTGTTCTTCAGAGCAGCTGCCCCATTTTACATTCCCTCCAGCAGCGTAGGAGGGCTCCAATTCTCCACATCCTCACCAACACAGTTAATTCCTTGTCACTCTTTTTTGTTCTAGCCATCCTAGTGGATATGAAGTGGTATCTCATGGTTTGGGTTTGCATTTCCCTATTGGCTAATTATTTTGAGTATCTTATGTGCCTAAAGGTCATTTATATTTCTTTGGAAAAATGTCTATTCAGACCCTTTGCCCATTTTTCTAAGTAGGTTATTTATCTTTTGTTGTTGTTGAGTTAGTTGTAAGATATCTTTATGTATTCTAACTTTTTTTTTTTAAGATTTTTGTTTTATTTAGAGTGAGCACGGGTGCATGAGTCCAGGAGGGGCAGGGGAAAAAGAGACGGAATCTGAAAGACTACCCTGAGCACAGAGCCCCACATGGGGCTTGATCTCAGGTCCCTGAGATCATGACCTGAGCCAGAATCAAGAGTCAGAGGCTTGGGGGCACCTGGGTGGCTCAGTGGTTGAGCGTCTACCTTTGGCTCAGGTCATGATCCCAGGGTCCTGGAATAGAGCCCCACATAGGGCTCCCTGCTCTCACCCCCCGTTGCCCTTCCCCCTCAGCTCATTCTCTTTCTCACATTCTCTCTCAAATAAAGTGTTTTTAAAAAATAAAAATAGGGCAGCCCGGGTGGCTCAGCGGTTTAGTGCCTGCCTTCAGCCCAGGGGTGACCCTGGAGACCCCGGTTCGAGTCCCACGTGGGGCTTCCTGCATGGAGCCTGCTTCTCCCTCTGCCTGTGCCTCTGCCTCTCTCTCTGTCTTCTCTCTGTGTATTCTCATGAATAAATAAATAATTAATAATAAATAATAAATAAATAAACAAATAAAAATTGTCTTCACCCTTGTCAAAAATTAATTGGCCATAAATATTAAGGTTTATTTATGGATTCTCAACTCTATTCCATTGATTAATCTATAAGTCTAATTTTGAGTATCTACTTTTTTTTAATAGATAATGTGTACTCAGCTCTGTGGGGAATACAAGATGAATAAAACATATGGAAACATCTTATTATTAAACTAAAGAAATAATAAAAGTATGCCATACTGCATACTGCACAAAATTATATATTGACTATCTAATGCATGCAGCACACTTTTAACTTTAAACCTAGCTAGCGATCTTTTAGCATATAAAACCAAAGAATCAGTTGAGTATTTTGAGCACTCATGTTCCCGTGAGTTTTATTACTCTTAAATAATATGAGGACACAAGAAGTGGGAGAGCATGGCATTTACCTTCAAGAGGTTTATTAAGAACAAGAGTTAAAGCAGTATATACTAGCCATTGTAGGAACTGAAAGGCGAGATCAGTGTGGGTGCATGTACATTGTAGAGGCTTTATGGGAGAGGTAAAACTTAGGTTAAAGTCTTGAAGAGTAGATAAGATTTAGGTATTCTAGATTGGGTAAAGAAAAATGGGCACATAATACACATGGGACAATGAAAAGTCCCCCTTAACAGAGTGAAAAGGGAACTTTATATTGGGAAATAGTAAAAAATAGTTTAACCAGATTACAGACAGTTAAAAAAACCATTGTTGGAGGATGCTAGATAAGATTACATTAAACTAGGATATATGAAGTAGACAGGTATATTGATAAGAATATGAAGGAGGAAAAAAAAAAAGAATATGAAGGAGGCTGCTCTTGTAATCTTTGGGTCCGGACTAGTGAGTCAGCCATTAAACACGCCTCAAGGTATAGTCCTAGCCATTGTTTTCTCTTTGAATTCTCTTCCTTGCCTTGACTTCCAACAACCTTCTGCTGATCTCTTTACATCTATTCTTGCCCCCTTCCAATCTCTACCTTGCAGCTTGGGAGAATTTTTTTTAATGCAAATCTAGTCATAATGGTTCCCTGTTTAAACAAAATCCTTAGGGCTCCTGGTTGGCTCAGTGGGTAGAGCATAGAACTCTTGACCTTGTCAAGGTCATGGGTTCAAGCCACAAGTTAAGTATAGAGCTTACTTAAATCAGTAAAAATTTTAAAGTAAAACAAAATCCTTAACAAGACGAGCCACTGTCTCCCAACTTCTGCTTTCTAGCCATATGGATTTCTTTTCTTTTCTTTTCTTTTCTTTTTTTAAGATTTTATTTATTTATTCATGAGAGACAGAGAGAGAGAGAGAAAAGATACAGGCAGAGGGAGAAGCAGGCTCCATGTAGGGAGTCTGATGTGGGACGTGATCCCAGGACTCCAAGGATCATGCCCTGGGCTGAAGGCAGGCGCTAAACCACTGAGCCACCCAGGGATCCCCCTGGATTTCTTTCAGTTTCCTAAATGTACCATTTTTCCCCCCCAGGGCCTTTGTATATGCTATTTTCTGTGCTAGAATGTTTCATCACCCACCTGCCTTCAACTAGTTAACTCTAATTTAAACTTCAGATCTCAGCTCAAGCATTTCTTGGAGCAGCCTCATATTAAAACACATATACTTAGACACGTTGTATTTCTTTTTTTTTTTTTTTTGACACATTGTATTTCTTTACGGGATTAGATGACCAAACTCTAAGCTCCAGGAAGAGGGACTATGTCCATCTCTGTTCACCGTTGTATTCTCAATACCAGCACAGAGCTCAATAAATATTTGAAAGATGGATGAATTATAGATGGAGAAAAGTGAGTCGAAGAACATGTAAAGGGTGTTAATTCCTATCTCCCTTCTAGGTACCAAGACAAAGAAGCAAACTACATTGCCGTTTAAACCCATCAAAAAAGGAAAGAAGAGAAACCCCTGGTCTGATTCAGAATCAGATATGAGCAGTAATGAAAGTAACTTTGATGTCCCTCCACGAGAGGTAGAGCCACGGAGAGCAGCAAGTAAGGAAAAGTGAACAACATGCTAGATGTGCTGAAAGATCTGAATGGCCAGGAATTGTTATAGAGCAGTGATTATTAAGTTTTTGAAAAACGAAAGCATCTTTTAGAAGATGAAAGCTTAAATCTTCATGAAATGTTCTATCAATCTGTAGATTAAATACTTCTGTAAACCCTCATTTATTCTTTGTCTATGTATGTTTTTTATAGCAAAAACCAAATTCACAGTGGATTTGGATTTAGACGACAGTTTCTCAGATTTTGAAGAAAGAATTCAAGATGAGGATTCTGTTCCATCAGATGTCAGCCCACATAAGACCAAAGCTTCCCCAAAGTATGTTCTCTAATATGAATTTTATCATGATTGTTGTCAGCAGCCAATGATATATTCTTTGTTGCTTGACACAAGTTAGAATTGGTTGTCAGAATGTTGGCTTTTATTTTGTTTTGTTTTTTTTTAATTCTAGACGTACTGCCAAAGAACTGAAGCCACAGAAAAGTGCCCCCCCAGGTATGTATTTAAGTAAAAATAGTGAGATGTCTTGCTTTACTGGGGCACTCAGATCCAGCTGGGTTCTAACCAGACTGCATTATCTAAGTCCAGCCTTGGAAAATAAATGTGGGTTCTTAGTAGCATTACATTGATGTTCATTAGGATTAGTTTTGCTCAGAAAGAGGTTCTACACTTGATATACTGAACGTAAGCATGTGCTTGCCATTTACTGTGCTAGACGCTAAAGGTACAAAAAACACCTGCCCATGAAGAATCCAGAAATTAGATAAAAGTTTATAAGCGTGTGTTTTAAATATTCAAGAAAAGTCTCAGACTTGGTTTTTAAATGGGGATTCAGAGCAGGAAACAGATTTTGTTGTGTTGCTTATGTGTACTATTTTCCTTTCCATTTGAAGTAATGGACCTTGATGCTGATGATGCCAAGGACAGTGTACCACTTTCTCCAGGTTCTACTGCTGATTTCTTGGCTGAAACTGAAATTGTAAACCCCCTTCCTAAAAAGAAGGTGGCCGTGAAGAAGATAGCACCAAAAAGTGAGCTTCAGTCTTTCAGATGGGTTAATATTGGGATTAAGTAACTGGCTGCCACAAGTCAATTTCAATTTTTTATACCCAAAAGTTACTCGTAATGAAATTAAACCTTTTCCAAATGGAAGCAACTATTTAGATCTTCATAATCAAAACTGGTGATCAAAAGGTTTAAAATCAGCATGTTTCTCAAAATGCCAGGCATTATCTAGCTCATTTATATGACAGGGACAGAGTTTATAAATAGTATAAAAGTTTACTGTAATACATAAACCTATAAAAAAAATAGATGCTGGGCAACCCCAGTGGTGTAGTGGTTTAGCACCACCTGCAGCCTGGGGTGTGATCCTGGAGATCCGGGATCGAGTCCCATGTCGGGCTCCCTGCATGGAGCCTGTTTCTCACTGCCTTTGTCTCGGTCTCTCTCTGAATGAATTAAAAAAAAAAAAAAAAAAAAGAGTGCTTTCTTATTAAAAAAAAAAAAGATGCTTAAAAATACTTTGGTTCTGTAATGTATTTTCAGCTCTGTGAGATTTTTTTCTTATGTTAAATATAAGTAATCAACAGCTTGCTAAAGAAAGTTCACAGAACAGTTTATCTAAGAGTGGGCACATGATGAATGCCTGTGTTGATTTGCAGGTCAGTCTTCCACCTCCACTACAGGTGCAAAAAAAAGGGCTGCACCAAAAGGAACCAAAAAGGATCCAGGCTTAAATTCTGATGTCTCTCAAAAGCCTGATCCCCCAAAAACCAAAAATCACCGCAAAAGGAAGCCATCCACTTCTGATGATTCCGACTCTAATTTTGAGAAGATGATTTCTAAAGCAGCCACAAACAAGGTGAGTATTTATCCTAGTCAGTCCATTTGTTCTAGGTGTTTTAAAAACCAAGATTGCTTTTAGTAATCTTGACACTTTTTTTAATCTGACACATTTTTAAGGAAATAAATGTGGGGTGCCTGGGTGGCTCAGTTGGTTAAGCATCTACCTTCAGCCAGGTCCTGATCTCAGGATTCTGGGATTGAGCCCCATGTCAGGCTCCCTGCTCAGTGGGGAGCCTTCTTCTCCCTCTACCTCTGCCTTCCCCACCCCTGCCCTCACCACTTGTACTCTCTCTCTCTCTCTCTCTCTCAAATAAATAAATGTTTTTAAAAAAATGTAAATCTCATAATCCATTTAGCTTTTACTAGTTATGACAAAGTTACATTTAAAAATATGCCACTTAGTCAATGAGAGTTGCCTTACTTAGTTCTGTTTCTAACTAATTAGAAGAAAGGAAACTCCTTGAATTGTAGTCCGTTGATGTATTTTAATTATTTGGACTTCCTCTTATAGAAATCCAAGGGGGAGAGTGAAGACTTCCATCTGGACCTAGACTCAGGTGTGGCTCCTCGGGCCAAATCTGGACGTGCAAGGAAACCTATAAAGTACCTTGAAGAATCAGATGAAGATGATCTGTTCTAAAATGTGATTATTTTAAGTAACGGTCTTATCGAGCCCAAGACAGGTTTTAGAATTACCTGAATCCTTTAATTTCCTCCCCTCTGAATTTTTTTGGGGGGAGATAGTTTTAATTCAGAACCATCAAAGTGAAGTGTGTAGAGTACAAGTATCTATTACCCTTTTATAATACTGTCCGAATAATGGCCACCTCCTGGGCATTGTTTTCTTCTCTGCTTTGTCTTTGTTTGGAGTGTCTCTTGTCTTTAGAATCTGATTTTAAGTTCTTCTGGACTTTGAAGATGGTTGTATGTTCGCTTCGTCATAATATAGCTTATTGACTACTCATTAAGCTAAAATTGTAAAAGTGTCTAGTCTACCTCTTTTCCTACTTTCAGTAAATATGAGATACCACATGATTAATTCTGTTTTACCTTAGTTTTATAGGTAATTTTCCATCAGATAGAATTTTATAGTTCTAGTACAAATACTCCCCACTCAGCCTTTCGTGTGCGGAATTTCTGCTCAAGCATTGAGAAATTTATCCATTTGAATGTTAGCAGAGGCTGAAGAGAAACAGCCTGGCTATGTTTGTATAGCCTCAACACAGTCAATAGGGTGAAGAAAATTAGGCCATAAGTTATGGGACTATCTCAATTCTTGACTTGTCACCTCGAGCTGTCTCCCAAGTTTGAATCTCCCAAACAACAAATATCTAGGGAGCACTGGATTGCAGAAAAGTGGGGGGACGGAGAGATCTTATACCAATGCCATCAATACTCAGCAGTGAGTGGTTATATCCATTTTGGAGAATCTCCATAATTTGCAACTTAGAAGTTTTTTTAAGGCATTTCTGTGTGTGACTTGATTGGTGTTATCAATGTTTTTGTAAATATTTACTATGTTTTTCTATTTCACTTAATTCTAACAGTATTTTACTTTAATAAAATGTTCTAAACATTGCAATCCATTGGTTGCCTTTTTTTCCCTTGCATTATACCTTTTTCTTTACTCTAAAATATACCCCTCTTCACTTCCCCTACCGAGAACTATTGCTGGTGTACCTACCTAACAGCTCCTGGCCATAGTAATAGGTCTAAGAGATAGGCATCCTGACCTAATCAAGGCCAATCAGATATTTCCCTAGGTTTCTATACATGGGTACAAAGCTCTTCATCTCCTTCATACTCTGAAGGCCTTGGCCCTCCATGTGCAAGTAGTTTCAAATATGCATGGTTGGTTTTTTGGGGTTTTTTTAAAGATTTTTATTTATTCATGAGAGATGGAGAGAGGCAGAGGAAGAAGCAGGCTCTCTGCAGGAGCCTGATGTGGGATCGAATCCCCAGCCCCAGGATCACGCCCTGAGCCAAAGGCAGACACTCAAACCGCTGAGCCACCCAGGCATCCCATTTTTTTGGGGGGGGGGGGGTGGAGTTTTTTAATCGCTTTAACAACTATTTTGATAATCAGGAGATAATTCTTGATGATCTCAGTAAATTACATTACAGCAACTAGCTAATCATTTAGAAGATAAAGAAATGATAAATCCAATCCCTTCCTCACATCTTATACCAAAGTTAAGTTCAAACAGACAATATTTAAATGTCAAAAACAAAACCATTTAAAAATGTACCAGAAGAGGATGCCCGGGTGGCTCAGCAGTTGAGCACCTGCCTTTGGCCCAGGGCATGATCCTGGAGTCGCGGGATCAAGTCTCACATCAGGCTCCCTGCATGGAGCCTGCTTCTCCCTCTGCCTATATCTCTGCCTCTCTCTCTCTGGGTGTCTCATGAATAAATAAATAATTTTTTAAACGTGCCAGAAGAGGGGATCCCTGGGTGGCACAGCAGTTTAGCGCCTGCCTTTGGCCCAGGGTGCAATCCTGGAGACCCGGGATCGAATCTCACATCAGGCTCCTGGTGCATGGAGCCTGCTTCTCCCTCTGCCTGTGTCTCTGCCTCTCTCTCTCTCTCTCTCTCTGTGACTATCATAAATAAATAAAAATTAAAAAAAAATTTTTTAATAAAAATAAAAATAAATGTGCCAGAAGAAAAGTAATCTCAAGTTACAGGGGCCTAAACCTAGCCCCAACGGTCGGGTTGATGAAGATCTGGAAAAATGAGCCATTTCATCAGAATCCGGGCCAAAAGGTCAAACTGTCCTAGCAATTCTCATTTTAAGAAATGTAGTTCAGAATAAAAATTGGAACATGGGGCGCCTGGGTGTCAGTTGGTTAAGCGTCTGATCTAATTTCACCACAGGTCATGAGACAGCCCATCCTCAGACTGCAGTGGGTGTGGAGCCTGCTTAAGATTCTCTCCCTCTGCACCCCCACATTGTCTCCCTCTCTCAAAAAGAAAAAGAATTGGGACATGTGCCTAATTGAATTTAAGTTTAAAAAAAGAGGACATGCAAAAAGCCATGAAACACAGAAACACAGGAAATCTCTCGTAGTTACATAATTTGGCAAAATGCTACCATGAGGGGAAAATGGGGCAAAATGTACAAGGGATTTCTTGTTTCTCAAAATTACACGTAAATCTACAATTATCTCAAGAAAAGCCACATACAAAGATGCTTATTGAAGTTGATAATAAAATTGAAAGGAACAATGTCCAACAATAGGAGACCTCAGTCAGATAATTAGCTTAAACAAATTATGGTACAATGAGAAATACCAGGTACTTCTTAGGAATGATCATATATATTACTGACTGACATGAAAAGATACCCAGGACCTTATAGAGTGAAGAAGCCTGGTTACAAATTAGAGGTGAAGTGGCTCAGTCAGTTAAGTGTCTGCCTTCAGCTCAGGTCTTGATCCCAGGCTTCTGGGATCAATTTCTGCATCCAGCTCCCTGCTTGGTGGGGAGTCTGCTTCTCCCTCTATGCACTCCCACTTGTGATCTCACATGCTCTCTCTCAAATAAAATCTTTAAAAAAACAACAAATCAGTTCCCATCTAAGTATGCATTTGTTTATAGAAGGAAAGCACATAAACCCTCTTTAGGAAAAAAAAAAAAAGTCTAAAACATTTACCTTGTATAAGTAGAAGCATCCAATTCCTGATTTCAGCTCAGGTCATGATCTCAGGATCTTGAGATTGAGCCCCACGTCAGGCTCCACATTCAGCATGGAGTCTGCTTGTCCCTCTTCCCCTGCTCTCCCTCTCTCTCTCAAATAAATAAAATCTTGTTTTAAAAGTAGAAATTTGCTCCTGATCCGCAATGTACTTGCTAAGATTCCAAGTGAATATATCTCTTGACTTCATTCCTTAAGCCAATTGACATTCTAGAAGATAAAAATTCTAGTGGTAATAAACCTGGTTATATATACATTTAGACCCTTAATAGAATAGTTATTTTCTACACATGAAACATTGCTTAGATAAATACAGGCCACATCCATTAGAATTGCAAAAGAATAGTTAGAAAATAAGGGATTCGGGCAGCCCTGGCAGCTCAGCGGATTAGTGCCACCTTCGGCCCGGGGCCGGATCCTGGAGACCCGGAATCAAGTCCCGCATCGGGCTCCCGGTGTGGAGCCTGCTTCTGCCTCTGCCTGTGTCTCTGCCTCTCTCTCTGTGTGTCCTATGAGTAAATAAATAAAATCTTTAAAAAAAAAAAAGAAAGAAGAAAGAAGAAAAAAAGAAAGAAAGAAGAAAGAAAGAAAGAAAGAAAGAAAGAAGAAAGAAGAAAGAAAGAAAGAAAGAAAGAAAGAAAGAAAGAAAGAAAAAGAAAGAAAGAAAAAGAAAGAAAGAAAGAAAAGAAAGGATTCAAAACTTGCATTAGTTGATAAATAATACAATAAGCTTACTAAGCCTTTTCTTTTAAAACACATTGTAACCCACTGTTCCTGCTGCAAGAGAATTTTTTAAGTGATTTCTGGCCATATTTTCCTAAAACCCAAAGACAAAAATTTTTTAATTCATTAACTGGCTTCTAGAGTGATAGATATCTGTTCTGACCCGCCCAGTGTCCCTCTCCTGTGTAATTCCACTTTTGGAAAATTATTCTGAAGTCCAGAAAACAAAAGGTTTGTGTCCAAAAGCATTCATGGTAGCTATTTACACTAGTGAAAAATTGGGAATAGAATAAGTGTCCTACAATGGAAGAATGGTTAAACTGGTACACCCTTACCATGTATTACAGAGTCATTAAAAATCATATTTTCCCAGAACATTTAACAGCACAGGAAAGTCATTGTATTGGGTATCAGGGAAAAAGGATACAAAAACTATCCATATACCAAAACTCAATGAATTATATTATAAAATGGTGTGTTTTACTGTGTAAATAGTGCAATAAAAAGCTAAGTTTTAGGGGCACCTGGGTGGCTCAGTTGGTTAAGCATCATCCTTTAGCTCAGGTCATGATCCCAGGGTCCTGGAATTTGCCGTGTCAGCCTCCCTGCTCAGGGGGAGTCTGCTTCTCCCTCTCCCTCTGCTCCTCCCCCTGCTCATGCTCTCTACCTCACTTACCCTCTCTCTCTCTCTCTCAAATAAAATCTTTACAAATACAATAAATTTTAAAAAGCTGTTAGTGTGAGTCTCAAACATAAACCAGTGCTTCTCAAACTTGTACTTAACAAATCCATTAGAGATCTTGTTGAACTGCAACTTCTGACTCAGTAGGTCTGGAGTGGGGTCTGAAGAGGCATTATCAACAATTTCCCAAGTGATGCCAGTGCTGCTGTTTGGAGACGCAACTTGGAAAAGCCAAGGTGTAAACCACACACCAGTGTTCCTTTATGTGTGGTCCCTAGACCAGCAGCATTAGCATGACCTGAGAGCTTGTTAGAAATTTAAATGATCAGGTCCATGATCATGGACTTAAAAGTACTAGTTTTAAGAAGTGCCCCAGTTAGGGGCAACTGGATGGCTTAGTTGGTGAAGTCTGGCTCTTAATCTCCACTCACGCCTTGATCTCAGGGTTGTGAGTTCAAGCCCTATGTTGGGCTCCATGCTGGAAGTGGAGCCTACTTTTAAAAAAGAAAGAAAGAGGGACGCCTGGGTGGCTTAGCGGTTTAGCGCCTGCCTTCCACCCAGGGTGTGATCCTGGAGTCCAGGGGTCAAGTCCCACATTGGGCTCCCTTCACGGATTCTGCTTCTTCCTCTGCCTCTCTCTTTGTCTCTCATGAATAAATAAACAAAATCTTAAAGAAAGAAGAAAGAAAGAAGAAGAAAGAAAGAAAGAAAGAAAGAAAGAAAGAAAGAAAGAAAGAAAGAAAGAAAGAAAAGAAAAGAAAAGAAAGAACCATTCCAGTTAATTCTGATGCAATCTGAAATTTAAGTATGCTATTGTGCATTGAAAGGCCAACTGCAGGTGGGCTCCCCTGGGTGGCTCAGAGGTTGAGCGCCTGCCTTCTGCACAGGGCGTGATCCTGGAGTTCTGGGATCCCCACATCTGGCTCCCTGCAAGGAGCCTGCTTCTCCCTCTGCCTTTGTCTCTGCCTCTCTCTCTCTCTCTCTCTCTCTCTCTCTCTCTCTCTCTCTCTCGTGTGTGTGTGTGTGTGTGTGTCATGCATAAATAAATAAATAAATAAATAAATAAATAAAATCTTTTAAAAAAGAAAGAAAGGCCAACTGCAGGGACACCTGGGTAGCTCAGTGGTTGAGCATCTGCCTTTGGCTCAGGGTATGATCCCGGATTCCGGGATGGAGTCCCATACTGGGCTCCCCACAGGGAGCCTGCCTCTCTCTGTGTGTCTCTCATGAATAAATAAATAAAATTCTTAAAAAAAAAAAAAAAAAAACGAAAAGAAAGAAAGGCCAACTGCAAGTTGCAGCAAAATGTCATGTTTTCCTTTGGATAATGAAATTTGGGTGATTTATGTTTTCTTCTTTGCATCTTCCTATAGTTTACAAATATAATAAATGTTACATGTCTTCTTTCCAGCTGAAAATAACCATAATTTTTTTCAGATTATGAAAGTAATATATGGATTCTAGTTCTAATATGATGCTGAACCTGTACAGCCAGGAATCCTTCTCAGGTGCCTGTTACTCATGTGTGGCACCACTGCAAAATCTGAGGGTGTCTGCAAGCTATGTTGAAAACCATGTAATGGTTAATTGTATGTGTCAACTTGACTGGGTTAAGGGATGCCCAGAGAGCTGAGTGTCTCTTAGGACGTCTCCGGAAGAAATTAGCATTTGAATCTGTAGACTGAGTAAAGATCACCGCTGAGTGAAGATCAACGCGGCTGGGCATCACCCAATCCGCTGAGAACCTGAATAGAATTATTCAGTTGGGGGATGGCGCAGCGGTTTTGCGCCTACCTTTGGCCCAGGGCGCGATCCTGGAGACCTCGGATCGAATCCCACATCGGGCTCCCGGTGCATGGAGCCTGCTTCTCCCTCTGCCTATGTCTCTGCCTCTCTCTCACTCTCTCTGTGACTATCATAAATTAAAAAAAAAAGAAGAAGAACAAGAATTATTCAGTTGGTAGGGGCCGACTTGAGGGAACTGAGTTTCTCTGAATCACCACCTAAGCGGAGAGGGCCAGTAACAGGAGCAGATCTGTGACGGGGAGGGTGAAATTCCCCTTCTCGCGCGCGAGGCCACCTGGAGGGGGGAAAGACTACATTTCCCAGCCTTCCTTGCGGAAGGATATCCTGACCAATGATATGCGAGCAGTCGGTCACGGGGGCAGCTTCTGGGAGAGACCGCGGTGCGCTTTTTTCTCCAGCCTTCGTCCCGACTCTGTGCCCTGCGTGCAGTGCTGCTGACCTGACCGTGGAGAACGAGGGCCATAGCCAGGGAGGGGTTTGCAAGGAGCCTGCTCCCCCAGGACTTTGGGGCGCAGAGCTCCCTGCCATCGATGAACAGCCCACCACCCTCCTTTTATGTAAGAGGAACAGGGATGCCTCGTGGCTCAGCGGTTGAGCAGGATCCTGGGACCGAGTCCCACGTCGGGCTCCCTGCATGGAGCCTGCTTCTGCCTCTGCCTGTGTCTCTGCCTCTCTCTCTCTGTGTCTCTCATGAATAAATAAATAAAATATCTTAAAAGAGGCGGGGGGGGGGGGGGAACCAGCTTCTCTGTTTAAGCCACTGTCTACTAGTTTTGCTGTTACCTCCGAACCTGGTGTTAAGTAATTGTAGAGCCAAGGGAGAGGTCAGGCAGGTCCGGTGTGTGAGGCAACCACGGAGCCGGCGGGGGGTATTGGGAGCCGCAGGCTGAAGCCCCCCGGAGAGGACAGGGAGCCTTGAGGGCCTGGGGACAGAAGGTCGCCTGTCCGGAGGATCTTCAGGCCTGGAAAGAGTTTGAAGGGTCAGACACGATGCAGCGGGACGGGTGGGGGTGTTATGGAGGTGCTGCAGGGCAACCAGGAAACCAGGCGCCCACCCTTTGGGGCCCGCGCCTTCCCCACCCTGGCCAAGCTGGGAAGGAAGACAAGAGAGGAATTTTACCACTAACCCGTCTTGGAGTTTTCATTTCTACCCAGGACCGGACATTATGATTACTGATCTCAGACCAAATTGGCCATTTAAGTGATCACAAGCTTTAGAGGTGATCAGAGTGAGCAACTGAGGCATGTGCCCCACCCCCGTTCTCAGGGTCTTGGGGGGAGATGAGCTGCAGCCTCTGCGACCCTCCCACCCCATTTCATTCATCCACCTGACAAATATTTACTGAGCATCTACCATGTGCCAGAAGCTGTTCCGGGTGCTAACACGGGACAGTGAACAAGGCACCAAAACTCTGCCCTCATGGAGCTTACGTGCTAAGGGAGATGGGTGCTACGTGGGATAAAAAATAAAAAGTACCAAGTAAGTTATATAGTGATCGGTGCAAAAGAAATAAAATTGAGAAAGAGGACAGGGAGTAGAAGGTTAATTCTAGTCAGGGCCGCTAAGGAAAGCCTCACTAAAAGGCACAATTTATTTATTTTTTTTTTAAGATTTTATTTATTCATGAGAGACAATGAGAGAGAGGCAGAGACACAGGCAGAGGGAGAAGCGGGCTCCTTGGGTGGAGCCCGATGTGGGACTTGATCCTGGGACCCAGGGATCACGCCCCGAGCCAAAGACAGACGCTCAATCACTGAGTCACCCAGGCGCCCCAAGGCAGCATTTCTATAAAGACTAAAAAACATTAGAGGAGCAGAGGGAGGAGACAATACCATCGTGCCCTGATGATATCACTTACTGGGTACAACCATGCGGTGCCTGCATATGTGTGTCCCCGTGTCACAGAATGGCTCCACAGCCTCACAGGCTAGGGTGAAGTGTCTGGGACAGAGATTGACTGTGAACCTGGGCAGGATGGGCCTCTCAGCCCAGCTCCAGATATTAAGTATGGCCAAGAATGGGGCCATGTGTCGCCAGCCCTGGATAGCATCAGTGACACCTCCTCTCAGGCTGGACAGCGCTATCTGGGAAGGACGATGGGCCCCAGAGATTGAAGTCTCCCCTGTCTGGCCCTGTGGCACCAGGGCTGGGGACACTGCAGTGTGACCATGCGCCTGCCTCACCCGAGCCCACCAGCTCTGCCATTTCCCACTTCTGACAGGCAGACAACCTGATGGGTTTTTTCCAGGCTGGGACAGTGGCCTGACCCAGCAGGGACCATGAGTACAGGGGCAGGGACCATTGGACAGGCAGGAGAGATGATGAGGTGTGTCCCTGAGCCCCCATGGCTGGGGCTGGGGGTCGGGGGTCGGGGAGCAGCTTTGCCAGAAGCAGGCAGAGGTCAGGGTTGGGAAGGTCAGCCATGCCCCCACCCCACATCCTGTTTTTGGAATGTGGGGCCCCAGCCTGTGCTTTCCTTTGGACTTTGTCCAAGGCAGTGTCTCCCCACCCAGGCCCACTCCCAAGGGAACTCTGCCTGACGGTGGGAGGGTTCCCCAGCACATCCATCATTAACCTAGGGTTTTTCCAGGTTGGGCTGGGCCGCTGAGCCAGTGTGGGTGAAGGGCACATTTCCCACCCCTTCCTGAAATTGGGCAGGGGGTCTCTGTCAACACATGGAAAATTATACAGGCCCCCGTGGCTAAAGGAAAGAGGAAATGTCATGGAGGAGGAGAGTCTTGGCCTCCCCATTCAGAGAGGGACAGTCATGGTCCACTTGCAGAGTCTGGGTCCACCAGAGCCCCCAGAAGCCCTGGGGATTGTCAGACCCTGGGCAACCCAAGCTAGAAGGAGGACAGTTCCATGACGGGCTTAAGCACATGGGCTCCCAGCCAGTCAGGCCAGGCCTGAGACAGCGAGCAGCTACATACTTGCTGTGTGACTGTGGGCAAGTTGCTGAGACCCTCTGAGTCCCAGCTTCCCTCCTGCCAGGGTCGTCAAGAGGATTAAATGAGCTAATTTGTGTGAAGGGCTCAGCACAGGGCCTGGTTGAGAGCAGGTGCGCAGGTGAAGGAGGGGAATGGTGTGCAGGTTGGGCAGATTCCTAGAAAGGCCTACAGGGGATGAACAGAATGTCTCAACCTCAGGGATCCCTTCCCTGGCCACTCTGGTCACCATGACTCATCCTGACTCTTTCTCTAAGGGACAGCTTTTCCTGCCACCTAGAGCCAGAGGATGTGATTCAGAGCCTTATAGGGGAAGAGAAGTCTATTTATTTTTCCCATTATAAAATAACATGCTTATTATAATAAATCTGGAGATTACAGAAAAGTGGGAAGAAAGCAAAAGCTTTTTTTTTTTTTAATTTTATTTATTTATTCATGAGAGACACAAGCAGAGGGAGAAGAAGCAGGCTCCACACCGGGAGCCCGACGCAGGACTCGATCCCAGGATCACTCCCTGGGCTGACAGTGACGCTAAACCGCTGAGCCACCCAGGCTGCCCCAAGCAAAAGCTTTTTAACCACCAATGCCGACCACTCTTGATGCCTTCATGGTTTCCATATGGGATCTTTTTCTGGGCCCAGGTTTTCTTTGTTCTCCTTAATATGACTGGGACCTTAGCATTAAGACATAGAACTGGAAGGAAACCTGGAGGTCAGATGGCCCAGTGTCCTCAGTTAACACACCAGGAGACTGGCCCGAAGAGCTCAGTGACTGTGCTGCTGCCCCCAACTCAGCACCAAACCTCTCTCCAGCCCGGAAGTTGCCAGTCAGTTAATAGTGGGTCTAGACCTTCCAGTTTGGGGGCATCTGTAAGGTGGGCTTCCATAACCCACATCCCGCACCCCCTGTCAAAAGCAGTTGGTTCTGATTAACCCCCTCCCCCATTCCCAGAAGGAGACACAGCAGTGGGATGGGGGTAGGGGGTAGGGGTGGCTTAGGGATCGAAAGGGAGGGCTGGCAAAGGCCAGCAAGGGGCATGGCCCTGTGTCTGTTCCCAAGGGTGGAGCCAGCCAACAGGGCCACCCTGTCCCTTTAAGAGAAGGGGGAGAGCAAGCCCCTCTCGGCCATTCTGTCCTGTCATCCATCCTGGCCAAATCCAAAAGGGAAAATGAAAAGGAGCCTAGGAGAAACAAGTCCCAGCCATCTCCCAGGATCCCTCCCTCAGCTCTAACACCTCAGCTGCAGCCACAGGGTGAGTGGGGTCAGGTGAGGGTCTGGGGGCACCAGGGGCCTGTGGGACCTGGGTGAGTGTGTGTGTGTGTGTGTGTGTGTGTGTGTGTGCGTGCACGCCCTTGGAGGAGGTTCTCAAGAGATGTGGGAGGCTGGAAGTAGAGGGACACCAGGGAGGAGATGGGAGAGGGCTGGGCCTGTACCCTGCCACTCCGGGGTGGGATGGTGGGGGACACCTCCAACAAAGGATACTACTGATAGAGTTATGGAAGTGGGACTACTTTTGTGTCCACCCCCCAATTCTGAAAGAAGTTCAGTGGGATGAGAGGGGCGAGAGAAGTGACAGGCAGAGAAAGGAGGTGAGGCGGCTCCGGGTCTGCTGGCTCCCACCTCTCCCAGGGGGGATCTGGAGTCGGGGGTTGGAGGCACCATGGTCGCCCATGGAAAGCATCCTCGAGCACATAAGGGCGCCGCTGGGTCTCCGCTTCCACAGTGCAGCGGGTGGCCGCGCCTCCTTGATGTCCATGTTCACTCCCTACAGATCTGGACTCTGGAGCACCAGGGTGGGGCTCCTCCCCAGCGCCTGTGGTCCCGGGAGAAGGGCACCCACAGGGGCGCACCTCCTAACCCCTCCTGCCCTCCACCCCACCCCACCCCCGCGTCCCCTAGATACCACAATAGCCCAGCTGAACCCAGGCCTAACGGAGCCCTTGCCTCGCCCCAAGGTCAGAGGAGGGCTAGCTGACCCCCCCGGGGGCTGGGGGGGACGCTGGTCGGCGGCCTCTGACCCCCCCCCCCCCCCCCGCGTCCCCAGCGCCATGGGGGAGTGGGCGTTCCTGGGCTCGCTGCTGGACGCCGTGCAGCTGCAGTCGCCGCTCGTGGGCCGCCTGTGGCTGGTGGTCATGCTCATCTTCCGCATCCTGGTGCTGGCCACCGTGGGCGGCGCCGTGTTCGAGGACGAGCAGGAGGAGTTCGTGTGCAACACGCTGCAGCCGGGCTGCCGCCAGACGTGCTACGACCGCGCCTTCCCCGTCTCGCACTACCGCTTCTGGCTCTTCCACATCCTGCTGCTGTCGGCGCCGCCCGTGCTCTTCGTCATCTACGCGGTGCACCGGGCGGGCAAGGGCGCGGGCGCGGGCGCGGGCGCGGAGGCGGAGGCGGAGGCGGACGCGGGCCCCGGGCCGTCCCCGCGCCGCCGCTGCTACCTGCTGAGCGTGGCGCTGCGCCTGCTGGCCGAGCTGGCCTTCCTGGCGGCCCAGGCGCTGCTCTACGGCTTCCGCGTGGCCCCGCACTTCGCGTGCGCCGGCGCGCCCTGCCCGCACACCGTGGACTGCTTCGTGAGCCGGCCCACCGAGAAGACCGTCTTCGTGCTCTTCTACTTCGCCGTCGGGCTGCTCTCGGCGCTGCTCAGCGTGGCCGAGCTGGGCCACCTGCTCTGGAAGGGCCGCCCGCGCGCCGGCCGCCGCCACCGCGCGCACGAGGGGGCGCAGCTGCTCCCGCCGCCGCCGCCGCCGCCGCCGCCGCGCCCCGCCCCCTGCGGCCCGCCCGCCTATGCGCACCCCGCGCCCGCCCGCGACAAGGCGTCCCTGGCCACCGCCCGCCAGGACCTGGCCATCTAGGGGCGGGCCGCAGGGGCTCCCGCCGGGCTGTCCCCGCGACCTTGGCCGCCCGGGCGCTTCCCGGCGCTCGCGGTGGCGGTGGCGGTGGCGGTGGCGGTGGCGGTGGCGGTGGCGTGGGGCCGGAGGCTGAGCTGCGGCAGGTCGCGATGCCAGCCTCATCCACGTGGCAGGGAAAGGGACGGGGGCCGCTGGGGAGAGCGCGTAAGAGGACACAGCAGGGCGCAAAACGGAGGTTCCGGTGGTGCCCAGGAAACAGAATCGTGACACCAGCTTCCCGAGGGCCTCCCCTTGTTCACGCTGGGTGGCCGCCCTAGGTGTGTGCTCACATGTACACTAGGTATGGCGTGAGCTGTGTGTGCATATGCACATGTAAGACCCGTGTGAGCTGTGTGTGCGCGTGCATGCATGTGTCCTGAGTGAGCTGTGTGTGTGCATTGGGTGTGCACAGCTACATCCTACGCGGGCTCTCCGTGTGTGTGTGTATACCTTGTGTGTGTGAGTCCTGTGCATGTGTGCATCTGTATGTCCTGTGTGAGTGTGTATGTCTATGTGTGGCTGTGAGGGAGAATGAGAGAGGGAGATCTCTGGCAAGGTGCCAACAACAGCCACAGTGGCACTGCAGAAGCTCTCCGCTCTTAATGGAGCCCACACAGGGAGGAGAGAGGTGCCCCTTCCCCCTGGGCAGGCCCCAGAGCTGTAGGGCTTGTGGGCACCATCCACACGCTCGACTGTGTCGCCAGACCAGGGTGGCCAAACCCTCCCTTTGATGGAAGCACAGTGGGGGTGGGCAGTAGGGTCAGCAGGATTCTTTTCTGTCTTCACTTCCTCACCTGGCTGCTGTTCCCCAAGTTCATAAACATGGCCAAGTTCCTTCCATCCTCAAAAGAAATATGCCCTAAAACGTGCTCCGGGCCCTGCATTTCCCTGCAGCCACCACCATCTTCCCTCCTGGGGGGATACTTGGCTGCCTCTTGTCCCCCTCCTGTATCTTCTCTGCCCCATCTGTCTTCCTCCCTTGTACCCCAGCGGTGCTGATCTCCATAAGCTCACCCAGGACCTAAGTGACATCCAGCGGCCCCATCTGACCACGCCCTGGGCCTTATCCAACCCTGCTGAGCAGGCCACCACCACCCACTCTACCGTCTTTTCTCCTACGTCCCTGGTCCCCCCCTCTTTGTCCTGGACTCTCCGGCCCGTACTGCACACAGCGGGCAGAGGGGTCTTTCTAAATGGTCCTCCTGCTTACTCTCTCGGGGGCTCCCTGTCATCAGGATAAGTCCAGTGCCTGGATGAAGCTTCTGAAAGTCCCAACCCTGTCCCCGCTGGCCCCAGCCCCACTGCATGGGCTTCCTATGGTTTCTGCACTCAAAGCATAGAGTTTTTCCTCTTCTTACCAGGCATAGTGACCAATCTCCTTCTAGATGTTACAACGTGCTGTTTCTTGGCCTGGAGCAGCCTGCCTGTCTGCAGCACTCCCACCTCACCTAGCTAATTCCTGCCTACCTTTTGGTCTCATTAGGGAAGAAATAGATGCCTTCCCTCACAGCGCCCACACCCAAGTCAGAACTAGGTGCCCCATAGCACCCATGCCTCTGCAGGCAGAGCACATCTGCTGGATGGCATTGCTTGCTCCTCCACACTGGCCCATAGTAGGTGCTTAGTAAATTTGTGTTGATGAGGAACTGAAGGTGTCTCTGGGGCCCAAAGGCTTATCCATGCTCATGGCAGGCAGCAACATCTCTCTGATGACAGTCAGTTATGTGTGCAAAGCCTGGACCTCCAACAAATTCAGATGGGGATATCCAGCTGTTTTCCAGATGTGTTCATTCAAGAAATATTTGTTGAGCACATACTATACGCCAGGCAATGTTCAAGATCAGCACTGTGCAAGAGAAATAGGATGTGAGCCACATGTGTAATTTTAAATTTTCCATTAGCTACATTAAAAAGTAAAAGGAAACAGATGAAAGTAATTTTAATAACATATTTTCTTTAACCCAGTATATCCAGAATGTTATTTCAACACATCATCGATATAAAGAAGTCTTAAGGAGATATTTTACATTCTTTTTTTTTGTACTAAGTCTTTGAAATCTGGTGTGTGTTTTATGCTTAGAGCACATCTCAGTTTGGACCAGCCACATTTTGAAGGCCCAGTCACCACACTTGGCTAGTGACAACTGTATCGAACAGAGCAAACTTGACGTTGGGCTTCAATAGTGAACAAAACCTGCCTTCGTGAAGCTTACATTCTGGTGGGAAGGAGGGCAGTAGAATATACCACCAGGTATTGCTCAAAATAAGGCGAGACAGTGACTATCCCTGAGGTGTGACCCTGGAACAGAATGTAGCAAAGAGCTAGCCCTGAAGCTGGCTCCAGGAAGGGCATTCCAGGTGGAGGGAATGGTGAGTGCAAAGGCCCTGAGGCAGGAATACGTTGGGGGTATTTGAGGGCAGCAAGAAGGCCATGTGGCTGGAATAGAGTAAGGGATGGGAGTGGGGGTCACCAGCACCTCAAATGCAACCCCAACTGCCTTAGTTTTCCATCTCAATGTTGATGTCTCCATCCACCCAGGCCACCTCCACCAACTACTGCCAAAGCCTGTCTTCTGCCCGCCTCCCATGTCCTGTCAATCACCTGGTCTTCCCATTTTGCCACTTAAGCATTCTTCCCCTCATGCACTCTCACCCCTTCAGAGTCTGCCCAGGGCCAGCCCTGTCACCGGTGGCCTGGAGAGCTCCCACGGCTTCCACTCTGCTCCCTGCAATTCCCATCTGAACAGCTAGCTCACTGGCTTGAAATCCTTCACTCCCATCACTCTCAGGGTCAAGTCCGGCTCCTGGACCAGCCCTGGCCTGTGCCCATCCCTGCCCCTCCAACTTACTTCTTCCAGCATTCCAACGGAAATGGTTAAAGCACAGAGCTGGTGATGGTTTGTGATCACATGAAGCTATTTATCACCTCTGTGCCCCTGCTTGCTGACTCTTCCCCTTAGACCTTCAGCTGGGAGGGGGCACCTCTTCCACGAAGCCTTCTGATATTTGCCCCAGGCCTGGTTAAATGCCCCGTGGGAGGCCAGAGATACTGCTAAACATCCCCCCATGCACAGGACGGCCCCCCACCCCAACAAAGAATCCCTAAGCCCAAAATGTCACTTGTGTGGTGGTTGAGAAACCACTCAGCAGCGATGGACTGTGAGCCATGGAAAGCAGCCTCAAGCTCCAGCCAAAGGTACTACTGGGGCAGGGGGCACTTTGTAAAGGTGGGGCTGCTGCTTTAGTCGCCACAGTGAGGGCAACCCTCTTGGCATTTGGTAGGGAGAGGCCAGAAATGCCATGATGCCCTCCTACAGTACAGAGTTGTCACATGTGGGGTCACCCGTGGCTCAGTCGGTAGAGCATGTGACTCTTGATCTTGGGGTCATGAGTTTGAGCTCCAGGTCAGGTTCAGGGCTTACTTTAAAAAAGAAAGAAAGAAAGAAAGAAAGAAAGAAAGAAAGAAAGAAAGGAAAGAAAGAAAGAAAGAAAGAAAGAAAGAAAGAAAGAAAGAAAGAAAGAAAGAAAGAAAGAAAGAGAGCAGCCCGGGTGGCTCAGCGGTTTAGGGCCGCCTTCAGCCCAGGGCGTGATCCTGGAGACTCAGGATCGAGTCCCACAGTCCCATGTCGGGCTCCCTGCATGGAGCCTGCTTCTCCCTCTGCCTGTGTCTCTGCCTCTCTCTGTGTGTGTGTGTCTCTCATGAATAAATAAATAAAATCTTAAGAAAGGTCACACATGACTTTAGGATGTCCCACGGGACAGTCACACAATGTCACACAAACCTCTCTATAATTGCCTGAGCCCAAAGCCTGATCTGTTTTACATGTAAGACATTATTAGGGTTTTGTTTGGGGACTTTTTTCTTTTTTTTTGGTACAGTTATTATTATATATTGCCAGCTTTTATTTGAACATTCACCCATACTCCTTAAGTTTCCTGGGCTTCTTGTACTGAATGGCTTCCAACCTTCTCACATCTTTTAAATCCCAATGTATTAATTAAAAGCAGAAGCAATCATAGGATGATGTCATCATGGGCAAAAACACACTGAAATTCATAATCCTTTTCCTTTGTTTCTCCTTTACGCTACAGGGTGATAGCATAGTGATTTTTGTAAAGCACGTGGGCAGGTATGTTATGTTAAATTTCTGTCCTAGTCAAAGTGTCAGAAAAAATTTGCTGGAGGACGAGAACCCCTGTCCCCACACGCACGCTGGCCCGCCGGACGGCGAGATAAGTGAGGCGCTGCCGCCACCCGGTGGCCGAAATGGAAATGGCAGGCACCCCACCCCCATGGAAGGAGCTCGCCCTGCCCAGGCGCCCTGCTAACCGCCCCCAGACACAGCCTACACTGCCACCCCCCAGGACCCTCAGACCTCAGTGCTTGCCGCTTCACTGGGGACATCAGGGCTCCAGGAAAGATCTCTGGCTGAGGCGTGGGAGTCCTGAGTACTGGTCCCCCATCTGCGATGAATTCACTGTGTGACCCTGGGCAAGGACACTGCCCTCACTGGGCCTTGACGTGTAGTGTGGAGGGTGGACAAAATTGCTCTTTTTTTTTTTTTTTTTTTTTAAGATTTTATTTATTTATTCATGAGAGACACACAGAGAAAGAGAGAGAGGCAGAGACACAGGCAGAGGGAGAAGCAGGCTCCATGCAGGGAGCCCGACGTGGCACTGGATCCCGAGTCTCCAGGATCACGCCCTGGGCTGAAGGCGGCGCTAAACCGCTGACCCACTGGGGCTGCCCCAAAATTGGTCTTTGATGCCACTACCTGCCTGTCACAACTGATCCTCTCAACCAGGAGCAACCAGGTTCCCCTGCAACCTGTCTTCTGTGCCTCCTGCCCACAGAGTGACTTCAAGGGCAGGCAGGGGAGGGTAGGACAGTCCTTCTTGGTGGCACCGGGATGGATGGGCTGGCCTTCTAAGCTTCCCCCCAATCCTATGTTCCTGTTAGGTTACCAAGGGCTCCTGACCCAGGTACCCATGCCAACTACCACTCCTCAAGGTCGAGTCCAAAATAGAACTCCTCTGCCACTTAGTGACCCCCCAGACCCAAGCCCTGACTTCCAAGGGCTGGGGACTCTCCGAAGGCAGGGGCTGGCTTCCTCCCTCGGACTGGGGACTCTCTGAAGGTCGGAACAGTTCCTCCTGTCCCCTCCCCACCTCCAGACTGGAACTCCCTGACATGGGCTGTGTAGACCCCTAGACCAGGCCTAGCTTATTCCACCAGAGACCCCAGCACAGCCAGGCAGGCGACTTGTCCCCCCTGCTCATACCCAACCCCCCATCCCCAGCTCCCTGCCCACACCGTGAGAGAAGGCAGCTAGGCAGTGAGGCTCTGAGGCACGTGTAGAATAAATATAACTTTATTCTTTATCCAGTAGATCTCAGTGGAAAGTCCAACAGTAACAGGCGCACCAGCGGGCTCTGAGGGGAGGAGACCCCAACCCCGGGGCAAGGAGGGCAGGGCAGAGCCAGCTCCCCCAGCCTGGGGGTGCAGGGGGTGAGGGGAGGGGACCCCCTGGAGGCCCGTCCTGCGGGGCAAGGAGGGGGTACAGGTATGGAGTGAGGGGCGGGGGGCAGGCTAGGGAAATGGGAGGAACTCAGGCCAAGTGTGTCTGTTGGCCCATCTGTGCAGGTGTGTGTGTGTGTATGTGTGTGTGTGTGTGTCTAGGGGCCCTGTGGGCAGTGCTGGTGGCTGTGAGGCTGGGGGACAGGTGCAGCTTGAACTCCTTGGCCAGCCCCTTCACGGTGGGGGCTGGAGGGCTTGGATGACGTGAGCCCTGCTGGACAGGCAGCTCTGCCGAGGCCACGGGGCTGAGAAACACACGGGTATGTTGAGGCCCCCCCTTGCTGGGCCCCTGCCCTCTCTCGTGGGAAGCCTCCTCATTCTGGGGGCTGCCTGAAACTGTCCACACCCAGTGGTTAGGCAGAGGGAGTAGGGGAGGGCAGACCTCGGAAAGTTAGTACTTCACAGTTTTAAAGAGAAAACTTAGGAGGAAAAGGCTGGGGAGGAGGGCTAGGGGGTGTGGGAACATGGAGAGAGAGTGGGAGCCCCTTCCGGGCCACTCCCCCCTCCCAGGCCCACCCCCCTCCAGCTCTGGATCCAGCTCCCCCCAATACACAGCACAGATTCCTTCAGTATAAATGTGCTTAAAATGAAAATTCTTATTAAAAAAAATCAAAACCAAAAAAAAAAAAATTAAAATAAAAACAAAAACCAGCGAGAATTAATACCTGGGGGTTGGTATGGCAGGGTATGTACAGGGGGAACCCCCCACCCCTCTGGCCCACCCCCTCTGTCACCAACCAAGGCAGGGGGGGGTTCCCGACCGGGGGGGCAATGGCTTGCGGGTTCTGAGTATGGGGGAGCCAGGTCCTGGCATTTGCTGGTGATGAAGATGTGGCGAGGGGGGCAGAGGGCTGTCTTGATGAACACAAGGCCCCCAGGCTCCATCCTGAGGCCCAGGACCAGCGGTCCACACGCAGTTCACGACCTTGCCCGTGATGTCAGCCCAGGCTGCAGGAGCAGGCAGTCCTTCCTGCCCAGGCCTCCATCTGAAGAGTCACGGCCTCCTCCCTCCTGTCCCCGAGGAAAGGGAGGACAGGTTTGGGGGGTAGGGCCGGCAGGGGTCTCATGGTTGGTAGAAAGGCAGAGAAAAGCCAGGGCGTGGGGTGAGGGCTGTGTCCACCGGGCACGGGCAGTCACGGGGAGTGGGTGGCCGGGCTGCTTCTGTTTGAGCTGGGGCTGAGGCTAGGGCTACAGCTGCCGGGTGGGGGGGCCAGGCCGCCCCCATCCCGCCCCCCGCCCCCCGGTTGTCCACTCAGAGTGTCCAGGCCCTCGGAGTTCTCCAGCATTTCCTGGATGAGAGGTGGCATGGAGCCCGGGATCTCCATCTTCAGCGTGATCACCCGCTCAGCCCCTGCAGGAGAGGAGGAGCTGAGGTCAGCATACCGGTCTGGCCTCACAAAGCTCCAGGAGGGAGGGGGCACGGGTGGGAGGGCCGGTTCCACCAACATGGACATCCACTATGGACCGAACTCGGGCCTCAGTTCTTCGACGGAAGCCAACTCTCTTGAGCCGCCAAGTCTAGGGGCAGCAGCTGTCTCAAGCTCAGGCCCTGACATCAGACTGCCTAGGGCTCCTGTGTGCTGTGTTTATGGATTCTCCTACAGACCCCTCAAGAACAGCTGTGAACACCACCATCATCCCCATTCCTCAGATGGGAAGGTGAGGCTCAGAGCTGCTGGGTGACCTGCTCAGTGCACACCCATACGCTCTGGTGGCAAAGCCATGCCCTCAACTACCGTGCAAAGGTGACAATGCCAGCTTCGAGCTCACAAGCAGGTCATGTGGACCCGGTGAAGTCCAGATGAGTTTGGGCATCGTCGTGGGCACAAAAGCATAGGGCATCAGCTCACATGTAGGGGGCCTGACTCTGGGCATGGGCAGGGGGTCCCGGGCAGGGTGTTGGGAGTCCAGCTCTCGCGGACACACAGGGCATGAGCCTCACCCTTTGCACTGATGCTTCGCAGGTCTGTGATCTTCATCAGCATCTTGGGGAACATGTGGGGGCGGCTGGGCCTCCGTTTCCGCACATAGACCTTCAGCGCCTCCAGCAGCGGCTCTTGAAGCATGTCCACCCTGTCTGGCTGCTCCAGGTCCTGCCGGTCTGAGGAAGCAGACGCCCCCTGAGCAGCGGCCGGGACAAGCAAGGCACACAGCCGCGCTCCCAGCCTCGGCCACTGGGGGGCACGCTGGCCCAGGCCACAGGCTGAGGATCTCTGCTCCCGGGACCTCCCCACACAGAGCAGTGGACAGGTCTGTGTGCTGTGAGAAACGCCCTGAGAGGCTCTTAAGTGTGAGCAGAGGGCATCTGGGGTTGGTGTTGCCCACACTGTCCTTTCGGACAGCTCAATTCATAGGGATGGGAGCCCGAACACAGGCTGTGTCTTTCTCAGGCAAAGGGAGGATGACCAGGTAGGTCTCACACCCACCCATTACCATGGATACCAGCACAATGTCAAAACTCTCATTAACAATCAAATAATAACTGCAGCCAACATTTACTGAGCCTTACTGGAGACAAACTGTGTCTTATTTATTACGCTCTTAATCGCCCCCCATCAACCTTATGAGGCGGAGACCATTATTGCCCCATTTTAAAGGAACGGGGGCTCAGTGAAGTTCAGCAACCTGCTGAAAGTCATAAGCTGGCCAGGATTTGAACCTGGGTGGTCTGACCCTCAAGCCCTCACTCTTAAGCCCCCTAGAAAGGGCATGGCCTGCAAATGGCAAACGAGATGTCAAGTCTCCAGCTCCACTCCTTTACTGTGTGGCCACAGACCCGCCCCAGCCCCTCTGGGTTCTTGGTTCAGCCCTCTGAGAAGGGCCTGACAAAGGCCGAGGTCCCCTGCTGATCTGAGCCCGGGCTGCTGCCTGGAAGGGACTCTGGGGGCTGCCCCACCACCCTGAACCTGGCTCCCCAGCCCCAGGCTCCCTGCCCACCTCCACAGATGAGACAAATGGCACTGAGAAGACCAGTCTCAGCATCATCCATCTCCAGGGGCAGCAGCTGGTTGGCGAAGGCGAAGACCAGGTCTGTGAGGGGGCCAAAGCCGGCATTGTGCATCTGGGTCCGGTTCAAGGTCAGCCCATCTGAGAAGGTCATGGTGTCCTGCTCGGGCGTGTACCGCGTGCAGATCCGCAGGATCTGGGTGCAGAGGATGCACGAGCTCAGGGACTTGACCCATCTCCCCAGCACTTCCAGTACCAGCATCCCCACACAACCACCTGGCGGGCAGCCAAACCAGTGCCGTCCGATAGTCCGATAGAACCTTCGTCCGATAGAACCTTCCGCAATGATGTGAAATGTTCTATGTCTGTACCACGCAAATAGTAGCCACTGGGCACTTGAAATGTGGTTAGTGTAACTGAGGAACTGAATGGAATCTAATCTTAATTTAAAGAGCTACACACAGCAAGCAGCTACTGCACAGTGCAGATCTAGATCACCTGGTCTCCATGAAGAGAATCTAGACAGCAACTAGAATTTTTAGGAGGCAAGGACCTAGCAGGTTTAGGTCTACAGTTCCCAGGATTGGGTTCACAGCAGAATTCCATGAATGTGTATCAGCTTCAACCATTTCAAACCCTGATCCAGGTTTGAAACTCTTGCATCTGGGGCAGTTGACTACCCAGAAATGCCACATTCTGCTCCTCCCACCCCATCCCTACCAGGAAGCTTCAGCCTTGTCACCTCCCAGGTTCCCCACCCTGGAAGTGGCCAAGAGGGGACAGGTGGGCCAAGCCCATTAAGGAAGTCAAGGAGGAGAGTCCTCTAGCCTTGACTATGACATTCCCTACCATGCACATCCTGCTTCTAGCCTGGCCACCCTCTGCCCCGCCAAATGCCCTGCATTCCCCTGAATCCAGCTGGTCTCACCCCGTTGGTCCTCTCACACCCTGTTTTTAAATTAGGGCCCTCCCATGTGCCCCTTCTGTACAACCCGAGATGCTCCCTCCTCTGTTGACACCTTCCCTGCCCCCCGCCCCCCTGCAGCTGGCTCTCTCTCCCTCAGGGAAGGGACAGCCCTCCCCATCTCCAGCCAGTGCTCAGCACAGTTTGGTAACCTCTGTTTATGTATCTGCTGCCTCTACCCACAGAAGGTTCTCAAGAGAGGGGCCAATGTTGTGTCCACTTCCATTCCTAACACCCAGCTCAAGGCCTGGCCACACAGGGTCCTAGGTGAATCTTTATTAGACTGAAGATGGGCAGATGTGCAGTGGGGTGAAAGGTTCAGCGGAAAGATGGGGTGAACGTGGATGGGTGCGTGTGTGGGTACATGGGTGAAGCAGTGTACATCCAGATGCCAAGGGGCTAAGTGAACAGGTGGACACGTTGGGGAAAGGAAGGGTAGACATTTGGGTAGGAGGCGCTTGGACAGATCGATTCCAGATGTGTTTGGGGAAGGTGGTTATCTGAATGGCAGGACCTCCTCCAAGGACTCAGGGGCAGTACCCGGGTGGGCAGGGTGCAGACCCTCACCAGGATGTCCAGGCAGGCAGCCTTGAGGAGGGTGATCTGGTCAGCAATGGTGAGGGTGGTGAAGCCGGGCAGTTGCTTGGCGAACTCCACAGTCTTAATGATGCACTTGGTTGAGAGTTCACTGAACTTGTCCCAGAGGTCAATGTCCAGAGAGACACGTTGCTCTGAGCTGTTGTTCTGAGAGGACGGGGGAGAGTGAGGGCCTTCTCCTCATGTACCCCTTCTCGGCCTGACTCTGCCGCCCCCACAGGCCTGCCCTCCACCCACTTCACTTCCTGAGATCTCCTTGATCAGGAAGCAGTAGGAGGAAGAAGAGGGGAAGGGACAACACGGAAGCCCGGGCAGGAGTGAGGAGGGGCAAGATGGGCCCTGTGGCCCCGGGCACACCCCACCCTGCCAGGATGGGGGAAACCATACCGTAGTGTATTTGCCCAGCTGGCAGAGTGCAGGGAAGGTTTCCTGGTGTGCTTTGCGCACCTTCTCGATGAGCTCCCCCACCTCGGGCGTCAGCGTGTAGCTCTCAGAGCACTCGGGCTTGGGCGCCTCCTTCTTCTTCTTGTTTCTGTCGTTCCTCACAGCTGTGGAGGGCAGAGGCCAGGGTTACAGCAGGTGTAGGCAGGGGCCCATCCCCGCCCGAGCTCCTCCCCACACAGAGCCGCTGGCTGCCAAGGAAGTCACCCGGCCAGGCCTGGCGCACGCGCACAGAAGTGCACATGCAGGAGTGCACGTGTGAATGCGCACATACAGGTGCACAGGCGGGTAAGGTGTCAACACACGGCCCGCCCCTCCATGCCCACCTGACCCACAGGCCAAGGCCTGTCCCGGCACGTGACCGCAGCACACACACTCCTTGGCCAGCCCATGGCCCCTGTGCTCCCACCTCCCACACACCTACGCCAGCCCACACGCCAGGTGTGCAGGTGTCCGGGGCTGAGGGCAAGTGTGCAGAGGGTCCCACCTTCGTGCTCTGCCCCCCACTCCCTCTGCTGCCTCCTGCCTCCACTGGCCCCCAGCCCTCCTGGGCAGCAGTCTCCCTGGGGGTCCCTGGAATGGGCTCTGAACAGCCCCCCAGCCTGAAAGTGGGGGCCTGGGCGGGAGAATCTCTCGGCCCATTAGCCGGGGGAGCTGACAAATCACCAGGGGCGCTGAGCCGCACACACCACTCGGCTTTAAAGAAGCGATGGGGTCGTTACCAGCCGATTATCCCAGACACACAATCACTCACAGGGCCAGTGGTGGCGGCTGCTGACGATGGAGGAAGAGAGGGTGGGGGTGGGGGGGCCCGGGGAGGGGACCGGCGGGTGGGGGTGGGGGGAGCTGGCATAATTTGGAGATCACTCATGTCGATTCTGCAAATTCAATAAAGTGCAAGGGAGAGGAGGGAGAGGGAGAGGGAGAGTGGGGGGGATAATTTGGGAAGAGAAAATTGCAGCTGTGACAAGACGTTTATCATTCGGAAGCTTTAATTCTATTGAAATGGCAGCTGCTCAGCTCGGGGGCACAGAGCAGGCGGGAAGGGGGGGAAAGGGGGAGCTGGCGGTGGGAGGGAGGGGGGTCCCCACCCTGGTCCTTCTGTGCTGAAAAGCTCTGGGAGTGGAAGGCAGCAGAAGCGACGGGAGGCGGCGGTGATGGGCCCTGAAGGGAAGGGTCCCAAGTTGTCACCCACTCTGCAGCGCAGAGCTGCCACTTCCCAGGCACCAGACCACACGTCCTCTGCCTCCGGTGGTGGGAGGTGGCAGGCCCCGCTGCAGGGGCCCCTCTGCTCCCACCTGGGGCTCCTCCAGTCCCCCCTACATCCCCTCCCCACTTCCCTCTTCTGCTGCCCTCCCCACAGAGGGCTGGGGGGGGGTCCCCGTGGTCCCCCTCCCCCACCCCCTCCCCCAAGGCTCAGGCTCCATGGCAACGGCCACGCAGACAAGGAGGCGTCTGTCAGCGTCATTTATCTCTGACATCATCAATCACCGGTCACCACGGCAACACCCATGATTCAACACAAGAGGGTCTCCCTGTCCAGCCCTCCCCTCCCTCCCTACTTCCCTCCCTCCCTCCGGCCTCAGCTGAGCCCAGACTGGAAACCCCCAGCTCCTCTGGGATCTGAGAAGTCCCAATTCTCTCTTCCAACTAGAAGCCCCTGGCTCCACCAGACAATGGCCTGTAGATCCCTGTGCCAGCCGTATGCCTCTACCAACACACACAAATACCAACCAGCACCCCCACTGCAAGCCCTCCCCTATGATGCATAATCCGGAGGGCCTCAGGTAGGCCCTGAGCCCGCCCCAGAGCCAGCAGGGCCTGGAAGCAGACGCACATGCACACGTTGTGTGAGCACACACAGCCAGCCACGTGCAAACAGGGATGGCTGCCCACACACGGGCACACAGCTGGCGGGACGCACGGACAGACAGGTCCTCGGAGTTATATACAAACCATCCTTAACCGCAAGCCCACACACCACGCAACAGGCACGCACATTCACACACACACACACACATACACATCCACACGTTCCTACTCCCATAGTCATTAGGAGGCTCTGCCTAATGCACAGCCGGCCCCTGGCACCATGGCACTCACACTCCTTGGACATGCCCACTTCAAAGCACTTCTGCAGCCGGCAGTACTGGCAGCGGTTCCGGGTCACCTTATTGATGATACAGTTCTTGTCCCGGTGACATGTGTACACCATGTTCTTCTGGATGCTGCGGCGGAAGAAGCCCTGGGTATGGATGAAAAGGAGTCAGGTCAGCCACACCCATGGTGGGAGCAGTGCCAGCCTGCGGCCTCCAGCCTCAGGGACGGAGGGGCCAGTCCAAGGGCTGCCCCAGGTCTTTGGCCATCACCTACCTGGGCAGGAGAAGGTAATGAAAAGGTGAAGAAAACAGTCCACCTCCAAGGACACCCCCCAGAAGGATCCCAGTACCTGCCTCAACATTGCAGGTGGGCAGCGGTCTTCCCACAACCTAGACCTACAGTTCTGGCTTCCTCCCTCCTGGGGAAAAGGACCTCAGGGCCACTAGTAAGTCAGGAAAGGGGGCAGATGGGACCAGATGGGAGAGAGGCAGAGCTCTGGAACCCACAGCCCTTGGCTCAGAGCACAGGAAGAGGAGGCCATAGAGAGACACACACAGGCTGGCTGGAGAGATGAAGATGCACGCACGATCAGGAGTATGGCAGCACGACACGTGTTCACCGGCCAGGCAGATGTGCATGATCCTATCTGTGTACATGACCCGGCTGGCCAGGGGCTGCACAAAGGCTGACCAGACAAGCAGATCAGAGGCAAACTGGGAACAACCGGACAGGACAGGCAGACACAGAGTGTTCAAAGCCCTGTGCTTTGCCTTGCTCTTTGCCCCACACCTGGGGATAGCCACTCTGTGCTGAGGGGCAGCCCAGTGCCTCAAGCCTTAAAGCTGAGCAGCTTCTGCACCCCAATCCCAATACACAGGTTCGGGCACTGGGGAGACTGGGGGAAGAAGCCAGGCCGACAGCTGCTGGGACGGTGGCAGCCACGTCTGTGCTCTAGAGCCCAATGTGGGCATGGGGAAATCCGGTCAGACACCAGGGATGCCACAGCTTGGACACCTAAAGGAGAGGCCAAGGCAGGGCGCCCGCTCCTAACTGCCTCCTGCCAGGCTGCCATGGTGAGGTTCGGGCAGGGCCATTGGGGGCAGGCCTCCTGGGTCCCTAGCCAAGAGCCAGTTGGCAGCCAGCTCGCTATGACAACCTGGGCAGCAAGCAGTAGCAGGGCGGGTGTATGCCCTGCCGGCTGGCGGATGGAGATGGAGAAAGGGGTTCAGGAAGGAGGGTGAACCTCTGGTTTGGGGGTTCCTGATCATTTACAGGAGGGCTCGAATGCAGCTTTCTCTCCAAAGTTCTGTCACCTTTGGCATGGTATCAAGAGCAGCAATTTCAGAGACAGCCCCCCGACCCTGCAACAACAGCATGCTCCAGGACTAGGCAGTGGGGACACCCCATTTATCTAATCAGAACTGTCCTTCTCAGTGACCCCCTCAACTCACCTTGCAGCCCTCACAGGCGCTGACCCCATAGTGGTAGCCTGAAGATTTGTCTTGACAGACAAAGCAAGGCTTGTAGATGCGGGGGAGGGGGGGTGGCGAGGGAGGACTGGGCACTATCTCTTCGGAACTGCTGCTCTGGGTCTCAATGGCTAGAAAGAGAAGAGGGGAGAGGTGGTTAGAGACACAGGTCACCATCTCTGATACCATGCTCACTCTGCCTCAGTATCTCCCCCAGGAGCCTCTCCTAGCCTCCCCACTGCCACCAGGACTCTCACTCTGGGGCAGGGACAGTCTCAGGAAAGCTGGGACTTCTCAGCCAGGCTTGGACAATGAGCCTGCCAATGAAGCTTCTAGCGCCCCATCACTCCTGCCTACTCTCCCAGGACCCTACCTTCAAAATCAGAAATATCAGAGGATAAACTATCAGATTTGTATGTAGACAGAGCTATACCTGGGGGGTGGGGCCAGGAGTCAGCCTGGCTCTCAAGCCCTGGTCCCAGGGCAGCCTGGCCCCATCTCCCCCAAGTTAGGAAGGAGTTAAGGCCTGATGAGGAGGGAGGGAAGAGGACACAAGCTGGGGGCAGAGGAAACTGGGGTCAACAGGATATTCAAAGCGGCCACTCCCCCACCCCCCTCTGCTTCCGCTCCCTCCCCGCCCCCCCACTGCCAGTAGCCACAACCCCTCCCCCACTTAAACAATCCTCTGGCCAGGGACCCAAGGCAGGGTGTGCAAAGAAGAGTCACAAATGTTGGAGCAGAGCAGGTAGGGATTCCCTGAGATAAGCAGAGGGACCCCTGGAGACAAGGAGGAGAGTCCCTCTGGGCCCCGGAAGCCCACTGCTCTGGGTGCCCTGTCTGGGGGAAGCAGCATGACAAAGGGGGGTCTGTTCCCATCAATGCTCTGTCTGTCTGCCCTCAATACTATGTCCGGGTTACTACCCTCCTCCCCTCCAGTTATTCAGCTCCAAGAGAGGGGGGCGGGCGGGCGGGCGGGTGTGTGTGTGTGTGTGTGTGTGTGACCCAGCCAACAGGGGCAGCCCCCACTAGCCAAATCCTCCCCAGTGCCTGGCCCCCTGCCCATCACCCCAGGCAGAACAGGGCTGGGCTGGGTGGGAGCTGTCTGTGCTGGGCTGGGTGGGAGCTGTCTGGTTGGGCAGCTGGAGGTGTATCGTGCTGGATGACCGAGGCAATCCCAGATTCCCAAGGTACCACTGGGCATCCGCCAGAGCCTTTGCCAAGTCTACTTGTCCAGGGCCAAGGAGGGGCAAAGATGTCTCTCTGAGGAGGTAGATCCAGACCCCCTCCTACACCCCAGAATCCTACCTAGTCTCACCCTAAACCCCAGCACACAAGGTTATGGAATTCAGAGAGTCCCAGAGCTCTTGGTCCAAGCACCTTACAAGCCATGAATCACGTGGCCCCAAAGTCCAGGCACAGAGAAAAGCAGCAGCCGGACATTGGGGGCTGGCTGCACATGACCACCCTCCCCCTTACCTGCAGACACCCCAGGGACTGCCAGGCGCTGATGACAGGGAACCAGGCCAATGGCCTTGGCAGGGCTTTCCTGGCTCTTAGTAGGGCCTGGGCACCACTTCCCCGGTCAGCCTGGCTGACCAGCACCGCTGTGGCCCTGGGCCCCTGTCCCTGCCCAGAAGACCAGCCTACAGCAGAGGAACAGTGGATGCCCATACCCCTACCAATCCACAGCCTCTTCAATGACCTTCCCTGGCCCTCTGCTTCTTACCCCAACACTAAACTTGCCCTGGCCTGGTTTTCCCCCCACCTCCCCCTCCCTGAGGCCAGACAAGCAAATCAGACAGGCGAGAGGCCTGAGAACAGCTGCTGGGGGGGTGGGGTGGGTTGGGGGGCCTGGGTGAGGCCAGGAGGCAGAGGGGTGAGCGACAAAGGAGCCCTTTGTTGTGCTAACTTTTTCCAAGACGTAAAAGGAGTAACAATAGACAATCCAGACTGGTGGTGGTGAGGGGGTGTCAAGGACAAGGGGGTGTGGGGGGACCATGGCCTAGAATCCCAGCCAGCGTTCCAATAAGCAGAGGATGGAGGCACTGACCTCCCCCCTCTGCCCTCCCCATCCACCCTTTGCCCCAGGCCTACCCACCCAAGGCCCCACCTCTAAAATAGGCCAGGCAGGAGGGGGAGAATGGACAGTCGGAGCTTTGAGGTACGCTGAGAGAGGGGAGGGCATAGGGAGACACACAGGATACTGGGAGGAGGGACAGACAGCTCTAGGGCCAGAGACTGACGAAAGGGGCAAAGACCCAGAGACATTTGGAGCTAAGGCAAAGTCCAGGGGGTGTTTATAGAACTTTGAGCGTGCTTTTGAAAATTGTTTTTTGGCAGGATTGAGGGAGATGAGCTGAGGTGGGAGCTAGTTTGGGCTGATGAGGCCTCCTTTTGGCCCACCCCGCTGAAGCTAGCTGCCTCTGAAGCTCTGGCATGCCCTGCACCCCCACCCCTGCACATCCCCACCTGTCACCCAGGTAACTGCTCCGAGGTGTCTCACTGTGCCCTTTGAACCCAGAGCCCTGGCCCAGTCCCCACCTCCCCAGGCCTCCAGCCAGCAGCCTAGGGCACTCAGCCACCCGCCCCCCAGCCTCCACAGTAGTGAGGACAGCCTTAACTCAGCACACCCAACCTCTGGGGGAAGGACTACCGGGGGGCCGGCCCCTCCCTGCTCACCTCCCTCCCAGAGAGGCCCCAGCCCACAAAGCTCTCGCTTCCTGCAGAAGGAGGAGGCTGCAGGAGCACCACACCTTCCCGGCTCCAAGTCCCAGCGCTCCACGGAGGGCTGGAGCCCAGGAAGCCAGGTGTTCCCTCCCGCCGGCGCTGCCAGGTTCCCCTCCCCAGGACGGGGACGGGGGCAGGGGACAGGGGGCAGCAGGCACATCGCTCTGGATTCCCCACGCCCCAAAGCCGTTCGCAGGCTCGCACAAGGGGCCGGTTTCCTGGAGGAGATCAGCAGGAAATAAGCCGGGCCCCTGGCCAGCGGCTCCCCTCCCAATCCAGCTGGCGCCCGCTCCTCCACAGCTCCCCTCACAGCTCCCCCAGGGGGGAGGCGGCGGAGGGGGCGCAGGACCCCCCCTCCGTACCGCCCTTCCTCCCCTCCAGGGGTGTGGGTGGGATAGTTCTGGGTGTAGCTGGCGGAAGCAGGCCCCTAGCCCAGCGCCCCCGATAAGCATCTCTCCCCCTCCCCCCAACACGGGCATCCACGTGCTTCACATTCTTGGACGTCTGGGAGCGGGTGGAGGCGAGAGCGGTGAGACTGGTGGGGGACAGACGGGGAGCCACATCCTGTGGACCCCTGGTCCTCCAGTGCCCCCTAAACGGGGGCCATGAGGAGGGAGGCAAGGTCCCTGAGGCCCTGCAGGATTGAAAGGGTCTCTTCCCACCTTTGGTGCAGGTGGCAGGAGGCAGTGGAGGAGGAATGTCACCATAGGACCTCTACACACACCGTGGGGTTCCTCACAAGGCAGTGGTACACCAGACAGGGTCAAGTCACCGCCCCTCCCCCCAGCAGGCTCTGGGTCTTTCTTGTGTCTCAAAACAACTCCCACACCCACCACTCCCAGCCCACAGCTTGGGGTTGAGCCCACTGGCACCCCAGCTGACATGTCCACACACTTATACAGGGACTGTGGGAAGAGGGGAGCAAAGGCCTCTAGCTCTACCCAATCCCAGAGTATGTGGGAAACAGGCCTCCACTTCCCCTTCACTAGCCTCACCAAACCCAAGACTTGGACTCCATGCTCTGCCTCCCCCACCAGTGTGGGTCCAGGGAACCAGGAGGTGCCCCCTAGTAATAAAGGAAGAGATGGGGTTGAAGCTCAAGGTCTGATCCCAGCTTCCCAGTCCTCTGGCAAAGCGGCCAACGTGGTGGAGGGAGTGACCAGGGCAGCTCTGCCCCAATTATCCCCCTGGGGAGAAAACACCTTCCTCCACCTCTGGAGGGTGGGAAGAAGGGTCCTGGTGTCACACCTCTTACTTCTCCCCTTTGACCAAAGTCAGCCGACACTCGACACTCGCACCCTCCCAGCCCTCCCACAGTTGGAAGCCTGCAGCCTGCAGCCTGCAGCCACCCAGCCACTTGTCCCCAGAGGCAAAGGTCAGGGGGCTGGACAATAGGAAAGGCTAGGGGTGAGGTGGTTCTGGGAAGGGCAGAGGTGCGATGTCTCTCCACTTCAGGTCTCTCTCTTCCTAGAGCCAAGGAGCTGGGGGGCTACCCTTCAACCTTCTCCAGTCTGCCAGGCCTCCAGGGACCCATTCCACCCCTCCTCCCTGGCAGCCGGTCGGGAGGGTGAGAGAAGCTCCAGGGAAGAGTGGAGCCCAGAGCAGGGAAAGGGAAGAAACCCGACCCAGGTAACAATAGCCCCCAGGCGCCGGCTCGCTCCCACCCAGGTACACTACCTCACCGCTGGGTACAAACACGCCCAGGTGTGCACCCCAGGCACTCACAGCTCCCAAGGGTGCACCGAGCCCCTCCCTTCCAGAGGGGCCCCAACCCAGATGGAGGACAGTGGGAAGGTGAGCAGGCCACCAGGACTCTAGGGTTCTCATCGGCACCCCTCTTAGGGACAAGCCTAGCCTAATGCAAGCCCCAACCCTAAATGTAAACAAGGTAACAAAAGGACACAGCTGGATTGGCAGGGGATGCATCCCTCATTTCCAGGGCAGCCCCAGACCCACAAAAACCAAACTCATCTCCCAGAGAACAAGCCAGATTCAGATTAGGAGGGAAGATTCTTCCTACCAGAGCCGCCTCTCCCCCACTCCCCACCCCCATTCCTGGGACGGAAACCTCAAAGATGCCAGCCAAGTGTCCAGGGCCAGAACGACCATCATATGGACAGGTGCCCCTCCCCAAGACGCAAGGGTTGGTTAGGATCGCAGACGGGTGTCAGATGAAGTTGCCCCTTCCTGCCACACCCCACTGCCAACACCAAAGACATGGAGCGGTCCCCTGACACCAACTCTAATGACACAAGGGCAAGGGCTGGGGGCAGCAGCTGTTGCACAAGAGGGGGGCTCTCCCCTAGGTTTTGACGGGTGGGATCTGGGAAAGAGGCCCCTCCTCCTCAGAGCAGATTAGACAGGACCTGCACCCCACCCTCCCGGGTGGGAGAAAGAACCACTCTGCTGAGAAGCTACCATGTTCCAAGAGGAAGATATAAACTGGGGGCCAAAGGGCTTCGCTTCCCCTGCCTCAACTGGCAGGACAGATGAACAAACGTTTCCTGAAGGGAGAAAGCCCCAAAGTTCCTCAGCCCTGATGTAACAGAAATAGCACCCCGGGCTTCTCGGGAGAGTCCAATCGTCCAGCAAGGGCACCCCAGCGTCGAGCCTCGGCGAGTGAGGAGTAGGGACCCGACCCCACGACGCGCCAGGCCCGCACCCCCGGGGGACGGGGAGCGCCGCCGCCCCCCCTGGCCCAGCTCCTACAACAGGAGGGGGAGGCCGGTACCTACAGTGGTTTGAGCCATTCCAAAGCGGAGTCCGGAGCGGGGTGGAGTAGGGGCCAGGGGCGGGGAGCCCCTTCTCCGGGAGCAAACAGGCCCGGTTCTGGTTATAAAAATCCACCACAAGGAAGGGACTGGGGGTGGGGGTGAGCCCCCCCACTTCCACACTCTCGTACATCCTCCCCGCGAAGACAAGAGGTCGGGGCGGGGACGTCCTGCGCGCGGCCTCCCTCACTCCGCCGGCGGCGCCATCCGCGGAGAGCAGCTGGGGGGCGAGGGCCACGTACCCGCCCCAGCCCCGGCCGCCACCGGAGCCGGGGCCGCCCGTCGCCCGGAGTCCCGCGTCTACGCGGCCGGCCGCGCCGCCGGTCCCAGGTGGAGAGCCGGGAAGTTGTGCGTGGGGGAGGGGTCCCTCGGCTCCCCCCGCCGGGAACGCCCGGCCGCGGCCCGGGAACTCAGCGGCCCCACCTCGAGGGGGGCCCCGTCGCGAGTCGCATGCTGTCCGAGGCCGAGTCCCGCGGGCCCCAAGCGCGCCGGCCGGGGGCGGGATCGGCGCGGGCCGCGGCGGGCGGGGAGGTGGGGGGCGCCGGGCGCTTCCTCCTCCCCGCCGGGGCTCCCGGGCTTCTCCGGGGCGAGGATTCCGGGTGGAGGTGGGGCCCCCGCGGGCTCCGCCTCCGCCTCCGCCAGGCCCGGGGCGGCCCGCCGACGCAGGAGCTCCGAGGTGCGGGCCGCGGCCCCCGCCCCGCCCCGCCCCGCCCCGCCCGGCGGCCCCGCCCCCGTCCCTCCGCCCGTCCCGTCCAGGCGCCGCCCCTGGCTTAACCCTTGCCCGGCGGGTCCGGCTGCCGCGGGCCAAACGCAGGGAGCCGACAGCGAGAGGAGGGCTGTGGCGGGCGAGCGGGGAGCCCGGGGAGGGGGAGGAGACAAGGGGGGACGCACGGCGGGGAGGCCCCGGAGGCGGCGGCGGAGGACGGGCGGACGCCGGGGGCGCGCAGCGGCGGGGGCTGCTCGCGGAGGCGGGGGCGGAAGGGGGCGGGCGTCTCCCGCGTCCCGGTGCCGGCCCCCAGCGTCCCCCGTGGTTTGGTCAGTCCCCGGCCCGGCGCCGGGGGAGGCGAGGGGACGGGGCGGGGAGCAGGGGGTGGTCCCGGTGTCCTCCCCCAACACACCCCCCACCCGGCCCGGGCCTCATTTGCCTAATGCCATGCGGCTGAACTCTCGCTGAACTCGCCCGGCGGCGCCTCACCTCCGGGTGACCCACCCACCGCTGCCCGTGACATCACCCGCTCGCCAGCCCGCCCGCGGGGCTCGCCCTCCGGCCCCCGGCCCGCCCGCGCCGGGCGACAGCCCCGGGAGACAGCCCCGGGAGACGCGGAGGGCGGCGGCGGGAGGCGGAGGGCGGCCGCGCGCCTGGCCGGGCGTTCGCGCCACGAACGCGGCGCGCCAGGTGTCCCGGGTGTGACATTGTGCGGCTCGGGCGCCGAGTCGGGTGAGACGCCGGCTTGTGTCATTGTCTGTGACATCATGTGTGACTCCGGCGCCCGCCCGCCCGCCCGCCCGCCGGAACCCGACGCGCAGCGCGGAGGCTGGGGCACCAGCGCGTGCCGAGGGGGCTCTCCTCCCCGAGCTCCGCGCGCTTCCGGCGAGCAGAGCCCCGCCCAGGGGTCTCCCAGCGGCTGAACCGGCCCGGGCCCCCAGCGCGCGGTCCAGCCACGAAGGGCTGAGAGGAGGGGCTGGGGCCTTCCAGCTGACCACTTCCTCCCGGAAGCCCTCGGGATGCCTGTTTCGGTGGAAGAAAGGCCCAAGAAGGCGGGGATGTCCCTCTAGGGACAGGGTAACAGGGTATCCCGTGACTCCCACTGACCCTGCCGCAGAACTCCCTCCCTCTAAAAGGAGAGAGGAATTGACAGGCTTCCCAAGGACATCCGTCCCTCTAGAAGCCAGGTTCTTAACCTACGTTGTCACTGACTCCTCAAGCAGCTTCCAAGAAATAAGTGGGCATTATTCCTATTTTACATGTACAGAAACTGAGGTCTCAGCAAAGCTAGCTGGGTTGTCCAAGTTCACAGTGCTAATAAAGGGCAAGTGAGTATTTGAACTTTCTGCTGCCAAAGCCCGTATTTCCACCCTGCCAGGCTGATTCAAGAAAAAGTATTTTCTGAGCACCTCCTATGTGGATACTGTGGTAAGCCTGTTCTTGCAGACCTTATGGGGCAACGGCCATTAAGCAAACAATCGCTAGTTCGTATATGTATATATACACACATATATATGTAATTGCAAACTGAGGTAATTGGTATTATGAAACAAGTATAGTATGCTTTGAAGAATTAACACAGGTACCTAATTTACGTTGAAGAGTCAGGGAGGACCTCAAGGCAGAGACCTAAAGAAAGTTTAGAAGTTAGGCAAAGAGTAGGAAAGAATGTGGTCCCAGTAAAGGAAAGAGCCTGTGCAAAGGTCCTGGGGTTAGGGACTTGGGGGGGGTATGCTTTGTTCACGGCCCTGATAGAAGACTAGGAAGACAGACACAAGACCAGGCTGGAGAGGTGGGCTGGGGCAGATCAGGTGGGCTTGTTGGCCTCAATATGACTTTTTTTTTAAGAGAAGGTGTTTTTTTTTTTAATTATTTATTTATTCATGAGAGACACACACACAGAATGAGGCAGAAACACAGGCAGAGGGAGAAGCAGGCTCCATGCAGGGAGCCCGACATAGGACTCGATCCCGGGTCTCCAGGATCAGGCCCTGGGGTGAAGGCAGCACTAAACCGCTGAGCTACCCAGGCTGCCCTGAATTTTATCCTAAATGCAAGAAGAAAGCTTCAGATTTACAGTGGTATAAGATCCTTCAAGCAGCTGTATGAAGAATGGATTGTAGGAGGGCAAGACAGACCAGTTAGTAGTTGCCACAACAGTCCAGGCAGCACAAACAGAGCAGGAGGAGGTAACAAAGAGGACTCTGGTGTGTGGCTTGTGCAACAGCGAAGTTCCCAAGACTGCAAGTACAGACGTCTACTGGCCTGGTGGACAGGTGGCTGTGGGGTGCCAAAGTGAGGTCCCACCTAAGTGAAGTCTGGGCTGCAGATGGAGTGCTGAGGTCTGGGGCACATATGCAAGCCTTGGGCAGTGGATGAGTGCCGGGCAAGAGGGCAGACTGCTTCCACAGGCCTTGGTCTCTTTCCTCCCAAATGACATAGCTCCTGGGCACCAGCTATGTGCTAGGCTCTGTGGTCACTGCTGTGAGGTACTAAGGGATCTGAAACTGTCCCTGCCATCAAAGACCTGGTAACTGGGGGAAAGATCTCCCAAATGATTATAGCTCACGCAGGAATGGGGGGTGGGGTGAGAGAAGTCATTTCATGATAGAGAGATGAGTGTTGGGAGAAAAAAAGATAAGGACCCACAGGCATTAAAGGTGTGAGAGTATCATGAGGAAGGGGGAACATCTGTGAAAATTTCTGGAAAGAGATAGTGTTCAGGATGTTCCTTAAAGGATGGAGAGGATTTCTGGAGCTGGAGAAAGAGAGAGGTCCAGGGGGAGATACCTGTTGTCTGGGGGCAACAGCAAGGTCATGGGGCAGGTCAGAGAAGCACACAGTGTCCTGGGCAGAAGACAGGGAAAGGAAGGGACAGCTGCCTGCAGGCCTGAGACCCATCGTCCTCTGCTGCTCCTTTGTCACAGTCCCCATAGTTCCTCCAGGGCTGAGTGCTTAGCAGGCCCTCAGCAGGTGTGGGCTGAACTGAAATGGCCCCACCTGTGCCAGGCCCCTTCCTGTCCCCAACCCCATCTGGAGGGGATAACAAACCAGAAACCATGCGGCCTGGAGCCAGACAGACATTGGGTTCCAGTACAGGGTGGCTAGCCCCCAAGACACTGCCGAGCTCCATCCGCCTCGTCATTGCTACTCTTGCAGGGTACTTGAAGCTCACCCAGGCTCTCATCAGCCAGCAGGTCACCGTGGCCTCAGAGCAACTCATCCAGCCAGGAACGCATTAAGAGTCTTGCTTTAAAGAGGAGGCTACAGACTCAGAGGACGGGTGACCTGCCCAAGGCCACACGGGAACAGCTGTCCTTTTTAAGCCTTCTGCCCATGGGGCCTTGGTCTGTGGGCTGCTTGAGGTTCCCGGCAACCCAGAAATCCAAATGGGGTGGGGAGGGCCTCTATATCTGATTCAGCAGACAGAGGCTGATCTAGCTGGTCCCGCCTGGGAGACCCAGCTCCATTGGCTGTGCCTGACTCCATGGAGGAGGAGGGGGAAGAAGGTAGTGTGGGCACCGCCCCAGAGTGATCTGGAGAAGGGAAACACTTCCTCTTTCCATAGATGCTACTACCCCCATGGGCAGGCATGGCCTGCACTGGTACATCCCCATGGGCACGTGGCCCACAGCAGGAGGTGGACCTGATGTCTCAGGTCCAAGAGGACAGGCTTCCTTCCCAGAGTCCTGCCAGAGGGAACCCTTGCATTATCAGTGCTACATATAAAAGGTGAGGAGCCCCATTCCCATTCAAAATCCCATTCAAGAGTCTTTCGGCTGACTCTGCATCCTTGACCCCAAGAAAGGCATTGCTGGCAATACCCTCTCTCCCTGAGCTGTCCCTCTTTCCGTCCAAGGAAAGAGTGGAGAGAAGGGAGGGACGGAAGACAGAGTCTAAGGGAAGGGAGGGGCAGAGGAGAGGAAGAGGGGGCACACCCCCGCTTGTCTCCCCAGTTTCCGCACTGCAAGTATCTGGGCAGAAAAGGGTCTCCTCTACTGATTGCTTCCAACTTCCCTGCCCCCACCCCACAAATTGAAACAAAATAATAACTGGCTTTTACACTCTGTTCCTACAGTGTCAGGGGGAGGGCGCCTCCTGAGCTCTGCAAACTCCCAGGGGCTGAAGCGGGCTGATTCGGGGGGTGGAGATGGGTGTGAACAGATTGTATCTGCAATTTCCAGGACAGGATGGAGCTCTGGCCCAGGCCTCTTAGCCTCTTTTCCCTCCAGCCTTCAGAATCCAAAACACAGAAGAGGGGGCGTGGCTTGGCTGCCTTCCCGACGCCCCCTACCGGGGGAAGGCAGGAGGTCCTCCGGCAGGAGTGGGCCTCAGCCACGCGGGAGGGGGGCTCGACATTGGCACAGTCCCTCCCCAAGGGTGCCCCCACTCAGGAGTGCCCCTCACAATACCCTCCTGCAGCTGCTATCTGGATAGTGGACAACGGGTTGGCTTTACCACTCACTTAACCCGGTCATTTCGCCTCCACCCTCATGCCACTTCCTCATGTGCAAATGGGGATAAAGACCCTCTCCCAGCATCACAGGGATTAAGGTTTGTAAAACAGAGAGAAAGTCGGGGCACACAGTAGGTGCTCCACAGATGTTAGCATCCCGTCCTCATTCTCACCAACCCCTACCTAGAAGGGGCCTGGGTCCCTCTTCGCTGTGGTAACGGACAGCACAGAATGAGACAGGAATGATGCAACAAGCAAAGGGTAGAGCTGAGGGCATTACGTTGGCGATATTGCCTAATCTCAGCCTCTGCAGGAGGTTCTGGTCATATCCTTATTTTACAGACTAGGAAATGCACTCAGAGAGGTGATCCTCTGTAGTAGTGGCAAAGCCGGAACCCCAGCTACACCTGCCTGGAATTCCTGGAGTAAAGCAACCAAAAAGGCAGGCCGGTTTCCTCTTCAGCGCAGCCTGGCAGTAAGAATGAGAGACCCTGGCCTCCCCAAACACAGCACAATCCACACACCTCTCCCCTTTAAAGACTCTCTCTGCCCTAAGTCACAGCCCCCACCAGCACACAAACAGACACCCCCTCCCTGGCTCTGGATTTGATTCTCCCAAAACACACTCGACCCTCTGACCTCCTCACCCCCAACATACAAACCATTAACCCCCTTCCCAACACACACTCAGCCTTGACCCCCGCCCCCCCAAACACTCCTAAAACACACACAACCCTGACCCTCCTCACAATGCACACAGAATCCCAACCCTTCATAGTAAATAGCAGTCCTCAGATATCAAGCCCCAGGGGCTCTAAGGAGGTGGGCAGGGAATCCTGTACTATCTCTCTGGGCCTCCCGTTCTGGCTCCCTGACCCGAGGAAGACTAACACCCACCCCTACCCACAGTGACCTGGACCTGTCACTCCACAGACTACTGCATCTCTGAAGGGGACACCCAAGACATCCAAGGGCCAGCCTCCTCCTCATGTGGGAAGAGGGATGGGAAAGGGAGGGGGGATTATCCAAACACCTTTATTGGTAGAAAGTGGGAGGAAGGATCCTCATCTGTGAGGTTTCCTATGAAAAGGGTGACCGTTGCACCCTGCAGGAATGGGGGCCGCCAAGGTCTACCTCTCCTAGTAGCTGCCTGACCCTGGGCACCAGCCCCAAGGGGAGAGCAGGGAAATGAAGCTGCCTCCATTTCCAACACATGGGAATTTTGATCTGTCATGCTTCGCTATCCAGGACTGAGGAGCTTGGGTCACCAGGCCACCCGGCCCTGCACCAGAAGGAGAGAGATGCCTGGCTCCCTGAGGCCCGTGGCTACACCTCTGGTCACAGAAGAGAAGGTCAGGGAGAAGCTCAGAAGCTAGGGGCCTGGGGAGGAAGAGAAGTTGTTTACTAGGAAGAGGGGAGGGCAGGGAAACCCACACACTCACAGGGGGCGGGAGCAGGAAAGGGGCATTGCCTAACCTGGGTGGGGAAAGCCAGAGAAGGCTCCACTTGCCTGAAATGTGGGCACCCCACCCTGAGGGGAGAAGGTTACCAGGGTGGGAAGTGGGGGACCCGGAAACCCTCCCCACCTCTAAGAAAGAGGAAGAAGCTTGCAACACTGAGAGGAGGGCATGGCATTTGCTCGCCTGACACAGAGTAGGCAAGAACCCAGGCCAGGCCCCAGGCCCTTCCAACTCTGAGCAGTGTCTGGGGCTCTGTTCCCATCACCGGAGGAAGGACAAGTTATCCCCAGGTACCAGGTTCTGAGCCTCTGTCTTCTCCCTCCCTAAAAATCCCACCCTGGCAGGAAGTAGATGCTCCAGTTTCACCCCAGCCAAGAATACAAAGTCCAGTCCCTGTAGACACAAGGAACCACAGACATGCGCACCCAAACCCCCGCAACCTCTGAACCCAGAGACTGGCCTCCTTATTCGCCTAGCACAGACTGGAAGACTAGACCAAATCAGAGTTCCCTGACTCCCAGCTCACGGTGCCACCCGCCACTGCTGTGCAAGGACGGAAGAGAGGAAGGAAACAGAAGATGGAGTGTGAATGGCCTGGCATGGAAACATGCAGTACCTGCCTGCCCCCTCGTCCCAGGCCACGAGGCGGGGGAGCCTCTGGGAGCACAGATGGGAGGCCCCTGCTCCAGCAGCCGGTGGGGCCTGGGAGGGAGGGGCTGTGGCGGAGCCAGAGGAGGAGGTCCAGGAAGCGGTGGTGGCGGTGGGCAGACGGCCAGTGCGGGCAGCGAGGCGCCCAGCCAGGGCCTGCCCCAGGGACAAAGAGACTCCCTGGCTCCGGGGAGAGAGCGCTGCCCCCACACTGAGAAGGGGACACTGACCCAGCCCAGCCGGGCACACAGGGCAGTGGTGCCAGGCGGCTTGCCAGTGGCCATGGGAGGGGCAGTGGGTGCCCGGGGCAGGGTGTTCAGTCCCTGCCCGCCAGGAGAGGTGGGACACGTTTCCCAGGTCAGCAGCTGACCAGCTAGCCGGCTGTCCGTGGCCCATTCTGCTGCTTCCAACCCCTCCCGCCCCAGGCCAGGCCCCAGCTCCCTCCTCCCCCTCCCCACCAGCCCTGGCCTGGTGCCCAGCTGGGCCCTGGGGGCCAGAGTTACTGTAAGCGGCCTGGCAGGCCCTGAGGCCTGGACTCTGCCAGCTGGCCATAGCTGCTGCCACCTCCCACTACCTGGCTCAGCCAGCCGGGGAAGGGTACTGAGACCCCTGTCCAGCCAACAGGCGACCCCCATGGCAGAGGGTGGAGTCACAGAGAAAACACAGGCCCTGCCAAGAGCATGCATGTGTGCACAGCCAGAGTCCAGGCTGAGCGCCACCTCCTGGGACACTGGCCCCAGCCACCAGGCAACCGTGGGCGGAGCTGGCCGGCAGAGGGGGGGTCCAGCCGCCCTGGCAGTCTGCTCCTTCAAGCCTTTTCCCTCAGAGGCACTGGCTGGGGTGGGGCGGAGGTGGGGTGCCACTCTCACTTGAGTTGCCATTTCCACCAAATGTCGAGAGGTTTGTTTACCCGCCTCCAGCCTCTGTGTCCAGTCCCTGGAGCTATTTATAAGGCCCTCAACGGCACAGCACAGGAGAGGGCGCCAGGAGCCCTGAGGAACAGCACTGTTACATCTCTCTCTCTCTCTCTGCTGCCCCCCCCCCCCACATCAAACATGACCCCTGTGATCAGCCTACAAGCCTTTCATCCTTGGGTACTGCCCCCATCCCCAAATGATGGTTACCCCCCATCTAGAGTAGATGTGGCCTGCAGAGGAACAGATGTGCCCAGAGGCCTGCCACCCCTCCACGCAGTCCCCTCCCCCCGAGCCTCCTGCCACCCCACTTACTGGCTGGGGATGGTGTGCTATAGCCGCTGACTGGGAGCTGGTGCTGGAGAGTGGTCAGCGCGCCTGGCGGTGAGAGTCCACCCAGCATAGGTGGGAAGAAGAAGGCGTAGGGGGGCACCGGGTAGCCATTGAGGTGCCCTCCCCCAGGTGTCGGGCAGGAGCTGCTGTTGCTGGCCATGCCAAGCAGCCACAGTCAGAAGGGCAGGCAGACAGTCTAGCAGAGGAGGCTCTGGCGGGCTTCAGGCCGCCCCTCCTCGGGGCATGGGGCCTGGGCCCAGAGGGGGGTTGGGGTGGTCAGCCCACCCCCCCTTCTGTCCCGCCGCTGTCGTCCAAGGCCAGCAGGCTAATCTCAGCCTCCTGGATCCCCCACTCTAGCTGGGGGCTGGGTATGGGGGGATGTCCCAAGAGCTGGTCCTTTGGTCAAGCAGTTCCGTGAGGCTGGCACTTTTCTGGGAAGGTCCAGAGCTGGCCTTCAGGACACCGAAGTCGATGCCTCTCCTAGATGGGCCCTGGCTAGGCAGCTGGGGGGGCCATGTCCTGGGGCACTGCAGAAAAAGGAAAGACAGGTGAGTGGGCACTGAGGAGCAGGGACACGGGCATTCCCCGTGGAGCTCCCCGACCTGGGCGGCCGGAGATTTTCCCGTGGCACCCGGCTGAGTAGACAGCTGGCACCACGCCTGGCTGGCAGAGACAGCCCGGGAGCAGGGCCCAGACACTGCTGGGGATGGCAGGCTAGCACAGCCAGGCTGGGGAGACGAGGACAGGGCCCAGAGCCACAAAGGGCCTCTCACCCACAGTCCTGAGGGGAAAGGTCAGGGTCTGCCACCCCAGAGGATCCTTGTAGCAGAGGCAGGCAGCTGGGCCTCCCCCCCTCAGCGTGGGTTACCTGAGGTCAAGATGCAAAGAACCCGTGTGCTTGAGGGGAGGGGAGGAGGAAAAGCCGCTTCCCTAAAGCATTGGCACTTCTCAGAAAAATGACTCCTGGGCCAGCGGGACCTCTTACACCACTTCCCCCCAAAATCCAAGCCCCAGCACCCCAGATGGGTCTGTCCCACAGGCCCAGGGAGGAGGCCCACTGCCATACACACAAATGGGGAAATGGGAACCCAGGACTCCTGGGTGTCACCTCTGATGCTTACCAGCATGATGGGCCACCGGTGGGCAGTGCATCAGAAGGGCAGGGACTGCCCAGGGTGGAAGCCCCTACCCCCCAGAGAAGGAAGGGGTAGGGGGGACTAGCGAACTCAAAGTTCACCTACACGCTCTGTGTGCGGAAGCCACATCCCCGGATGGGGTGGGAGGTGGGCACAAGATGAAGGACCGGGTACCCCCGGCCCCGACAGCCTGGACACAGATCCATACCCTGTTTGAACAGCTGAGACCAGAGGACATCACATGCTAACACCACGGAGCAGAGAGAGAAAGAGCTGAACCCCAAGATGCCATGACACAGACAGAGAGGCAGCAAGCAGAGCATAGAGAGATGGAAAAAGAAAAGCATCCATAAGAAGATGCTTCAAATCAAATCCACTTGGGGTATAGGATATACACAAATACATGTGCATGGATATATTTATTTATACACGAATACCTATACATGTATACATGACATATATATGACATTATATATATGAGAAAAAAAAAGAGAGAGAGCGAGAGAGAGAAAGACAAAAACATAGCCATTTAAAACCACAATGAGGGCAGCCGGGTGGCTCAGCGGTTTAGCACCGCCTTCAGCCCATGGCCTGATCCTGGAGACCCGGGATCGTCCCATGTCTGGCTCCCTGCATGGAGCAGGCTTCTCCCTCTGCTTGTGTGTCTCTGCCTCTCTCTCTCTGTCTCTCATGAATAAATAAATAAAATCTTTAAAAAAAAAAAAAAAGACTAGTAAGTGTTGGCGAGGATGTGGAGAAACTGGAACCCTCATCCATGGCTGGAGGGAATAATAAAATAGGAGATTGCTTTCTTTCTTTTTAAAGATTTTACTTATCTATTTATGATAGAGAGAGAGAGAGAGAGAGAGGCAGAGACACAGGCAGAGGGAGAAGCAGGCTTCATGCCAGGAGCCCGACATGGGACTCGATCCTAGAACTCCAGGATCACGCCCTGGGCCAAAGGCAGGCGCTGAACCACTGAGCCACCCAGGGATCCCCAGGAGATTGCTTTAGAAAACGGTGTGGCAGTTCCTAAAATGTTAAACAGTTATATTATGACCCAGCCATTCCCTTCCTAGGTATCTATTCGAGAGATAGGAAAACCTAAGTTCACACGAAAACTTGTACATGGATGTCCATACCAGTAGTACTCATAATGGCCAAAGAGTAGAACCAACCCAAATGTCCATCAAGTAATGGACACATGTGGCATCAATGGCACAAAATGTTGTGCCCCCATATGGAAACTTATTCTGTCATAGAAAGGAATGACGTACTGATACAACATGGACACACCTCAAAAACCTTACACTAGTTCTAGAAGGCCATATACTGACGAGTCCATTTATCTGAAATGTCCACAGAGCAGACCTCTATAGACAGAAAGTAGGCTGCAGTTACCAGGGGCTAGGATATGGGTCTAAGGGAAATGGGAGGTGACTGCTGATAGCTATGAGGGCGCTTTTTGGAGTGATGACAATTTTCTAAAATTGATTGTGGTGACAGTTGTGCAATCTGTGAGTATACAAAAACCACTGAATTGTACACTTTAATAGGTGAATTTTATGGCATATGAATTACATCTCAATAGAGCTGTTAAGAAAGAAGGGAATGCCTGGCTGGCTCAGTCGGTAGAGCATGCAACTCTTGGTGTTGGGGCCGTAAGTTTGAGTCTCATGTTGGGGGTAGGGTTTACTTAAAAATAAAAAATATTTTTAAAAAAAGAAGAAGAAAGGAAGGGAAAAAAGAGAAGAGAGGAAAAAATGAAAGAAACAGGGCCCCAGAGACCCAAACTAAGGACTGCCTCTGTGCCCAACCCCTCATCCTCCACCCCCACCCCCACCCCGCAGCCCAAGCTCAGGCCATCCCAGGTTCTAAGCACCAGGCTCCAAGCTCAGACCTGGAGTCCAGAGGACATGCACACGGCCAGCGTTTGGCCAAGCACCATGCCTGGGATGGAGGAGTTCCTGCCAAGGCCACTGTGGACAAGGCCAGACTTCTGGGCCCAGCTGGCCCAGGCTGAGGGAGGGGGAGGCAGGGACAGGTACTTGCTAGGGAGGGGGCAGCTCCCTCAGGAGTGAAATCTGGACCTTGTTAATGACCATGATTTTTACTGGTACTAATTATGACAACCATAAGGCCTCTCTCCTTACTCCTGGATGAGGTGCCCCCTTCCCTCCCCCAGGCCCCTGCCTGATTCCCTCCCAGGCTGAGAAGGCTGACGTCAGAGGAACAGGGGCCCCACCCATCGGGCCAGCTGCCACTCCAGCCCCCCCACACCCCTGTGGGGCCCCACACAACGGGAACTCTCAAGCTGAGGGAGCCAGGCAAGGGAAGGAGGGGTTGGCTGAGCCTCATCAGCGTTGACAGTCAATCTCTCTCTCTCTCTCTCTCTCTCTCTCTCTCTCCTCTCTCGCAGAAACTCACTCACGCAGGCCTATGGAAAGCATGTCTGGGTGGGCAAGAGCATGCTTGCACGCCCTAGCCTGTGTGTGTGCGGGCACGCACGTGAGGGAACCCAGAGATATCATCTCTCCACACCTGGGCCTCACCACACAATGAACACGGTTCGGGGCTTGGGTGCACGGAGCCAGGACACAGCTCCCGGCAGACACACAAGTACAGCCCCACGGTTGCCCACTCTGCGCATTCCCGGGCCCTCCCACGGCCCAGCTGGCCTTTGTACCTGCCTCCCTGCACCAGGCCCCAACACACACACTGAGGCGCACCCTCTGACAAACACTCAGGTGGGTCCAGGTCCATACGGGGGCCCGCCTCCCTGAGGTAAGGCTTGGGAAGCCAAGGCCCAAAAAGCCATTCACTCCAGAACCTAGGCATCCCGACCCAGCTTCTGGGGCAGGGAGGGGAGATTCAGTCAATCCAGTTTAGACCCTCTGCATCCCACCCTGGCCCCCAGAGGAGAAATAACTATAGCCACCTCCATGCCTCAACTCTGCCCGTGAGGAGTGTGAGGAGTTTGACATGGAGTTTGACACCCAGCTTGGAAGCCCCGCCCCACCAAACTCACACCCCAGGGAGAGACCGAAAGGCCTACCCAACCCCATCAGAGCCTTACTATCCCTAACCCAGCACAGCCTGCAAACTCTGGTACACAGTTACTCAGCTCCCCGGGGAGGGCCTTGGGCCATGGGAGGAGGTAAAGGTCACAGAAATGGGCCAAGAGCCAGGCTAGCCAGGGAACAGGGATGGGCGAGGGCAGGGATGATGGGGGCAGGGGCAAAGAGCACAGGCCCTGCCTCATCCCTCTGGAGCCATGACCCTTGGGGAGGCATCTGAGCCCCAGCTCCCTGCACCCAGGGGTAGAGAAGACACGGTCAGAGAACTGAAACCAGCACCAAAGAAAGGGAAAACAAACTACCCACATCCAACCCCCCCATACCAGCTCCACTGCCCGTGTGCACCCTCCCTCAAGGGAGAGAAAACCACAGGCCCACACCTCCAGTAGATTGAGCCTGGTCTGGGTACTGTAGAAGGGAGGGCCCTCACTCCCCAAAGGCGCCAGGATCCCTCACCCACTGTCAGGCATCCCCAGCTGTCCCCAGACTCACACCTAGGAAAAGGCAAGAGCTGGCTGAGCCATAAAGATGGGAGAGAGAACAAGAGATCTGAAAAGTCAAATCTCAGCTCTGCCACTCTGGGTGACCTTGGGCAAGTCACTTAACCTCTCTGAGCATCTGTTTACCGGCTTGGGAGCTGCCACCCTCAGCAACTGGGGGTGTGGTTTCAGACAGTCTGGAAAGCATGTAGCACAGCCCTAGGCGCACAAGAGGTGCTGGGCAGCAAGGCCCCTCTCCACCCACCTCTCACCACACCCTGTGCCTCCCTGGCCCGTGTGTCTGCTCCCCCTTCCTGCTCCCTGAGCAGTGTGGTAGACAGGCCCCGGAGAGAGAGTTACCCACTTCCCAGGGTCTGCTTCCCCCCAGACTTGAGCAGAGGGATGTGGGTGAGGGGTATTCAGCTGTGGTGGAGGCCCAACCACAACCCTTTCCCAAATTCCCTTTCATCTTACAAACCAAAAAAAGGGAAACCTTTGGATTTGGGGAGGGGAAGAGACTGTTTCCTTTCCTAGCCCCAGAGAAGAGGAGCCAGGGGTCCCAGACCCTGCTGGGCCAGCCTCCCTTCTTCATACGCTCCCTCCTCTCAGTTCCCCAGGCTCCCCTGCCACAACAGCTTCCAAGGAACAGGAGTCAGGCGGTCCCGGAGTGGGGAGAGACCAGGACCTGGGGAGCTCAAAAGAAGGGGAGACAGGGGCTTTCCTAAGCATTCTAGACAGTCCATGAATCATAGGCAAATGGCACCCAAAGCTCAGCTCAACTTGGGTCGGGGGCAGAGGGCCACACAGAACACAAGCCCTGGTAGAAACAAAGACCTGCCCCTCTGAACCCCCTACCCTACCAGGAGCTGGCAGGGCAGGGCGGGTCATTGCCCATTTCAAACCAGAACAGTGGGCTGGAACTATTTATAAACTTTCCAGGAAAACACACACACACACACACACACACACACACACACACACACACACAAAGCCACAATCCTCCCCTCCTCTAAGTTCTTCAGATCTTCAGGAGGGTTTAGGGAGTAGTGATGACACTGTTCCCTCTTTCCCTCTTCACCTTTCTCCCTCCTGACAAATCTACAATCCGGCCACTCTGGTCATTTGTTCACCTTTTGCTCAGCAGGGTCCCAGCTGCAGGGAGCCAGCCAGGCCAGCCCCACTTGGAGAAAGAGATCACTATCCCCGGGCAGGGCCTGACAGGGACCACCTGGACTGTGCTGAGATTGGGACAGGTGCAGGGCACTTCTTCTCTGCCAGACACTTGGAGCCCCAGACCTGCCTCACTGGAGCTAGGACTTGGTTGAAAACCTGCCCCAAACATGTGCAGGCCCTGAGCACATCCTCAGAGGGGGCTGGGAGGGAAGCTGAAGTCTAGCACCACCCTCTAGATGCTACCACTGCCCAACTGCCTCAAGATGCAGCACTCAGTCCCAGAAGAGTGGGTGCGATGTGTCCTCCATCTGTGCCCCACCTGGCCCAAGATTCTGCCCCAGTGACACAGGACCACCTGACACCCACGTGCCACCGGCTCAGCAGCGACTGAGCACCAAGTAGAAAGGGCAAGTGGACAAGCCCACACCCAGGACAGGCCAGGTTCTGGGAGGAGGAAATGGTGGTCTCTGAGGGCACAACGGTGCCTCTGACTCCTGTACCCTAGAGGCCCCTGGGAGACATGCTTGGGACCTCCGAAGCTCGGAGTGCCTAAGGGGCCACCCAGAACCCACGGGGTCTTCTTTTGGAACAGAGAGTAGGTGAAAGGGCAGGGGCCAGCCCAGGCCCCCAGGAGAGGGAGCACCCTACAAGGAAGGAAGAAAACAGGAAGAGGAAGAGATGAGCCTGCTGAAGCCACAGCCAGACCACAGGAGTGTGTGGACCAAACAAAGGCACCTCTGTCTGGATGGGGGACCAAAGGGGCACAGACAAAGGGGACCCCCCAGCTTGGAAACCACCGTTCTCATTCCCAGCCTGGCATGGGGCTTTCCCCACCCTCACCTTGGCAAGTGCCCCCTCACCACTCGTCTGCCCACTCCACCATGCAGGAAGCACAGCTCTCTCACAATAGGAGCACACAACAAGGGTGTGGGTGTGCGTGTGCATGCGCGCGCGCACGTGTGTGTGTGTGTGTGTGTGTACAACATTCTCCTCCCTCCTGCCCATCCCCTTAGCTCTGCCCTAAAGCTGAGACTGCCAGATTCCAAATCCTAAGGCAGATAGTCAGCAGGACACGGCACTACCAGCCCCCTCCCAGTACCCCTCCCCGGGGACCCAGACTGCAGGGAAGCTGGAAACGCCCCCCCTCCTGCCTCAGGATATCCTTTTGGCTCTGACCCCAGACTAGGCCTGAGTCAGACTGTACCCCGCCCCATACTCCCCCATCCATCGACCCCCCAGGAACTTCCTATGCTACACTGGCCTACCAGCTGGGGGTTAGAACTAGGGGGAATCTCTTCTCTTCTCCATCCCTGGCTGAAGAGGGAAACCCACAAGGGGGTGGGAAGAATGGGTCACAAAGTCTCATGGCCTTCCCCTTAGAGCACAGGGCCTGCACACTCAGGGAGAAGCTGTGTGCAGGGGGGAGGATGGTCTGCAGATCACCACCTCCCCACCGCCGGACTCACACACAACCTGCCCAGAGCCTCTTCCCACTCCAGCCTGTACCCCCAAGAAATCAGAGGAGCTCTCTGGGGAAGGTAGTTTCCATGAGAACGCAAGATGGAAGGGGGTCCCAAAGGTAAAAGGAGATAGGGAGCAGAGGTTCCACGAAGCTCTGTGATGATGCATCTTTAAGGCAGCACCACCCAGGCTGGAGGACACAGGGTCTGCAAAATCCGGTCAGACACAGTCAAGCACAGCTAGACACGGTCACACTCCCCCCAACATTTGGTCTAAGTAGGTGGCTATGACTCCTTCCCACAGACAGAAGTCTGGGGGGGCCCTGGGGCTCCGGGGCATCAGAGACCACACACACTCAGCCCAAAATAGCCCCCAAGGCAGGTCTCCCAAGTGCCCCCCCAACAACTGTGGGCCTGAGGGGGAGGGGCAGCTCCTTCCCCACAAGAACCAGGGTAGTGCCCACGGCAGCCATCTCCATGGCAACCAACAACAAACATCCCAGGAACCACAGTGGGACAGGAAGTGACAGGCACGTGACAGGAAGGCATTTTTTTCAGCGTGGGGGGGGGGGGGACGGTGATGATGATTGTTAGGGGCCCCGGAGAATCAGCTGTCCTCTAAGTTTCCTCCACTGGGGCTGGAGGGCCGGGGGCCAGCGGGAGGGGTCACCCCTCCAGTGCCAGCGCGGGATGCGAGGCTGGTGGCGGGCCTGCCGCGCCCTCCCTCCCGGCCACCGCTCACGGTCCCCCCTGCCCCCGCCCCTCCGCTTCCTGCCGTGACTAGAGATCAGAGAACTCCCCACCGCAGCTTCCCCTTCTCAAGTCTCGATTCCTGGGCTGGAGGTTTCACCGTGGGCCGAGGGACAGAAGGAAGGAGGGCTGGGGATCTGCGGTAGGACCCGGGGGACAGAGGCTCCGGGGGAGGGGCCGGGAGGGAGCCACTCCTAGGTAGGTGTGTACACACAGGCACACAGCGAGTGGGTCACAGTGACACACGGCCGGGGCACCGTGACATGCGACATGCGGAGACTGCCTGACCTCAAGCAGCTCGGGGGAGGGGAGCGGAGCCATTGGATCCAGTCCGGGCGCCCCAGTCCAGCCCTGTCCTGAGCCTCCGGGTTCATCCGAGGCAGCTCCCCGCCGCCAGACGGGCGAGATCCCAACTGTACCCAGCCCCCGCCGCCTCTCCCCTGCCTTTTGTGCTGAGGAATCCCCCCTCCCTGCTCCAAGGTGCCCGCCCAGACGAGGGCACCTTGGCGGAAGGTGGGGGGAATGGAACCTCCCTCCACCCCCCTCCCCTTCTCTGCAGATGTCCCAGACTATATTTAGCCCAAACCGGGCGGCCAGCCAGACCCAGACTCCCCACTGGTCGGGAGCTGAGCTCCCAGTTTTTATGCAATTAAAACATTAACAGAGAACCACCCCCATCCACAACCCCCATGCCCCCCAGCCCTCCCAGAGCAGCAGAGCTCAGTTAACTTAAACAAGGCCAGGCCAGCTCTGCAGCCAGTGAAGGGGGCGGGGGTGGGAGGGGGGCTGTCACTGGGCAAACAGTAATAAACTCATTCCATTGCCTATCTCCCAAGGCCCTGCCCCCACAGGCAGGATTGGGACATCATCCATGAGATCAGGTTGACACTTGGGGGGGGGGACAGGCTTTCCTTGTTCCGGCCGGAAGGGAAAAGCATATCCAGTGGGGGTGGGGGGTTGCCTGGTTGCAGAAATTCCACCTGTCATTTTGTAGCCCCCTCCATGGCCGGCTCCAGTTACAGGGCTGGGGGTTGGCAACAGGTGCTGGCCAGGCTGGCAGCAGTCTAATCCCCCACCCGCTCCCCAGGCCGACAGTGGTGCCTGGAGGTCCCGGCAGGGGCTGAGCAGACAGGATGCTGGGTAAAAGAAGGAGCCATCACTGCCAGGCAGGTGGAGGTGGGGGGCAGCCCAAGGCCCTTCTGTAAGACCTGGCTCCCTGGACTCGGTGACGAGTGTCAGAGGGTCTGGAGAAGGCAGGGAAACCTGAGTTCTCCAGCACCTAGTTCATTTCCCCAGGATGCCAGGCGGGCGGGCTAGAGTGTGGGAGGTCTGCCTGCCTGCCTCTTCCTCCTCCTCCTCTCCAAATTCCAGGAACAGGCAAGGGAGGCTCCAGTTGCGGAGAGAGAGGGAGAGCAAGCAGGCGGTCCCAGCTTGGGGGGGAAGGGGGGCGGGGACTGGAGCGGCAGGCCAGATCCAGACGAGCAAGAGACACCCACACCCGAGCCAGACTGGGGACAGACACACCGACGCTGACACATTCACACACTCTGGGCCTGGTCCCTGCACGCCGCCCACCCTGCAGGGACACCCAGACACTCTCAGCCAATCCTGCCAATCCCCGGAACACTCCCTGGACACACACGGAGATCCAGGCCCTCGCCCCCACCCTCTATCCCCCTACAAACCGTGTGGGCTCTAGACAGCAGCCAGAGGGTGGAGAGGGAAACAGAGGGAAGAAAGACAGCAGGCATCAGAGGAGATGTGCAGCCAAAGCCCTGGGAGCTGGGGTATCAGTTGCCACACTCCTTTCCCAAAACCCAGTAAGTCAAGACAACCCTGGTCGTCTTGCCAGGGACCCTGCCAGCTTCCCACACTCCCGAAAACCACTGCCACCAGAAAGGGGTGTGGGGCGCCGGGCAAATGGAGATGTTCATTAGTCACGGGGATAGGATTACCTTCCCCAGATGCCCACCACCCTAGATCCCAGATACTGCTCCTAAACAGACCCCCAGAAAGGCCCAAACACATCTACCCCTCAGCCCAGCCCAGGTCCCGCCCTGCCCTGCCCCAGACCATGCTGCCCAAACAAATGAGAGGGAACTGGGCACTGAGGTTTTATATTTTGGAGCAGGCCCCACCCTCATGTCACACAGTTCTGAGAACTAGAGAACCTAGAGTCTGAGCAAGAAGTAGGTTGGGGGAAAGGTCCCAGAGGACAGAGCCAGCTTCTAAGACCAAAGTATTTAGGGAAGGGAAGCTGATTAATTGGGATCTGGGTCAATGCCCCCAAAACAGACTTGAAGGGCCACTCAGACCATGTCCTCTCCCCCACACCATATGGGGTGGCAGGAACCACGTCATGGCACATGTGGGTGACTATGCCCAGCGGGGGAGGCACAGGGGTGATCAGGATGGGGCTGCCCACAGCTAGCTTCCTGCCAGGCTGCCACATGGTTGGGAGTAGGAGGTGGACCAGAGAAGTGTCCCAGAATGGTAGCAGGGGCATTTAGGGTCAAACGAAGGATGGAGATTTGGGGGTTATAGGAGGAGGTGGCCAAGATGAAGCCATTCCAAGCCATTCCAAGGGTCTTCTCAGAACTGCCGCTTCATCTGCAGTGCCCTCACTAGTCTCGTAGGGAAATTCCTGCGGTGACCATTTTGTGCACGTTCACTCACACCCTCAAAGTCCAAAGCTAAGAGCCTCAGCTCCCAGGGGCCTACTGCAGTCTGACCCTAGTGACCGTTCCTGTCTCAGGACCAACGCGGCCCAGCCTCCCAAGCAAAATGACTTCTTAGCCCCTCCCAGTGCACTAACATCTTTTCATAGCCACAACCTCCCTGACCACCCCCCTTCCTCCAGCTCCAAATACTCTTTCTCTTGTTCTTCCCCCAGACTCATCCCCACCCCCCACAGGGGAAGCCCCAAGGTGCTAAGCCACCTCCACTCCAATGTGGGGCTTCCCCGGCCCAGCCACTCCACCGAGAGCACACGGCCCTGGAGGAGAGTTTGGGGCTTGAGCCCACTTTGCAGCAAGACCTGGTGCCCTTACCGAACTACTTCCCCAGAATGACCCTGCCCTGTGACCACTGCAGCCAGGGACGCGGACAAGAGACATCCCTGAATCTCCCACCCAGGGAGCTGGAGAAGGGACAGTGGTCAGAAGCAAAAGCGAGGGGGAGTTTGCAGCAGAAGGTGGGGGAGTGTTCTCAGGAACAAGTCCCTCTAAGAACATATACATACACATGTGCACACAGCCCACAGGCAGAAGGCAATCTGGTAAAAGAAGAGGAAGCTGGCACCAGGTGAGTGGGGAGGGTACCCCACCACGCCAGCTCACGGGCATCCTATCCAAGAGAGGATGGACAGAGGCAGGGAAATATCTCCCAAGGCTGTGGGGCTTTTGCTGCCTGACTTCCAGAGGGGTTGGTCCCCATACCCAGCCTAGCACACTGGTGGCCTGCCCCCCTTCCCACCGAGCAGCCTGACAATAGGGCAGTGCCCAGAGAAGAGAGGGGGCATAGCCAAGCCGATTTTCCAGCGCCGCCCCCCCTTCCACATACACATCTGGCTAGCAGCTTCCCCTCCTCGTGGGTGGCACCAAGTCCCAGGCATCCTCAGCAGAGCAAAGACAACCAGCCCATCCCGCCCTCCCCTCGCCCCAGAAAGCTTCCACAACCCCGGGGTGGCACCAGACCCCAGAGAGCTGTCTCCCCTGCCGGCTGGGCACTGACTCCCGAACCCGAGCCCGGCGGCTCCCCTCGCTCCACGGGGGACACCAGCTGAGCGGGCCCCGCCCCCCAGCCGGCGGCTCCGGTGGGGGTGGGCCTCGGGGCCGATTCTCCCCAAACCACAGGGCAGCTCAGATAACAGCAGGGAAAGGAGGGGGCTCGTCCGTTGGGCATCCGATCTCTCCCCAAACAGGTTTGAAAGTCTTTTTTGTTTTGTTTGTTTTTGAAGAGAAAGGGGAGAGGGAGTGGGAGCTCCCGGCGCCGGGACACGCGCGGAGACAGCCCCAGAGCCTCCCGGCTGCGCGCGAACCCTCGGGCGCACACCGGCGCGCACACCGGGCTCCCCCACCCCGGGCTCGGCGGCGGCGGGCTGGGAGCCCAGGAAACCCCGGGCTCCCGTCGGAAGCCGCCCGGCACCGCGTCGCCGCCCGCCGCTCCCGTCCGGGGCAGGCCGCGGGGCCCCGATGCCCGCGGGAGCCGGGGGCTCTCCGAAATCCCCGGGGCAGAGGTTACCTCGCAGCGGGAGGAAGCAGTCCGTCCGGGGCGCCCGCGGGCTCGGCGTCTGCCCTGACCCTGCGCCTCGGGGCTGCTAAGCGTCAGGGGCGCGGGGTCCCGGGAGAGGAGCCGTCTGGGGGGCCGCGGCTCAGGGGCGCGGGGCGAAGGCAGCGGCCATGGCGAGTCACGTGCGGAGGCTGAAACTTTACCCGGAGCCCCAGACTGGGGGGGGGGGGCGGAGGGTACCGAGCGGGAGGGGAGGCCCTCTCCCCCCCGACCCGCCTCCGCCCGCCCACTGACCTATCACCAGCCAGGGGCGGGCCCTCAGGATCACGCCCCCCCTCCTTAGCCGACCCGGGGAAGGGCGAGTCTTAAAGGAGACGTGCCCAACGGAGGGCTGGACCGTGGGAATCCGGGAGAATTCCCTCCCTCTGCCCCAAAAGGAGAGATTCGGAGCGAGGAGGAGGAGAAGTTCTGCGCAAAGAATGGGACGAGGGCTCCGTAGAGAAAGGACAGCAGCCTGTGGTACGGCGCTGCTTTGCCCCCAACCACACCCACACTGGCAGGGGCACGGATCACACACACACGCCCCACACACCTTCACCGGGGAAGAGGGCGTGATGTGGAAGTGAATACAGGGACTCTGGCCCTAGCCTTCAGGCCCCTGACTCCTACACTTATAATCCTCCAGGGGTCAATCGGACCTGAGAGCTGTGCGACCTTGAATTAAGTCGCTTCCTTTCTCTGAATCTTAATTTTCTCATCTGCAAAAAAAAAAAAAAAAAAAAAAAAGGAAGTGCAAGAGTAGGGAGACCTCCCTCGAGTAATGACTCTTCTGCTCTTCCTCCAAACACCTCTTCAGCTCGAGCGGGTCGGAGGAAGTCGGGCCCAGCCCAACCCGTCACGGCGTCCCCTCGCCAAGCCCCCTTTCCCTCCAAAGGGCAGTGGCCCTTGGATCTCCCAGGAGGCTAGCAGGGGGCGCTCAGGAGCACCCGTCCATGCTTGAGGGCTCTCGGACCCCCGCTGCTCTCTCCTGGCCCAGGCTGGAGGAGCCAGGAAAGCTCACGTTCTGGTTCTAGCGAGGGGGGTGGGGGGTCAGATCTGAACCACTGTGCATCTGCAGAGACCCCAGTCCCCCAACACAGCCACAGGCCGCTCCGTTTGGACGGCTCCCGTCCCCACCTCTAGCAGCCTACTGGGGGATGAAAGAACAATCACAGAGGAACAACACTCCCCCCCCCCCCGCCCCCCGCGCCCCGTCAGAGAAGTGGCCACAAGTGCCCCCACAGGACTTCCCACTGGAAGGGGAAGTGTCACACTCCCAGGCCTCCACCCCAGCGAGGAAGAGACTCTCAGCCTGACCGGGCTGGCCGAGCCCTCCAAGCCACCGGCCCGACAGGCCCCCCGCTTTACAGACTAGGAATTGGAGGTCGGGAGCGGACACGGGGTTCTGTCCCCCATGGCCCTGGCTTCCCAGCGGGGTGGAGGGCCGAGGGATCTGATTGCCTCCCTCCAGCTTTACGTGCCCCACGCCACCCAGCCCTGCGAAGGCGAAGGTAGGACAGGCCGGTCGGCGGGCACCGCGGCCCTGAGGTCCGCGACTGGGACTGGGGAAGGGTGCTCGGGCCGCGCTTCCCGGGCCCCTTCCCGCCCTCCAGGCCCCGCTGTCTCTCGCTCTCGTCTGGATTTCCGTCCACCGGTGCGAACCGCCCGCCCAGCCCCTCCCGTCCTGTCCCGTCCAGATCCATCCGCAAACATGCGCTCAGCGGGCAGGAATGCGCCAATGGCTCCCAGATGTGGACTCCGACGCTTAACCCCTTCTCCCCCAGCGCTCCCCCCACCCCCGGGCCTTGCAACCTGGGTCTAACCGGCAGCAGGGGGCGTCACCCCGGTGAGAGACCAGCCTGGGGTGGGGGCTCTGCGCCAGGCACCCCTCGCCGGCACAGGTTCTTCCTGCCCCAGATTCTACCGGTATCCCCTCCAGCTAAGGCTAAAGGGGAAAGACCTTGAACACAAAAATGCAAGTATGCACAAACACAGGTACGCTGCCTCCCATCAAGGGCGGCCTTCGCATATACCTGCCAGCACATAGGGTCATGCACGCTGGCGCATATCGAGATTCAGATGTGTAAATGCATACACAGGGCACCCGTATATGCACACCCGTGTGCATGTTCACAGCACACAGGTGTGCACCCCCACGTGCACACACAGGGCACACATGTATCCACACCCTTGAGTAGAATCCAGCAAGCTCACGTAAGACACACAAGGTCATGGAGCAGAGTGTGGGGCACACTCCCAAACAGACCTAGCAGTAGGCCCATGTGCAGATGAAGGATGAGATTCATACACCCACACACCCATTCCCCACAGGGGGCCAGACACTCATACACCCCTATGTATAAGCACACAGCCCACAAGGCCTCTGGGGTACGTCCTCCCTGCTCAGGGCATCCAGTCCCACAGGGCTAGTGTCTGGCCCCACCTAGACTTGACTCCAGGAAACCGGAGAGGTCCCCATGGGAGGCCAGGACTCTTCAGTCTGCAACAGCTGAACTCCAGCTATGCTGGACCCACAGCAGGGTTCCCATCCCCCAACCTGCAGAGACCCTCACTCAGAAGGGAGAAAAGTGCAGGAGGCAGCAGGAGACTGGTACATGGAGAAGAGCCACAGGCCCAGGGGCTCCTTGCTCTTTAGGAAAGACACTCTTGGGGCCCGCCCTTGCCCTGTTGCACAAAAAAGGCACTGGGCTGGGGAAGGAGCCTGAGCCACTGTTTTCCCAAGGCAGGGATCCCTCTCCAAACTAGGCGGAACCCAAGAGAGCCCCCAGCAGCCAAAGGAGATACAAAATAGCCCTGAGAGCCCCCAGGAGGGACCCACGCTTCCAGCAAAACAAGGCCTCCCTCTCACAGCCTGTGGGCAGCTCCTACCCAATAGCACCACTGGTAGTGTGGGGAGCAGATGGGAAGCTTTGCCCTCCAGGACCACCTGGATGAAGGCAGGGTGGGAGATGTGTGCTGGAACCTGCCCAACCCCTGACTCCTCTTCCCCTCCTGCATCCCAGAGGGAGCTCCTCCCACAAGCACACTAGGCCCCATTCCATCTGATGAACACAGTCCCTGAAGGGTCATCTGGGGCAGGGATCCTGCTGCCACTGTGCAGATGAGGAGACTGAGGTGCAGAAAGGAAACTGCCTTGCCCAAGGTCACGCAACTTGCCAGAAGAAGCGGCGGCAGAACTAAGATTCTGGCCCACAGTCTCCTCAACTGCCCCCCCTTCACCCCGAACCAAACACTGACTCACAGTACCCCGCTGCCTCCTGCTTCATCCTTTACCCCCTCCACAGAGCCCATGGGACAAACACCATCCTTGCACGGTGCTGCAGGGTTGTGGGTGGGGCCAGGACACACCAGAGGCAGATCAGAGAAGGCACCGGGGGCTACACACACGGTCCCCCCCAACCCCACCCCAAGCATGGTGCCCACCTGCCCAGCAGGCACAGCCGGGTGACTCAGCTGCATCCGGGGGAGATGCCAGGGCAGTGACTCACCTACCGAGAAGAGCTGAGCCTGGCATCTTGCCAGCCCCAGGACAGAAGTGACTTAGTCACCAAGACTGAGATGCCCAGCAGGCACAGCCCAGGCACTGGGGACAGGGGTAGGCTGTGTCTGTCCTCCATGGTTACATGCGCCCCCTGGCGAAGAACAGGCATCCTAGGGCAAGCTGTGGCTGTCCCGCCCCAACCCCTCATCGCTGCCCACCCTGGCTCGCCAAGTCCTGTTCCAGTGCAGACAAGTTTTGTGAGACCCCTAGCCTGCCCTGCCCCACCCCGCCCCCTGCCCCCTGCCCATCACTCACCACCCACTTCCCCACCAGCCCCACCTCCTCCTGCCACCCAAGTCGTACCCTGGCTGCGCGGCTCCTTTAACATGTCCTGGCAGCACCTCCTGCCCCCACAGCCCCTCTCCACCCCCGGCGCACACACATGCACTCACACACACTCCTGCCAGCCCTGCTCCTGCCAGCAGCTGCTGAAGCTGTTGAACAGTTGAACAGGAGGGGAATCAGGAGGGTGGGGTGCAGGGATTGGGTTACCAGAGGCTGATGGGTGGGCTGTCACCCAATCCCTCCCCAGCTAGTCCTCCCTGGGCACCGTCTCCCTCACCCACCTGCTTCCCCTCACCTCTGGCTGGCAGCCTACTGTCCTTTAAACCCCTCCACCCCCACTCCACCCAACCTAGAAAATAAATGTTCAAGAGCATTTGTCATGTAAGACCAGCCCAGTATAGGAGAGAAAGAGAATGAGAGGGACAGAGACAGAGACGGACAGAAAGAGTGATTCCTGCGCTCAGCGCTCCAGCTGCAACCACTAGGTGTGTATATCTCTTCCTCCGTGGAGCTGGAAAGGGACTGAGTAACTCGCCAAGTCCCCGGAGAGTTGGGGGGGGGGCCCAAGGGGAGTCGACAGGCTGAACAACCTCAATCCATTTGCACTATTGATTTCTCACACACTGCAGCAGGCCTGATGGGGGGGCATGATAAATCAGCCCCCCAGAGACCTAGAGACTGAGTGGAGAGAGGGGGATGGGCTCCTGTGCCACAATTTGTGGCGCATTGTGCCGGGCTTGGTGGGGAGGGGGTGGCAACAGAGGAATAGGAGCAGTGGCAGGAGGCAGGGTGGAGGAGGGCACATTGGATTCAAGCCCACCTGGAACACCTCCTTCAGGTTGGATCCAATGCTGATTGGAAGAAGGAAGTGGGGCGGGACAGAAGCACCCCATTTGGCTCCAAACGCAGGGCCCTGAACAACTCCAGGGGGCGCTACTCACAGCATAGTCTTTGTGCAGTACGGCAGGCCCCAGGGATGAGGCTGAGGCGGGAGGCTGAATTCTCAGGGACCATGATCCTCCCAAAGTTCAACCAGCTGCCCCTGCCCCCCAGGCCTTGGGAGGAGGGTTCACTTGTGTCTGGAAGCCTGTGGTAATCCACCCACTCTTCTGCCTGCTTCCCTCCTTTGTCGGTGGCATTGGCAAACAACCAGAAAGACCTAGGCACCTAGGCGGGGGCAGGATGGGGGCTCTGGAGAGCCTGCAAGACTATATCCTAGTCGTTGGTCTGTCCTCAGCTCATCCCAGGACTGTGGACAAATCCAGGCCCTCTCTGGGTCTCTAAGATGGAATGAGACCTGTTGCCCCTTCCCTAAGGCGTCTCCAAGCCCAGGCTCATCAGCCTCTGAGCCTGTTGGAAGAGGCCCAGCACCTCGATTCACACCAGTGGCCACAGGCCACCTAAACAAACCCCAACCCTGACCTCCTTCCAGCCTGGACACAGGCTCTCTCCACATGATGGAGATTTATAAACAAACCAAGCTGGGGTTTACCGGAGACCCTGCATAAACAAGCAGAGAGGGAAGCAGACCAGGTCCTCCTTTTTGCAGTAGGGCAGGGAGTCACAACCCACCAGATGCACCGAGGGACCCTGATGAGAGAAACTTGGTACGAGGGGTCTGGGATGGGACCGATGCAGCCCGATGACTGGTTGGGTGTCTTAGAGCAAGTGACATTCTCCCCACCCCCGTCCAAGGAGGCCTGTTTGCCCCTCTGTAAGGGTGAGGGATTGCCTAGGTGGTCTCACAAGCCCCTTCCAGTTCTAAGTCTAGAACAGAGAGCCCTGAGGGGTCCCCAGGGTTCCCACGCCCCACCCCACCCCACCCATCTACCTGGGTCAGGACCCTGTGTGCAAGGCCCTGCCCTAGCCCCAACGCACCTCTCCACCCTATCTGCTGCCCCTCTGGCTCTTCCTCACTCCTCCGCCTGCCTGCTTACCCTCACCTTGCCCAGCCCCTCTGCTGCCCCGTGCTTTTCTGCACGTCCCTCCTGCCAGGGGACAGACCAACTAAAAATAGTCCCTGCAGCCTTTCTCGCCCACAGCTGCCCAAAGAGCAGGAAACGAGGGGGGCAGGGAGGCCCGTGTCCTGCTCTCCCCCACAAACTCCCAGCTCCAAACCAAGTCCAGCGCTCCAGCCTGGGGCTGGTGCCAACTTGGCCATCTCAGGGGCATCCCACACCCCTTCCCAAGGGGGACGCCTGCCCATAAGTGCCTACAATCCTAGAGCTGTCCCTGCCCTCCAAGAGGAGGAGAGAGGAGGCAAGCAGTCTAGAGGGAAACCTTCCCAATTTCTGACAAATCAGTGCCAACCACATTGTGGGCACCGAGAGGGCAGGGCCTGGCTCCACTGACTGGTCTTTTGAGGGCAGAGGGAATTGGCATGGGGAAGTTTGTGCTGGTTTCCTTCATCCTGGCCCAGCTGGAGAGAAGACGGAATAGTGCCCCAGCCTCAATTATGCTAATCCCCTGCTCCCCCAAATGTGGGGGTATGGACATAGAGGTTTCAATGGCCACCCCCAGATACCATGGGAAAAAAAGCTAAAAAGGATAGCAGTAGATCCTGGCTGCCCACATGTAAAGATGGAAGCCTGGAGGCGAGAACAGGCCATGCCTGCCAGGCAGGGCATGTGCTGCCCCCAAGCTGAGTCAGAGGCTAGAAGGGAGGAGTCGGGGGACTGTGGTGCCCCCACCCCTATCCCACCTGGGATTCTTGACACCTCCCAGCCCAGGGAGAATGCCCTCCCCACACAGGGAGGCAGGAAACCAGCTTAGCGACTCTCTGGAGGCCTGCAGAGCAACCCTGCACCAGAGGCAGGCGGGAAACCCAGGAGTCCTGGCGCCCAGCCCAGAGAGTGAGTGAGAGAAATACCTTCCAGGGGAGGAAACAACCCAGAGTGAGGCAGACACATGCTGCCCCCAGCAGCTCCCAGATGTGACCCACAGGGGGTAACTGGCCAAAGGGGCTGGATGGGGAAAGTGCACATATTTCCCAACAAGAAGAGAGAAGAAAGAGGGGCCATGGGGATGGTGGGAGGAAAGGCAGGGCAAGCCTGGCTCTCACCTGCTGTCCTCTCCTCCAGGTCAGTCAGAGATGGTGACATTAAGGCCACCAAAGATCAAAGAAGGTCCTGGGGTCCTGGGCAGGTCTCTCCCTCCCCAGGTCTTCATTCCTAGCTTCCTCTGGCACCCCTTCCCCGGGGCCAAGCCAAGTCAGGAGTCCGCAGGCCCACGGTGGTGCCTGGGAGGCCTGGACAGTGCCAGGGGCAGCCCTCATACCATCCTCCCACTGGCTTACCCCCCACCCCCCGCCTGCTCTCAGCCGTCACACAGATCTCAGCTGTCCAATCCGATTAGGGCCCCTGTCCAGTGAGCCGGACAAGGAGGCCACTGGGCAGGGGAGAGACAGGGACAAGGACGCTGAGCAGGAATGGCAGAAGGAAGGTGGAGAAGGTGTGGAGCCCCAGAGGAAGAAAAGCCTGGTGGAGAGATCTGTCCTCTCTGACCACAGGCTCTCTGGCCACAGCTACCACCTGCATTAGGGTAATTCCACAGCCCTGGGGGCAATGGCCTGCCTGGTTCTGCCATCCCGCAGATGGGCAAGGATGGGGGTGGGGGAGCCAAGGCAGAGAGGGTGACCTAGATTTAGGAAGAGAATCCTGTCTGAGAACCCCCATCCCCCACCCCAGCCATAACTACTATTTGCACCAGGCTGCCCAGCACACTATCCTCTGGGGTCTTTATAGAGGTGTCCCTCTCAAGCGAGTGGGGCTTGCTACCGATAGCCATTTTTTACAAATGAAGAAACTAAGTCGGCTGTCTTCCTGGTGTTGGCCTCACTGAAATAAATGCTCCTGTCTCACCAAAACAACAATAAAAAAAAAAAAAAGAAGAAGAAGAAGAAAAGAAAGAAACTGAGCCTTCAGTATAAATGCATAGACATGCTCACACTCAGAATCTCTGCTTCCTGAGTCTAGAGCAGAACTAAGTCTGAAGTCACTCCATTATCCACCCTTTCCTCCAAAACCAAACCTTCCGGGAGCCAGGGAGTCACGGAGAAATGCAAAGCATACCCCACACCTCGATAGAGTTACCAGATGGGGACACGCCACCCACTCCACCCCACAGAGAGCTACAGGGCTTCCCCCAAAGTGTGACCAGCCTTTCCTATCATTCTTCCCCAGTCGGCTACGCTCAGAGGCAGTACACACACACATTCACAGTTACTCAGACAAGTCATACATCCCTCCTGCAAACCCACTAAGCCAGAATGAGATGCCCTAGATCTTCAGAGAGCAGGCTTTGTCAGCCCCCAACTAGAGGGAAAAATAAGCCACTGTAAACAGTAGGTGCCATTCAGCCCTTTCCCAGGGAGCCTGTAGGAGGGGAGAAGCCTGGGGGTAACACCAGGAGCCTGAGGCTCTGAAAGCCGAGAAACCCAGGGAGCTGGCATGGCTGGGTGGCCTCCCTGATCTGGTCCACACCCCCTTCCCCAGCCATCTGGGCTGAGTCTGTGCTGGCCTGGGCCACACTCTGGGATCTCTCCCTGTCGTCGATGCACACAGCCACCTTTATCAGAAGCTTATAGATCTTAAAACCACAAGGTCTACACACACACACACACACACACACACACACACACACACACGGGGGTGGGGGGGTGTTTCTTGCAATAGGTGCCAAGGTGTTGGCAGAGATGGGGGCTCCAAGCTGAAAGAACTTTCCCTAGAGGAACAGGTCACCAAAACGCACTCACAACCTCCACTACCCTCCAGCAAAGCCTTTAGCACCCAAGTGTGAGATGAGCCCGGAAAGGGGCATCGGGTCCCCTAGAAGGTGAGTAGGGAGCTGGGGGATGCCCAAGTCCCAAGCTCTTGGGGCGGGGAGGCCGGGAGGAAGCCGGAGAGAAATCCCCCGGAGGCTCCCGTCCCTCTCCCGCTCCCTCCGCTATCCGCCCGTCACCGCCAATTCTCCCGTCGAGGTGAGGTGGGGGAAGGGGGATTAAGCAATACTGCAAAGGAGGGTGCAAGGGCGTGGGGCCTGGGCAGACCTCCCCCTTCCACTTTCCATTCTTAGCCTGAGATCGGGCAGCGCCGAGACGGGGGGGCGGGGGGGCAGCGCAGGAAGGGCGCTGTAGGGTGCGAGGGCTCCGAGCTCTCAGACACCCCAGTGTTCCCAGGCTCCCACCTCCCAGGACCACAGTGAGCAGTGGGGGAGGAGGGATGGGGAAAGCCTGAACTGGCGAGAGGGAAACGACCCCATCAGCAGCTGGGAAGCCCGGCGGAAGGCGGCCGAGGGGGAATTGGGAAGGGGTGCGCACGGTCCTACCTGCTCAGGTGCGTGCTGGCAGGGGGGCGATGGGGTTCCCAGGAGAACCGGGGAAGCCCTCTCAGCTCGATTCAGGATTCCCCCCTGCTTCTGGGTTAGGCTGCTGCAAGAGGCTCGGGTTCCCGTTGGGTCCTAAAGCCCACTCTCCAAACAGGAGGCTCTCCCGCCCTCTTCCCCCAGCCCTGCCTGGGTCAGCGGGTGCAGAGCTGACTGATGGGGCTGAAGGAACTCACTGGGAGAAAGGCGGCGATCTGAGTCATGGGCTGGGGACCGGAACAGTGCTCAGTCTCAAATGCACAGCACAGGCATAAGGGTAGGATAATATTTGACAAGAGGAAAAAGACATGTCTTCCTGCCTGTCCCCAGCAGATGATTTGGGCTTTGATGCTGAAGATGGGGGTTAAGATTTCCTTCCTTATCACTCCTGCTAAGCCACTGAGCCATTGAGAATTTGGGGATAGAGGCATTCACCCCATGACCCTCATAGGGCACGTCCAGGGACCCCTCCCCACTATTCCCAAATACCTAGGAGGCCCCCAGGGGAGGAGGGGGCGATCCCCACACCACCCTGTGCCGCGGAAGTAACAGGGTGGCAGTTGGAAGCTGATAGAGTTTCATACCCCGGTGGCAGCGCCAGTTGTGTGTACCCGGGGGTGTGTCAAAGTGGGCAGACATGTACATACAGGTGAGAGCGTGAGCAAGTGGGGCTGGGGGACTTTGGGTTACAACCCTCACCAGAAATGGCAATTGTCAGTGGAAGAATGAATGAGATGCAGAACCGAGAGGTCACCTGATGCCACTACCCAGCCCTTAATAGGATCTCCTGAAACTTTACCAGAATGAATACGGTAAAGAAAGAGAATATTTATCACAGGTACCATGGGGGATAAATATAGGGGGCAGAGGGGCCTCTTAGCACAATTAGATCAACTTCAAGGTTACGGATCCAATTTAGAATAGGTGATCTTCTCAGTGGCTCAAAACGAGGCATTGGGATTTGGGGTTGGTGGGCCAGGGAAAGGTGGATGGGAGCTGCAGAGGGCTGGAGCGAGACTATTTTGCAAGGAGAGTTGCACAGATCTCCAGCAGCAGCAGAGCAGGCAAAGTGTCATGGGGTGAAGGGCCGGGGGAAGTCAGGGACATATTCGAGGGCAGGGAGAAAGCATGGCCTCTTCCTAGAAGGGGAGAGGGCAGCAATGTTGCATCTACCTCCTTCTCTGTCTTACAGGAAGGACTGAGCAAGGGAGCTAGACGGAATGGATGGAGGCCCCAGGGTGGAGTCCATGGGGTGAGCTCAGGTCAAGCCTTTCTCCCTAACGTGCCTCAGTTCCCTCCCAGCTGTTAACCAGGGCTCTTGGTTCTTCCCAGGCAGTTAATGAGTGTTTACAAAAGAACTTGGAGATCCTCAGATCTCAGCTGGGCCGCCACTCCAGTTATAAAGCCCAATAAGGGCTGAGTGTTATTTGGAGAGGGGAGGAGTAGGGCATCAGGGAAACAGACTACCCTCTTACAAACTAAGGATAAACCGAGCTCAGAGAGGCGCAGAAGCCTCTGCTGCCACAGGATATCCTGGTGCCCAGGGATGGAGGTCACGTACCCCAGTACCTCCAACCACCACCAAAGGCTGGCCTCCGACTAACTGCAGGCAGAACCCAGACTAGCAGCTGGTCTTCATTAACTCTAGCTTTTTCTCACCCCCCACCGTGAACCCACGGCTGGCTTCTCCGGGCCTAGGCTAGAGGGGGCTGCCCTAGCCCGACCTTGCAGCTGACTGGGGGGAGGGGGGCCACACCACACCAGAGGCCAAGTTACCAGCTGAAAATAAAGTTGGAAGCAAGATTCCCTGTCCCCACCGGGAGCAAAGAAAGAGGAAAGCAAAGAGTGTGGGGGTGAGAGGGTGGAGGTGGGGGAATTTAGGGCAAACAGCAGGCAGTGAAGTCAGCTGGATAGAGGCCCAGAAACCCCCACACCCTGGGGCCAAGTCTTACTCCAGCTTTGCTTTCAGCTTGAGTCTTGGCTAGGCCCCAAACTAGGGAAGGCCCTGGCTGCCCCTTCCCGCCTCCCTACCCCCACCTTTATTAAATACACATTTTATCTCTCAGCATCTTCATTATCTTAAGCGAAGGAGACAAGCAGTGGATGGCTCGGCGGCAGAGAGCGGCGGGGAGGGGGCGGTGTGGGGAGCAGACGCACCCTTGTTATAAAGTGCTGATCTAGCTCTTTCAGGCAGTGTGGGAAACAGAGGAGGGATCAAAGAGAGGGAGGCTGATTCAGAACTCAATTAGAGCTTTTTAAAAAAGGAGCTGGCTCTCTCCTTTCGCCAGTCTTCAGACAGCCTCTGCCCAGGCCCCTTGCACCCAATTAGCTTCTACTGCCAGTGCCTTGGGGCTGGGGTTGAAAATCACGGGAGGCCAGAGGGCACACCTCCTCCCCCCCACCACGGGGGCGGGGGCAGAATGCACTTCCGAGAAATGGGAGACCTACACTGTTTGCCACTTACAAGACTCCGTGTCAGAGGGCACCCTACATCTTTAGTTGGAACCCGAGATCTTAACTTTCCTCAAGAGTTGAAAAGTGGGACACCAGAGGTGTGTTCCTCCCTGATCCCTTGCCAGCTAGAGACACAGCTTCTGGCCCATCCCTAGGGACACTAGGAACATCCAGGCAGGCACCCATCTTATCTTCCCAGCCCATAGGTAGGGCGTGCTCTCTCTCTCCAAACCCGAGGCTTCCTGGGAGCAACATGGAAGTTGCCTCAAGCAAAATGCCACTACATCAGAGGGAGAGATTGGTACGCATCTGCGAGGCCAATAGAGGCCAATAAACGCTCCACAATGTGTCAAGACACATCTTGTTAAGATGGAGCACCCTTCTTTTACAGGCGCCTACTCCACCTCCATGAAGAAACACGGGCAATGTTTACCTCCGGAAGGCAGCGTCTTCCTTGGTTCATTTGTCTGTTCATTCGACAACTGTTTACTGAATACCTACCAGGTCCCGGACATTGTACTATGTGCTGGGGACAGACACAAATGTAACATCTCAAACTTGGCTCTTTCTTTTGGTCTCCCTCAGTAGTCAAGGCAACACCTCTCAATGGATATTTTTGAGAATCCCCAAGATGTATCTCCATCCTCCCTCCCAGGTCTCATTAGTAGATCTTAAAAGGGCACTTAATGATGGCAGGGAGCAATGGATGGGGTTGGGGGGTGGGCAGCAAATAGAGCTCCGTCAAGATTTTTGATCTCTGGGTAGCTTGGACCTCACACATTCTTGCCAGTTATCTCACCACAGGCAAGTCTTTGCTGAGCCAGAAAGGTCAGTGGCAGCTCTGGGGTTGAAACTCACACCAATTTTATTGTGTCTATGTTCTTTCCATGGCAATACCCACTAACACTCTATGGAACTATATCTGCTTCTTTGAAGAAAAATAAATCGGGATGTAGACACACACCCCACCACCTTCAAGAGGAAGAATGTGGGTCAGCATCTTTGCCTCTACTCCATGTGAAACAGGGAACGATCCTGGCAGAAACTAGTAACCACAAGCCCAGCCCATCCCTCTAAAAATCCCACTACCTTCCCATAGCTCTCAGCTCCAGTGAGAAAAGCCAGCAAGAAAAGGACTTTCTTCCTCTTCTCAGTCTGCTCCCCGGCTGTCTGAATTACACTTAAGACTTCACTGACAAACATACATCAGCTTTTGCTCCCACAAGGGCAGCGGAAGCCAAGCAGGGACTCTAAGTCTGCTTCACGCATCATTGACAGAACCAACCCTGTTCCAATTGCTGAAGTCTTAAGAGCAGCAATGACCTAGAAATTGACAGTGGGGGGAGAACTGAAAGAAAGGAAACTAACAACCCAGTACAGAGAAAACCCTATTTCCAAATACCAGGGGAAAGGGAGAGAGAAGAGGTAGAGGGGAAAGAAATTTGGCCCCTTTGAATCTGCAAATACGATCTTGGCTCTGAGCCATGGAGGATACATAGCAGCCCCACTGCGAGTCAAGCCATGTTCCTGACTCAAGCCCTACAGTTAAGAGGAAGGCGCCAAGCCTCAAACACAACGAGGTGGGGAGGCCGCTCCTTTCTGGGCAGGATCCTACTGTGGACACAGAACAGACAGCAGCTGCCCACAGTGTGGAAACAAACTGTAAAGCAGTCACGTCTCTTAAGGCTGCAGCATCCAATAAAATGTAATTTAAATCAAGCCTCGCATCTGTTCTCAATCCCATTCAGGCTCTGCTTTCCATCAGCCTTCGGACAATCTTTGCAATTATGCTTGTTAACCCTTGTAGCCCCAGACGCTCTCGGGCTTCTAGGTATGAAACCATTTTCCACTCACAAGTGACCCTCAGAGGGAGTGAGTGCTATAGGAAAGGTGAGAGGGCGAGAAGGACACTCAGACTAGTCTGCAGACCCTGCTCTGCCACACCCGCGGCTGGCTGGTGTTCATTTCAGAGGGCTGTGTGTCCTTCTTCTATCCCATACCATCTGCTGTAGCCCAGATCACATTGCAAGGATACAGTGGGCAGCATGAATGAAACAGTGGCCAACAGATCATTTGTACAATATCAAGTTCCTAAATTCAAGTCATGTCAGAAGCAAAAGAGCTGGGAGAAGCATAGACTTGGTCACGGGCTCTCAGACCATTCCTATCACACATGGCTGGCATTCCAGGCATCTGCTTGAGTTATGAAAGTATAGCCATCTCCTCAAAAGAGCAAACTTAGGTTTTCCCCCCCTCCCCTCTAAACTACCCCAGCCTCATGCCTGTACTTTTAAGGCAGCCAGTGTGTTATAATAGTGCCCTCTGGTGTCCCCCTCACAAGTTACCATCGAATGCCTTTGGAAATCAAACCCAGGAAAGGGAAGATTTGAGTGGCCATATGGATTAATTTATCTAATAAGACTGGAAAATTCTGAGGTTTAGATGAAAATCCAAACCCAAATAAAGGACTCTGGAAACAAGTGGCTTCATCTGAGGGCAGCTAAGACTATGCAACAGTTTGGGGAGAAATTTTTACATTGTCTGCTGAAAAGTCTGAGGTCTCTTGAAATGTGAATGCTTAAAAAGACAAAGAATGCAACTTGGAAATAAATATATTCACAGTCCATAGTTACATTCCTTTTACCACCCCCACAACCTTGGCAGTGTCCAAGAAACTCAATGAGTCTTTAAAACATCACAATGTGGATGTGCAACGTGAACACAGTATACTCCAAAAAGAAAAAAAGTCTTTGAGCAAAGTGTCCTCCAGATCTCCATGTAGACTTGCTTATTTTCCTGGAACATCCTTTTTCATTCTTTTTACTCTAGCCCCAAAGTTCTTTAAAATACACCAATGTTTGAAGAAACTAAGAGGTAAGTACAGGCAACATTCCACAGCATAAATCCTGACTATATACTGTAACACAAGCATATTGATTAGAGACATACAGGAGGTGGAGGTAGTGAATATAATTAAAAAGAATCTACTTGGTAATTTTTAATGCATTAAAATAAGGCCCAAAATCATTGTTCTGTGCTAATATTCATGAATCAATAGATTAAAATTTATCAGTTTCACATTTAAAAAGCTAGTATTTCGGGGCACCTGGCAGGCTCAGTCAGAAGAGCATGCCACTTTCGTTAGAGCCCCATGTTGGGTGTACAGATTACTTAAAATGAAATAAAATCTTAAAAAAAAAAAAAGTCATATTTGTTTTCAGACCTGCAGACTTGAATGCATAAAGTACTAAAATGAAGACTCCAGAGCTCTTTAAATGCCAGCTGGATACTTTCAGGTAGCATATTAGTATAAAAAAAGAATTTAAGGCAATCCAGTAGCTAAGATATTTCCAATTAAAGCTTTGTCTTTTAGGGCATGCTCTACTTCCTTCTCTTCAATCTTCAAAGACACCTGGAGGAAGAGAAAAGGACTTTTCATGGTGGAGAACTCACAAAAGCCAAGTTTTTATTACATAAACTTCTATCACGTTGAACTTTTGTCCCAAGAGGCAGGCAAGTTAAACACTGCTTTGTCAATGGTCTGCAGAAAATACCTCATTCATACCAAGTCCCATCCTCCCAGATCTTCAACGCTACCTACCAAAAAAAAAAAAAAAAAAAGTTTACCTAACTGTGGTCATATTTAAATCTTTACTTTAGCAAAAAAAGATAAGCTCCAAAACAGGACAATTAAAAGCATTATCACAAAGAAGCGGTTAGGGGCAGCCCAGGTGGCTCAGCAGTTTAGTGCCTGCCGTTGGCCGGGGTGGTGATCCTGGAGACCCAGAATCGAGTCCCATGTCCCATGAAGACTCCCTGCATGGGGCCTGCTTCTCCTGCTTGTGTCTCTGCCTTTTTCTCTGCATCTCTCTGTGTCTCTCATGGATAAATAAATATAATCTTAAAAAAAAAAAAAAAAAAAAAAAAAGAAGAAGAAGCAGTTAGTTGTACCTTTGTGAAGCGGGTTTCCTTGTTTTTCTTTAATCCTAAAATGCCCCTGGCCTCCAAGAGTCCTGAAAGTGACAAACACTCGGACTGGTCCACAGCTGCCACCTGCTGTTTGCGACAGACGTTACTATAGGCTTCGTATAACTGGAAGGAAGAAGGGAGAACAAACGTTGTTGAAAAGTTCTACCTCTTGTAACCTTATAATTTTGTTTAAAAGTGTGAATTTGCGGGCAGCCCTGGTGGTGCAGTGGTTTAGCGCTGCCTGCAGCCCGGGGCATGATCCTGGAGACCCTGGATGGAGTCCCATGTCGGGCTCTCTGCATGGAGCCTGCTTCTCCCTCGGCCTGTGTCTCTGCCTTTCTCTCTCTCTGTGTCTCTATGAATAAATAAATAAAATCTTAAAAAAAAAAAAAGGTGTGAATTTGCATTTATAAGTTATCCGAAAACCCCAATTTTCCCTCTTTTTAAAAATTTTTAAAAGATTTTACTTATTTATTCATGAGAGACTGAGAGAGAGAGAGAAAGAGAGAGAGAGGCAGAGAGACAGGTAGAGGGAGAAGCAGGCTCCTTGTAGTGAGCCCAATGTGGGACTTGATCCCCAGATCAGGATCACACCCTGACCTGAAGGCAGATGCTCAACCGCTGAGCCACCCAAGCATCCCCTTCTTTTCAATAAAATCCTTGAACAGGGGGTGCCTGAGTGGCTCAGTGGTTGAACATCTGCCTTGGGCTCAGGATGTGATCCTGGGGTCCTGGGACCATGTCCCACATTGGGCTCCCTACAGGGAGCCTGCTTCTCCCTCTACCAATGTCTCTGCCTCTCTCTCTATGTCTCTCATCGATAAATAAATAAAATCTTAAAAAAAAAAAAAAAAAGATCCTTGAACAGGCTTTTTGTAGATATTGCCAAAACCTCTACTGGAAAGCAGGAGCAGGAGCTGTATATACTTTATAGGGAGAGGGAGAAATGAAGGGGAGGAGATGAATGGAAAATTCTTAACCACAACCCAAGGGAAATAAAGTCAGTTGCCTTTTATATGGGACCAGTATTTGTTCTTACTGTTAAAAACCCATTCTTAATTCCTATCAGCTAAAGCATAATAGGCCATTTGGACAATATTTGCTCTGCAAAGCATTCTCATCCACTCCAGTTCCATCTGCTGAGATTCTCCACTCACCTTCCCCAGAGTGACCTCTTTGATTTTCAGCTGCCGGATCAAGAGGAGCAAAGAGCAGACCAAGATCTTCTGCTGAAGAGGGAAGGAATCTTGTGCTCCTTCTTTGCTCAAAGTCATTCTGTTACCATCAACTTCTGAGATGACTTGGGAAATGTGAATAAGACCAACCCGCTTGGGAACCAGTGACTCAGAGGGTGATGTGCCTAAAAAGTAAATAAATCAAGCTTCATTAGATTTTTAAAATATCATACATATTGAGACAGATGATACTAAATTTTAGTTGGAGGAAATTCAAGTGCTGTCATGAGGTAGCAAAGCAGAGGTTCCAATTCTATAACTCTAAGTCAAAGGATGAAAGTGCTATCTTCAGAAAGATGATGGCTTGGAAAACAGGGTTATCCTTTTTCTGCACAGAATGATGGGCTGTTTTGTCCTATAGAATGCCATTTAATGTCAGAGAGACAAAATCCACCTCATGAAAGAATAAGGACTAGACAGAGAACTACTGTATTCTGCCTCAGAAATTCTCAGTATCTTGAAGATGAAAAAGAAGAGAACCTTGAAGTAAAGAGGATTGTGCCTAGTAATTAAGAAAGGTAAAAAAGTTGTAAGAATTACCTAATACTTTCAAATGAGTGGCTAAATGTGGACAATAAAGTGAATCCTACATAAGTCCTCTAGATAGCTTCCCCAAATGACCTTTGAGGTTTGGTTCACTTGCCTAAGACGATCTACAATAGAGCAACACTTGAGAAAATGTCATTGGATATCTTAGCAGATAGCACCATCTGAGAGGCCGGAGGTTGGGGAGCTGCCAACAAGATGCCTAGTACTATGGCCTCATTGTTTGGAGATGCATGAATTGCAAGACAGAGGAGGGATTTGCTGTAACAACCTTTGCCTAAATTACTTCCTCAGACCATGTGCAGTTGCCCCAAAGAAATTTACTTCTATTTCATTACCATAACCAGGATGCTAACGGTAGTGGAAAAACTAGAGATCACTGATTAAGTAGCAGAATCTTAAAAGCTGAAAGGAATTTAGAGGTCTCTTCTTGCTCCCTACCCCAACAATTTCAACTAGTGGCCATCTATCCAGTTTTTGTTTGAATATTTTTTTAAGATTTTATTAATTTATTCATGAGAGACAGAAAGAGAGAGAGAGGCAGAGAGAGAGAGAGAGGCAGAGAGAAGTAGGCTCCATGCAGGGAGCCTGACGTGGGACTCCCTGGGTCTCCAGGATCAGGCCCTGGGCTGAAGGTGGCGCTAGACCACTGAGACACCAGGCTGCCCTGTTTGAATACTTTCAAAGCTAGGGAACCCACCTACACGTCAAAGAAGCCCAGTAAGCACTTTTTATTAGAAAGTGCCAGTCTTGGGGTGCCTGAGTGGCTCATTTGGTTAAGCATAGACTCTTGATTTTGGCTCAGGTCATGATCTCAGGATCATGAGATTGAGCCCCCCCCCCAGCATGGAGCCTGCTTAAAATTCTCTCTCCCTCTGCCCCTCCCCACTTGTAGGCTCCCACGAAAAGAAAGGAAAGAAAGAAAAGAAAGAAAAGAAAGAAAAGAAAGAAAAGAAAGAAAAGAAAGAAAAGAAAGAAAGAAAGAAAGAAAGAAAGAAAGAAAGAAAGAAAAGAAGAAGAAAGAAAGAAGAAAGAAAGAAAGAAAGAAAGAAGAAAGAAAAGAAGAAGAAGAAAGAAGAAAGAAAGAAGAAAGAAAGAAAAGAAAGAAAGAAAGAAAGAAAGAAAGAAAGAAAGAAAGAAAGAAAAAAAAAAAAAAAAGAGCCTTTTTATATTTAGTTGAAGTAAGCCTCCGTATAGCTTTCTAGAACCATCAAAAGCTAATCACACATACCAGAGGTCAAAGACAGGTATTAGGTTAGTCTAATAATTTATGCCAGAAACTTACAACCTCCTTTAGCTACGTGTGTGCCAGTGGTGCTCACAAGGGTACTGACAAGCCTAAATGTCATTGGTAGGGGACAAAGGAATAATTTGAAAAGTTAAAGAGAAAGCAGTATCTCATCTATATCTGTATCACCTGCCATCAGCCTAAGCACTGAAATATTTTTATTAATTATTTTTCAACAAATTGATGAGAAAGAAAAGAAGAAAGAAAAGGAAATAAAAAAGAAAAGAATAGAAAGAAGGAAAGATGTTTTCTGTGGAACTATAATGTTAGAAACAATTTTTGATAACTCTCAACCAGTGCAGGAGTGAAAGAGGAAAGAAACAATCAAATCAGACTGTCCTGTTTCTAAAGATTAACACTGAATATTAAATACCAACAAGATATGTAGTTCATGGCCATTTTACTTCTGCCATGACTAAAAGAACAGGCTAACAGAAAGGAAAATTAATTTCATTTTATTTTTTTTAAAAGAATTTATTTATTTATTCATGACAGACAGAGAGAGAGAGAGACAGAGACACAGGCAGAGGCAGAAGCAGGCTCCATGCAGGGAGTCTGACGTGGGACTGGATCCCAGGTCTCCAGGATCACGCCCCGGGCCAAAGCCATCGCCAAACCACTGGGCCACCTGGGCTGCCCAGGAAAATTAATTTTATCATTTTTATAACTGCCCACTGTAGCAATATCATCTTTGTACCTCCACCTTCCTAGACTTGTCTAAAGGCTTGAGATATCACATGTTGAACTGGATTCTTTCACTGTCTGACTGACTTACTTTCCTCTCACCTATATCAAGACCTAAAGTGAGTGTGCTAGCTTCGGCAGCACATATACTAAAAATTGGAATGATACAGAGAAGATTAGCATGGCCTCTGTGCAAGGATGACATGCAAATACGTGAAGCATTCCATATTTTTTTAAATTTTATTTATTTATTCATGAGAGACACACAGAGAGAGGCACAGACACAGGCAGAGGGAGAAGCAGGCTCCATTCCATGCAGGGAGCCTGACATGGGACTCGATCCCAGGTCTCCAGGACCACACCCGAGACTGAAGGTGGCGTTAAGCCACTGAGCCACCTGGGCTGCCCGCATTCCATATTTTTGGGTAACTGAGGAGGGCACTTGATGGCATGAGCATTGGGTGTTATATTATATGTTGGCAAATCAAACTTCAATAAAAACAAAACAAAACAAAAAGACCTAAAGTGAACGCCATACAAGAACCCAGAGGGAAACTGATCAAGCCTTACTGCCTACAATTTTCATTTCCAGAGCTCAGAAAGAAAACTTGGGACACCTGGGTGGCTCAGTGGTTGAGCAACTGCCTTGGGCCCAGGGCGTGATCCTGGGGTCCCGGGATCAAGTCCCACATCGGGCTCCCTGCATGGAGCCTGCTTCTCTCTGTCTGTTGTCTCTGCCTCTCTCTGTGTGTGTCTCTCATGAATAAATAAATAAAATATTAAAAAAAAAAAAGAAAACTTATCATGACCTAACCATTTATGTAATACACTAGGGAACTCGTTTTCACCAATGCATGGACTATAGCACAGACAGGCCAGATTGAAGTAAAGTAGATGAAACTGACAAAAAAGACAGACAAATAGAAAAGGGTAAGTGTGGATTTAACTATGTTCATTTCATCTTTCTACCTCTTTTCTCAGAAAAGTTAAGCTTCCAATTATAAAGGAAGATGGGAAAGAGATAAACTACTTACATTCAGACAGCGGTTTGAGGACAGTCTGGCTTTTGACATCCGACTCTACAATTTCAATAGCTCTCCTATACAAAAAATTTCTGAAATTAATTTAGGCTGAGCCAAACCAAACACCACACCAAACCACCAAGCTCAAAAACAGACACATGTTTTATAATTTTAAAGACCCCAAACAAAACTTGGTTATGTCTCAGCTAAAGGGGACTTAGTTGCCTTGAAATAATTCATGGACTAGGGAATCCGAGAAACTTTCAACACTATATAGTTTCCTCTTATAGATGCCAAGTAGGTCATCATACATTAAGCCAATAATAACATTTTGAAAGAGGAAAAAATGTCATGGATAGGAGAGAGGATATGTGGGTGGGTGACTGCCTACAGAGAGCCAGTACCACCCATACACACTGGACCTAAAAAGGAGTCCTCAGTTCTATATACATATATGTGTAGGCTAAACCACACCAGCCTACATGACTATTGCTCATAGCTGCAGTCTTTACTCAAGTAGTTTGCTGACTAGGGGAAACTTTGAAATCCAGGATCATGCCATCTAGCAATAGGAAGAGCTTACTCTCCCACTGCTGTCTCCAAAGCACTGTGCCCACAGGAAGCCATAAGCCAGACCTGGATCTTTTGCATGGCAGGCAGTAGGGGGAGGTTAGACCAGCGGGCCTGCACAGCAAGTATCATTTTAATGGACCCAGTGTCCCTACTGGGAAGGAAGAAATTTCATCAGTCAGCACAGAGGCTTTCCCCAGCAGGAGAGGCAGAGGATGGGAAGGGAGAGAGGTCTGGAGTACAAGTGTGGGGGACCACCAACTGGAGGAAGGGGTGCTCACAAAAGCAAAGGAAGGGAAAAAAGTCTAAAGGCAAAGATGGTTCAGGTCCATAAATAAACCTGCTTGAGACCAGCTAATGGAAAAGTAAACTGGAGTCTTTTTTAATACAAATGTAATTAACCAATCTATAATCACCACAGGGAGTGCCAGCAACATCTCATTTGTTTCTCCCTCTGTAGGTAATGGACTGATAATGTTTCAGACATTAACACGGTGGAAATGCAGAGCTCCCCACTGAGAAACAAGTCCTCCTTTCTGAGTGTAAAAAGTGGCAGAATGCAGCCTCTTAAGCCACATTCACTTGAGTTACATGAGACAATTAACAGCATTTCTTTTTTTAATAAAAGCAGCCAACAGTGCCATAACTCACCTGCAAACATCTAGCGCTTTTCGAACGTCTCCTGAAAGAGCAGAGACTTTTCGGGCACAGAACTGAATGGCAGCATTATCCAGAACCTGAGCTCTAGATACCTTTGGACAAGACATAGAAGATGACAGCATAAACTATATATGAGACTCCCCTTCTCTGTAATTTAGGTCCCAGACATAAATATTTTCACATTAAGTCTAAACTTGACTGGCCATCCTTTAGGGTCCAAGAGAGAAAAATTTATGCATTTATACATTTTGTAGGCATGTGGTAGAAGCTCAGGAATGGGGGGGGGGGGGGAGAGCAACCAGAAATTAGCAAAATGAATAAAATAAAATCTATTTGGTCATTTTCAAAAGAAAGTTTTCTCAAAGGCCCCATTTTTACAGGCCATTATAAAACTATTGAGAGGTGCCTCGCTGGCAGTTGGAAGAGCATGCGAGTCTTGATCTTGGGGTAATGAGCTTGAGCCTCACATTGGGCGTAGAGATTACTAAAAAATGGGAGGCCTGTGTGGCTCAGCGGCTGAGCATCTGCCTTTGGCCCAGGGCGTGATCCCAGAGTTCTGGAATCGAGTCCCACATTGGGCTCCCTGTGGGGAGCCTGCTTCTTCCTCTGACTAAGCCTCTGCCTCTCTCTGTGTCTCTCATGAATAAAGAACATCTTTAAAAAAAAAGAGAGAGAGAGAGAGAGATTGCTAAAAGCAAATAAACTTAAAAAGTGTCCATACAAAAGCGGGGAGAGGGAAGGAGCAGGGGGAAGAGCAGAGGGAGAATCAGACTCTACACTGAGTGTGCAACCCAATACAGAGCCCAGCATGGGGCTTGAACTCACAACCCTGAGATCAAGATCTGAGCTGAGGGATGCCTGGGTGGCTCAGTGGTTGAGCATCTGTCTTTGGCTCACGTCTTCATCCTGGGGTCCCCGCACTGGGCTCACCACAGGGAGCCTGCTTCTCCCTCTGCCTATGTCTCTGCCTCTCTGTGTCTCTCATGAATAAATAAATAAAATCCTAAAAAAAAAAAAAAAAAAAAAAAAAAAAAAACCAAACCCCAAGCTGAAATCAATAGTGGGATGCTTAACTGACTGAGCAACCAAGGCCTCTCTGATTTTTGTTCCAACAGTGAGGCATCCAATAAATGGAGCCTTGAGTGGAAATTCATATAAAAATGTTCTCAATATTGGGGGATCCCTGGGTGGTTCGGCGGTTTGGTGCCTGCCTTCAGCCCAGGGCGTGATCCTGGAGTCCCAGGATTGAGTCCCACGTCCGACTCCCTGCATGGAGCCAGCTTCTCCCTCTGCCTGTATCTCTGCCTCTCTCTGTGTTTCTCATGAATGGATAAATAAAATCTTTGGGGGAAAAAAAATGTTCTCACTATGGCCCACAGTAACTCCCTGCTGAGGAAAGCAATCTAAGCAAAAAATAAAAAATTTTAAGTAAGCTCCACACCCATTGTGGAGCCCAGTGTGGGGCTTGAACTCACACCCCTAAGACTGAGATCTGAGCTGAGATCAAGAGTCAGATCCTCAACTGACTGAGCCACCCAGGCGCCCCTCTAAGCAAAAATATTTTAGGACTGTTAGGTTTCCCCACCAGAGGTGATCCAAGGGACACATAATGTGGTACAATGGGGGGCACTTACCAGATCAAGCCGCTCCTGCAAGATAGTAGCTATCTGATTTTTGGTATAAGGTGGGAAGTTCAACAGCTGCGGCTTACATTTTTCTCTAGCTTGAAGCCTCGGCAGAATTCTGTCCGTGAGATCTAGAGTGTTAGCAATACCTAAGGAGGAGATAAATACTACCAATCATCACAGTCAAATCATCTCAAAGGAAAACTAAACCCTTTGAAAGCTGAACACAACTTCCAATTATAAGCCAGCATTCTGTCACTTATCACCCCACCCCCACCCCAATACTTATTAGGTAAGATAGACACAGTCATTTTAGAATGTTCTTTCCTTTTTTTTTTTTTGGTGGGAATGTTCTTTTCAAGTTAGGTTTAGAACTGTTCACTGATAAGCAGGACCAGATACTCCAAAAGTCAACTTTTTCTGAAATGAAGTGTTACTTCATTTCTATTCAAATTTAACAAAACTGATTTTAGGTTAAAACTACTATTATTTTATAGTAACTTTTTCTTGTTTTTAAAAAGATTTTATTTATTTATTCATGAGAGATACACAGAGAGCCTGATGTAGGACTCAATCCCAGGACTCCAGGATCCCAGGACTCCAGGATCACGCCCTGAGCCGAAGGCACACCTCAACTGCTGTGTCACCCAGGTGTCCCAGTAACTTTTTCATCTTGATAAGAAAGCAGAAAGCTTAAGATGAAATAGGTGATAAGACGAAGAGATTAAAAAAAGAATTCTTTAGACCCATCCTGTAACAGCAACTGAGTACTAACCAATCAGCACCAATCGAGAATTGCTTAGCCAGGGCCATTCAAACAGTGTGTACAATACATCCTGCCCTTTGCTGTCCAGCTGATCCACCTCATCCAACACCAACACACTAGGTATAGAGAGAAACAATTAGCATCCATGTTCACCTTTCTAACTCTCCAATCTGTTAGATCTGGGCTGACTCCAGCTCATATTCCTACAACTGACACCAGTTTGAAGGTCATTATCTGTCCTTTCTCCAGTCCCTGTTACAATGATACCCCCACCATCGCACAAGTAATATACAGGTTTTTCAAACAATTAGTTTCAGAACATTTTTTTTTCCAATTTAAAATTAGGAGGTGTATTTTTCCTCTTTCTTTCCTTTTAAGCATATGTAACCACCTCTTGTACAGCAAATATAGGAAATGTTCTTTTCTTGTACAAACTGATAAATTCAAGAGACTAGATTGTGAGTCTGTGGGCAGCAGACTTCGCAGATTTTCACAGAACATGCAGCAGAGCAGTACTTACATCATGGGGCCCTTCTCTGCAGTCATATGGTTTTCCAGTTTCTTCATCATGTCCCTCCCAGCTGGCCTGGATACTTCTTCCTGACAAATCTCCTGAGCAATAGCTGGGAATACAGCCTGGGCATTCCTTAAGGACATGCAATTCAGCATGATAGTTTTAAAGTCTTTCAGTTCCTTCTAGAAAAATGCAAACATGAGAGATATTTAGCCCTCAGATAAAAGTTTTGATAGGACCTGAAAATGTCGTTGAGGAGTTAACATTATATAAAAGAATAATCTGCTCTCCTTTTGTTTGGAAAGATTTAGACAATAAAACTAAAAACATCTTATTTGAGGGAAGACTGAAATCCCCTAAGCACATCTACCTTTCTTAACCCTTAATAACCAAGTGTCATTTTAGCAAGACCATCATATTTCAGACTCTCCGTGTACCTCAAGGTCTTGCAGAATTCGGCTTAAGCAGGCAGTTTTTCCAGTTCCAGGAGCACCAGAAAGATAAAGACTTCCGGCTTTTTTCCCACAGATGTGCTCCCTCAGGAAATTCCTGATGACATTCATCTCCTTTTCCCTGGCAGGCAGCCGATCCGGGACAGCTGTATGGAGGACCAGCTTTGCTTGCTGGTAGCAAGTGCCTGTGTCAGACGTGAAAAGACAATTAGAGACAACAGAGGTGACTGAGAAGATCCACCGGGTTTCGTTTGGAGTCACCAGCCTTGTTGACCAGGCTGCGCTAAAAGTTGCCATGTAAGAACGAACCTTCTTGTTTGAACAGTCTCACACATGCAGGTTCTTTCTCCAGTGGACATCTCTGTTCAGGATTTGTTGTGACCTCTTGATCTTTTCGAACCGAGGAGTGGGTTTTGTTTTGGTGAGCTCTGGCTTGTTCTCTTTTGCTAGGAGACTTAATTGTCAGCTGATTGTCAAATACCAATCTGCGTCCCTTAGGTGAACCAGAGCAAGGGGGGCCATTCTCTTTCTTGCCTTGCTTTGGTGGAGAACAGGGTGGTAAATGAGGAGTGTTGCACAGATTGTCATCACCTGAAATATAGTAAAATCAAAATATGATCATCCATAGTAGTGGATACTAAAAGGACTTGCAAAGATCTCTGCTTTTCCCAGAAAGAGGCAAATTTCTATAGTCAAAACCACCAAAACAGAACCTCTCAGCTAGAAGCACATATTGGCCACCAGATGGCACTACTGAACGTAACAACCATTTGGTAGAAAGCAAAGGGGTTTAGTGGAATGAAAATTGTTCTAAAACAAGGTTTCCCATCTTGGCACCATTGAGATTGTGGACCAAATAATTCTTACGGAGGGCTGTCCTGTGCATTGTAGAATGTTTAGCAGATCCCTGGCCTTTATCCACTATACCAGTAGCACTCCCTCAGTTGTGACATCCAAAAATGTCTCCAGATACTGCCACATCACGCTTTATTTTGTTTAAAAACAAATGATCTGGGGATCCCTGGGTGGCTCAGCGGTTTAGCGCCTGCCTTTGGCCCGGGGTGTGATCCTGGAGTCCCGGGATCGAGTCCCACATCATGCTCCCTGCATAGAGCCTGCTTCTGCTTCTGAAAGTGTCTCTCATGAATAAATAAATAAAATCTTAAACAAACAAACAAAAAACAAATGATCTGAAACAAAAAAGGACTACCAACCAGTGTTCTAAAACAAGAAAAATAAAATAAAAAAAATAAAACAAGAATATCACTGCTTCTATTAATTTCACCACCAATGAGATGAGAGCTTCAGAATAGCTAACTGCCAAGTCATTTAAAACAATGACAGAACTAAGTTCAAAATTAAGGAATTGAAGATCAGAACTGTGAAACAGTGGCTTCACTCTGAAGTTCAGTAAATGAACTCGACATCCATTCTGAAAATAACCAAAGTGCACAATGTGGTCTTAACTGAACTTTGGAAGCTGCTTCAAAGAATGAGGCATCAGAGGTCAACAACTACAGGTCGAAATGTTGTACTTAAATGATGGATAGCTTACCCAAACGTTTTCTGGGGCTGAGAGGCAAAATTTTTACACAAGAACGGCGTGTGGCCTGGACATTGGTCAGTTCTAGTTTGGTGTCATCAGAGTTTTTAGCTTTGTTCAATGTCTGAGACTGCTTCTTTTTTGGAAATCTGATGGTAGCCTGTGACTGGGATCGGGTTTGAGGCATGATGGCAACACAGCTGGGTACAAAAAAAGATAATGGGACAGCCAGTCAATATGTAAAAGTCAAGGAAAATAGCTAACATGGAATTTATATCGATGAGCAACATTCCAATAAATTATAACAAGATTTTAGCATTTAGTTCTGCTTCACAGCCAAATCTGAGCAATAATAACACTTGCTGTCTACCTACTAGGTGTAACACCTACTAGGTGTTGTTATAAGCATTTTAGTTTTATTCTTTTTTTAAAAAAGGAATCTCTACACCCAATGTGGGGCTGGAACTGGGGACCCTGAGATCCTGAGTCCCATGCTCTACCGACTGAGCCAGCCCAGGGCCCCTTAGGCACTCACTAAGCACTCTTATTATCCTTATTTTACAGATGAGAAAACTCAGAGGCACAGAGGCCCAAAGCCATAGCAAACCAGGCATTCTGGCTCCAGAGCCCAAGTTCTTCACCACTTGAGTGATGCAATAAGAAGTTGATCTTAACAGATATGTGCAGTACTTTGAATTCCCTCCCTCACGGGGTGTGGCGTTATCACCAGCTTAGTCCAGCACCCTGCCACATTTGCAGTCCTCCCTCCGCCCGGCACTCGGTCCCCACTCCACACCCTAGCAATCCCACCCTGGGACGTCTCCCTCCTACAACAGTCAGCCCCTTTACTCCACGCACGACTGCCAGCCGACTCCCTTCCCTCACCCGACATCAGATCTCCAACCTCCGGCGACCTGAGCTCTTTTCCCCTCATTTCACCTCGGGCCTCAAGGAAGGCAGCGGCCCTCGCCATAGCCCCTCTCCCAATTCCGCTGCCTCCCAGACCCTAGGCCTCCCCGAGGAATCCTCTCCTCTCCACCTGACAAGGCTGAGTCACCTCAGTGCCGGCTCTTCCTCACGTCTCTCGCACACGGTTTCAAGGATTCTTCAGGTCAAGCTTCCGAATGAACTACACACCAGCAGCAGAAATGGCCCAGTCGCGCTCGCGCCAAATCTGCAGAGACGCAGCTTTGCCGCCTCCCGCCAAAGGCCGGCCAGGCTTCTGATTGGTTGTCGCTAGAGCGCCGCGCGCCTTGGCCAACGCCCCCTCCTTCGCGTCCGGTCCAGCCGGAAAGACCACAACCAATAAGAGAGCCCCAGGTCTCCGAGCTACCTTGAGGCCACGCCCACCGAGCTGGGAACGGGCGGGGCGGGGGGACTCTACATCCGGGGCTTCCGCGGGAAGACGCAAGGTTACGGAGGGAGAGATTCTGGGTAAAGGCGAACCAGAATCGCCGCAAGGAGTGGCGGGAGTCGTAGTCTAAGCTGCAGGCGACTCTGTTTCCACGCCCTTCTTTCCACGGTAGGTACGGAGATGTGGTTGCCCCTGGTCACTGTCAAACCAATCCATTTTCATTACCCTAATGGGATACATTTTCAGAGAGCTACCACTTAACACCTATGATTTGGGGGGCGGCTCTGGCTGTCAAGCAGGATACTAGGCGCTTATTTATCTCATGTTCAACCCTGCAAAACACAAATCGAACGTGTGGAGGGTTAATTAGAGGTCATAGCATCTTGGCAGTGAAAAGCCTGGGACCTAGATTTCCTGATACTCAAACCAATTTTTTTTTTTTGTCAAGTTCTATATACATAAAGAAATGCACTACACTTCATCTCAGCATCCCCCTGATTTATGTTTCAAAAGTAAGAAATAGGACCAGGTCTTTGCTTTTGTTAAAAATAAAAATAATTTTCTGTGCACCTTCTCCTTAATTCCATTAATCCACACATTGTGGGTTGAGAGAATTATGGCCTTTTAATTTTAAAACCTTGTTTTATGGCTAAACACTAGGGTTTCAAGGCCAGAGAAGACCGCTATAGAAGAGGCAAGCTGAGCTTTTAATGAAAAATATAAATTAGAGCAGTAATTTACAGGCCAGCTTCCAAAGCTAATAACCTAGCTAAACCTCAGGTTACCTTGAAGGCCAAAACCCAATTCTAGATGATGCCAAGCATTTATCTTTCATCCTTCCGTTTCAAATGAAATAGAACAATGAAGCTGAGAAATAGGAAAACAATGCTATTACAATCGTCAGTTAATTGTAGTTAGCTCATACAGGAGATAAGAGCAAATCCTGAGTGTTCAAGTATGCCAGGGACTGAGCTCAAGTATTTTACCTATACAACCTTATTCTCACAAGCACTGCATTAAGTTGGTATTATTTTCATTTTGCAAAGGAGGAAACTGAAATGGGTTGAGTAAATTTGCCCAAGGTCACACAACCAGTAAATGGAAGAGCTGGCATTTGAACTCAGGAAGTCTGACAGGAGCTCAAACACTTGACCACTTAAACATAGGAAGAGGTATTAGACAGATGCAGGTCCTAAACAGGAAGCCTTCTGTGTACTTCTAAATTGGAAGAGATGTGAAAATATAAAATAAAATAATAAAATAAATAAAATAAAATAAAAATAAATTGGGAGATGGGGGCTCCTGGCTGGCTCAGTAGGAGAAACAGGCAACTCTTGATCTTGGCGTTATGAGTTTGAGCCTTACTGGGGTGTAAAGATCACTTAAAGCTTTAAAAATAACAGGAAGAGATGGTGAGGGAGCACATTTTGGGAAGACTCTCTAGGAGCTGAAAACTACAACATAGTTTAGCTGCCTTGAATGAGAAAAGTGTTACCATAGAACAGAGGCTTTTCAACCAGATGGTATGTCTGATCTCTTAATGGAGCAACAGATCCCAGGAAGCTCATATATTTTGATAACCTGGGCGACTAAAAACCATCCTTACTAACCTGAAATGGTATCTGACCAGCTTTATGGGATAGTAAAAACCTCCCTCAGTTACAGTGGCTAGAGGGAGCCCAGGAAGCAATGGGTACTTCATATGCATCCTGGAGCCTAAGAAAACACTCACCAGGGGATCCCTAGGTGGCTCAGCGGTTTAGCGCCTGCCTTTAGCCCAGGGAATGATCCTGGAATCCCGGGATCAAGTCCCACGTGAAGCTCCCTGCATGGGGCCTGCTTCTCCCTCTGCCTGTGTATCTGCCTCTCTGTCTCTCATGAATAAATAAATAAAATCCAGAAAGAAAACAAAGAAAAGAAAAGAAAAAAGAAAGAAAACACTCACCAGGAAGAAAAATACTGGTCCAGTATAAGCCTACAAGAATAAATGACCACTGTGGAAGCAGGCAGAAAATCCTAGAAGGTCCGGGTTGAAAGGTCTCTACCTGGTTACTGACATGAAACTCTCCCTTTCCAATATTACAGAAGTTTCTTGCTTCTGGACCTCTGACCTTGCTATTTCCTGTTGGGAATGCCACACGCCATCCGCCTTCCCTAAAGCCTTTTAATAACT